>NC_084759.1:61055931-61373074 GCF_028858725.1 Colius striatus
AAGAATGCATTCAAGTGAGGCTTCAGGAACTTTTACATTTTTCTCTTGTTGAGCCAGTGTAAGAGAAAGCACAAGAGAATGTACAAAGTTACTGGGGCAAAGGTCTGTTTCAAAGGTGCCACTTAACTTTCTGAATCTCAATTTGCCCTTTTGAGAATGTGGATGCTCTGGCAAGGGGATTGGACTAGATTATCTTTTCATGTCCCTTCCAGCCCTTGAGATTCTGTGATTCTGTGGAGGAATGCCCTGCAATTTATGGATGTAACTGACAGAGACTGAGGAAGTCCAAAGGCTGTGTTAATGAAGGGGAAATTGTGCTAAATGTAAGATATGATGGAGCAGATCATCTTCAGAGGTTCTGTCCAACACAAAATGATTCTGTGATTCTATGATATATTGAATCCAAGGACCTTGGGAAGCCTTGTGTTTGGCTTCGTTTTTAAGTTTTGCTTGAGAAAGATCTTGGGTCACAGTAGATAATTAGATATTGAAGAGGAAATTCTGAGATTTGGGAGGGATTTCCCCATCTCTCTTTGCCTGTTGCTATGGCTAACATACTGCAGTAGAAGGAAGTATAACGATTGAGTACTGTTTTGCTTATACTGTGCAGATGTTCCTCTTTCCCACCTTGGAAAACTGATCATTCTTTCCAGGGCATTGATGGTTTTAAATTGTCCAATAGGTTAAAATCCTCTCTTACAGGATATTTTGGTTCACTAGACAACTGGTATTGTGTCTCTAACTAAGATAATAAATGTAGGAACTCCGTGGCTGCTTCTTGTGAATGGGAAAGTGTTGTTTCATTCCAAGTCAGACAGATGTTTTGGCTTTTAAGCCCTTGCTGAAAGAGAAATACAGGAGTGTTGCGCAGTGGTTGAGTTTTTGGCACCTGTTAATCAATTGAGGTTTTAGTGGATTTAAGAAAAATAATGTAAGGTTTTCCCTGACAGTTAACATTTCAGAGGCAGTTTCATTATGACTTCTTTTATATGAGTTATGTAGTTCTGTATCTAACTGTAAACTTGCACATCATGCAGTCATGTATATTGTGTATTTCTTTTCATTATTTTTATTTTAGCTTTTGTCTTCAATGTATATAATCTTTAAATCAAACACTGCTTTGAAATCCATTGATGTGTGTCTGGGTGTTTATTTTAAATTTTAGTGCATCTCATTTTTTTTTTTTTTAAACTTGAAGTCACATAAGTAGCTCTGTTAAATAAATTCTAATGATACATTTTATAAGGGTGAATGTGTCTGTTTTGGGGAAAAAGGTAGCACTCTAAAGTATTTTATCATCAAAAGTGTTTGTTTTACAGAACTTTGGGACAACAATAGTGGTTAATCCTGAAAAAGACAAGGATATGGTGCAAGAGCTACTAGATTTTAAGGATAAAGTGGACCATATCATAGAAGTGTGCTTTCAGAAAAATGAAAAATTTATAAACTTGATGAAGGAGTCCTTTGAAACATTTATCAACAAGAGACCAAATAAGCCTGCAGAATTGATAGGTACACGAATATTTTTCTGTAAAATATTTCTGAGATCTCTTAGAAGGCATGATAAGATAATGCTGCTGAGTGTGCTTAGTGCAATAGTGACGCTTGTGGAGGCTGGGTTTTGGGATCTCAGGCAAGAGGCAAGGTGGGGAGCGTTGGCAGGTGGGAAAAGCTTGGGCTGCTGTTGGGCGTGGGCACGGCATCCTGCCAGAGCATCCCAGCTGCTGCTCGCAGGGGGCCTCCTGCTGACAGCTGCTCAGAGCCTGCTGCTGCTGTAAGTGAGGTCAGTGGTTAGGGGTGCCAAACAAAAAAAAAAAAAGGGAGCTGTTTTTAATCATGGTGCTAGAGGAGTTCTTTGGATGTTAGGGATCTCTCAGAAAGGACTAAGTACAGTCCATTTGTCTGTGTCAAAGGCTGAGGTTTGTAGAACAATTTTAAAGCCTTCAGATACAGGAGTTTTAATAAAGTATTGTATTGCCTTGAAGGGGGAACTAGTGCCCACAAAGGGTAAAAATTATAAAACCATCATCAAAGTATTATTATTAGGTTTATCCTCAATTAGGCAAAAGCTGTTTGGGCTGTTTTGCCTGCAGCAGAACTAGAATATTTTACACCAGGAGGTGATCCCACTGTCCTTGGTCATTTCTCCTCTGTAGTTCTTTGGCCTTTATTCAACTTGTGGCTTCCTTCTAAAACCAGCTTTTTGTAGGACAGATTGCACAGCCTAGTGAGACAAGGTTAAAGCCATGATACAGGCTGCTGTCATTCCTGGATTCTGGTATTCTAGCTCATGCAAAGGCTTCCTTCTTATGCAGGAGGCTGTATAAAGATACTAATGTGTCTTGATAAATATTTAACTAAACTGATGGCTTAACCTTATTTCTGGCTTTCTGAAGCTACTAACCTGAAAGCACTGCTTGTGGTTAAATTTTGGTGTATGCCTACCAGGAAGCATGAGAGACAGAAAGATAGTCTTCTTTGTGTTGTTTGTTTGTTTCTCATAAAATTCATTCATACACATTGTACACTTCCAAAACATTGTCTTTCAACAAGTTAATGTGCTTGCTGTGACTGTAACAGAAAATGTGAGAATTTCTAATGCATTAATTTTAATAATTATACTGTATTC
Source organism: Colius striatus (assembly GCF_028858725.1). NCBI lineage: Eukaryota > Metazoa > Chordata > Aves > Coliiformes > Coliidae > Colius > Colius striatus. The sequence continues at coordinate 61,058,561 of NC_084759.1, forward strand.
ATTTTTTTTAATTGGACCATGCCTTTTTGTGTTATTTTTCTATTATGGCAGCAGTACAGTAGGGCTGTATCATTCCACTGAACATAGGGGTGGGAAAAGAGAAAACAGAAAATTTAACACATCCTGTAATTTAACACATAGTAATATTTAACATACAGAAATATTCCTAGTGAGAGATGCTTAAGTTAGTTGTTTTAGATTTTTGTTTAAAGCTGTTAAACTTTTGTATTTATTTGTAGCAAAATATGTGGATTCCAAGTTAAGAGCTGGTAATAAAGAAGCAACAGATGAAGAGCTGGAAAGAATCCTTGACAAAATCATGATCATATTTAGATTCATTCATGGTAAGAAATGGTGGTTTACCTTTAATGCAATTAAAATTGTTTTCCTCGCTACCAGCAGAACTGCATTCCTCAGTGTAAGACTTTCTGCTGGACTTGGTGTTAAGTTCATGTTGCTTTACACCTGAAGGAGGACAATAAATATATCAGGGAAGACAAACTTGTTCTATGGAGATTGGCAAGTTGCAGACCTACAATTTGTGAGTGGAGACATAAGAGTTAGAGCTGTTGGTGGAAGTTTTTTCACATAAATTAACCGTATCCATAACCACATCCTCTCCTCTAATGACAAAGAACAAAAAGGTTGGTTCAGATTTTCTCTTCCTTGCCTGCCTCAGTATGTCGTAGGTGTAATTACATGAAAACCTGGTAAGTAATGACTTGGCTTTTCTCACCATGGCTGAGAATGAGCACAGATTGCTCAGAATGATAGTAGAAAATGTTACTGTTGCGTTTTACTGCCTTTGAAATGCACTTCCCTGAGGTATGTCCCCATCTGAGCAAAATACTTGAGTATATTAAGAGATTATTTTTTTTGCTAGATTGGCTGTCAGAGGAATAAAAACATGGTTGAGGCCAATAGAGATGCGTGGACACTGCTTGGGGGAAATGAGAGATGTATCCTGGACTGGGGTGGAATAAACAGGAGCTACTCAATGCTGTATCAGTTTGTTTTGAGATCTGTGCAGTTCTTTCCTTATAAAATCCCAAATAAGGGCAATATAATGGGAAAGCAGGCAAGAACACAGAAAGTGTTATAATTTGCATCGTGATTTTGGTAAAGTGCAAAGGATATTGGTTGGAGGTGGTGAATGAAAACAGTATCACTGCCAGCTTGCTAGCCACAGAGTCGTTTCTATGAATCTGAAACTTTGACCAACTCTTCTTCTCTTAATATTTTTGTAGTACTAAGCTAAAATTGCAAATTTCCTTTGAGCTATCTGGTGTGTAAGAGTCCTTTTAAGAGGAAATGATACTTAGTAGCTAGTTTCAGTGCATAGGACTCTGATAGTGGCTTGATGCTGCATCATGAAACAGCACTTCACCAGAAGGCAGGATGGAGAAGGATGAAAAGTATTGTAGGAATCACTACATTGGAAGGTGTTTGCAAGGAACTGTAAGAGGCTACTGCAGGCAGCACAAATAGTGCCTGCCTTGAGTTGTTATGAATTTCTTCCTCTTAAAAGTGAAAAACTTTCTGATATCTTTGCACTATCAATAGAAAAGATTTGTGGAAGCTCTGCTTTAAGGCGTGAAAGTTTGTGGGTGGCTGAACTACTTCTTTATTTGAAAAGGTTATTGGCAAGCCAAGTGAGAAGAGTTCTGATAATTATTCTTCATCTTAGGCTTTTAAAAGATACTTCTTTAATACACAGGAACTCTCTCGTTTTTTAATTCTAATAAATCAGACTGTTGAAGGGAGAGTGTTCTTCTGGACCCTAGAATAATTTCATGTGGTTTGCAGCTGATCTAATGGGAAATACAAGGCAGCTAATGTCCCTGGGGGAGAGAAAAGAAATAAGTAAAAATTTTGCCAAATGTGTTAAGGAAATACTTAAAATAATAAAATAACAAGTTGCCTACATATTTCTCTTCACTGCTGTGTAGTGAATATTGTTCTGCTGATGAACATGTCGTGAGAAGGGCTTTCATCACAAACCTGAAGTGCAACAATACAAGTAGAATGTATGATTTTGGTTGTATTTTGTTTTTGTTTCCATTTCCATACAGGTAAAGATGTGTTTGAGGCATTTTATAAGAAGGACTTGGCCAAAAGGTTGCTGGTTGGAAAAAGTGCATCAGTAGATGCTGAGAAGTCTATGTTATCAAAGCTTAAACATGGTAGGTGTCTTCAGATGTGTTAATTTTTTATTACTTTTCGGTATCTAAATTGGAATCCTTATTTTCTCATGCTTTAATTAAGTACTAGCTGGGCATATCACGTTGTGCTCAGCAGGAACTAGTGGGCTGACCTCTTAGATATGTGACTGTTGACATTTAATATCCCTGCAGAGAAGCAAAATCCTTAAAACGTGTGCCTATTAGCGAGTTCTCTGTAACCTGGCAAATCTGTTTCAGCTGTCTCAGGATAAATCTTTATTGCTCATCCTGTGCTTCTTTGTAATTGTGGGATGTTTGCTTTAATTCCTGTGACAGAATGTGGCGCTGCTTTTACCAGCAAACTGGAGGGCATGTTCAAGGACATGGAACTGTCAAAAGATGTCATGGTTCAGTTCAAACAGGTACATTTAGCTTCTGTTTGTGTACTAAGTTTTCGGTAGTGATGGGGAAGCACTTAATGGTGTTATACCTTGGGTTAAGCTAAAATTAAACAAAACTGCTTTTGAGCAGGTCCTGGTCATAGTAACAGAGTCTGCTCACAGTTCTGTTTATAGAATAGAATTTATTTATTGTACACCAATTCAGACATAGTCTTATTTTAGTTTTGATCCCTTCTTAAGTAAATGACAGTTTAAATACCACATGGTTATTTAGTTGTCTGACATCCTTTAAAGTCCATACCCTTTCATTTTGTAAACTGTTGCTGTTCTGATGAATTCTTTGTGAATTACCTACACCAGAGAAACTCCCTGGAGGTTGCTAAGGGCAAAGAAACCATGTATGTCTCAGCCCCAAAGCTTCCAACCTGTTGGTGGCTGAGGGACTGCTTGGAGGAAATACGGTATGTGCACACCTTGTTGTTGCACATCTCCTGGGTACCTGGTTCAGGGCATCGTTTGAAGACAGGATACTGGGGCAGAAGTATGACCCAGGATACCTGTAATAAAATACTGTAGTGACTTTTCTGTCCCACACTTTGCAACCTGGCTTGAACCTGGCTTCAAATTACATGAAAATGTTTTGTCTAACAGACATGGAAGTCCCAGGAGATCTTTTTGATCTCATAGTTTCTGCCCTGGCTTTTGAACAAAAGCTCTTCTTTTTCTTTATTTGCTCATCATTAGAGTTCCTTTGACCTTAATACCCTGTAAAGACAGTGGTATAGGATACTTCAATGCATGTTATTAATTTCTTTTTACTTCCAGCCACTTGCTGTGTTTTGAAATTAGGGAGTGAGGCATTAAATAGTCATTCAAAATCCTGTTAGAGAATCTCTGACTAAGGGTGTGGCCTGTAGAAATTTTTCATTGTTATACTGATTTTACATTTCTACTTTACATTTCTAGTATCTTTTGTAATTGAGCATGCAGACACTAAAACGATTTTTGTCTCTTGTATTTTAGTATATGCAGAACCAAAGTGACCCAGGAAACATAGACCTGACAGTAAATATATTAACAATGGGATATTGGCCAACTTATACTCCTATGGAAGTTCACTTAAATTCAGAGGTTAGTATTTGAATTCTTCTTTTAAATGCACTTTACAGAGTGAAATGATATTTTTTATCATAGGGTGAACTAGAGCCCTTCACATGATGTTTTTCATGTAGGGATTTATCTAATACTAAAAACCCTTTTTTTTCCCAGATGATTATTTCATTTAATCTGAGGTTTTTACCTTTCTAATAATACTATAAGATTAATATTAAACTAAAACCAGTGTCCCACTTAACATTGCAGTCAAGCACTTAAAAGTTTCAAACAGGACAGTTCACCTTAATGTAGTCAATCTTTAACTATGTTGGTTAGGCATTTTGATCTAGCCAATAGTTATGTTACTGCACTGTCTTTTTTTCTGAAAGATCCTTCCAAGTTGAGAGATTTTTGCAAAGCCCAGATTAGTATCAGTTTAATTTGAAATATGCGTTTGGAGTCCTGATTCCTGCAATACTTTGTTTGATCCGAAATATGAGAAGCGCTTCAGAGGCCAAAGGTGATAGCAGGATTCCCATTCAATTCAGAAGATGTGGAAGCTTTTGTGCTCTTCCTCCTGTGGCATGTTTTCCTTTGTAAAATTACTTCAGAAGGGTCAAACCTTAGTGACATCATCAAAATGGAGGGGTAAAAAGCCCTTCCTTTGGAAGTAAAAGGATACAAAGTACTAGAAGCAGACTAGAATCTGTATAGGACAAACTACATGAAGAACTTGGTAGTTAATGGTAATAGCATATAGGTGTGAGATGTATGCATTTTGTCTGGTGACTTCTTAGTCAGATTCAAAGTCCAGGACAAAAGCAGACTTATTTTTGAGGTTACAAACCCTTTACAGGAGGTTTATTTTACTAGTATTTAAATCAAACAAACAAAACAAAGGGGGGAAAAAATGGGAAATTAAGAGCTGGTTTTGAATAGAGACTTGATTTTGTGCATGCTACTACTAGTGTGCTTGAGAGCAGAATTTTGCTCTTTGGGTTTAGTTTTTAATACAGACTCCCATATTATGAATGGTAGGGTTGGAAGGGACCTTTAGAGATCATCTAGCCCAAGCCCCCTGCAGAAGCAGGTTGAGGTGAATAAAGAAATTATATGTGTGAAATAATCTGGTGTCGCTGCACCTGGTATAATGTTAATAAATGTTTTTTTTCTCTTTGCTTTACAGATGATAAAGCTTCAAGAGGTGTTCAAGTCCTTTTACCTGGGTAAACACAGCGGTCGAAAGCTTCAGTGGCAGACCACTTTAGGGCACGCTGTCCTAAAGGCGGAATTTAAGGATGTAAGTTTGCTTGTTTAATGTTTAGCCTGTTGGGATAAAATTTTTGTCAATTATTTGGAATCTAGTCGTGTATTTTCCTTTTTATAAAGGTAGTAACATTTTTGTGGAAGAACAGTCATAATCTCAATAGTGTCACTTTGTGTACAAAGTAGGCTCTTTATAATTAAGCTGAAACTGGGAAGGAACAACCCCACGCACCAGTGCAGGCTGGGGGTCGAACTGCTGAAGAGCAGCTCTGCAGAGAGAGACCTGGGAGTCCTGATTGATAATAAGCTAAATATGAGCCAGCAATGTGCCCTCATGGCCAAGAAGGCCAATGGCATCCTGGGGTGCATCAAGAAGAGTGTGGCCAGCAGGTCGAGGGAGGTTCTTCTCCCCCTCTCCTCTGCCCTGGTGAGGCCTCAGCTGGAGTCCTGTGTCTGGTTCTGGGCTCCTCAGCTCAAGAGGGACAGAGAACTTCTGGAGAGAGTCCAGCACAGGGCCACCAAGATGATCAGGGGACTGGAACATCTTTCATATGAGGAAAGGCTGTGGGAACTGGGGCTGTTTAGTCTAGAGGAGACTGAGGGGAGATCTTATTAACATCTATAAATATCTAAAGGGTGGGTGTCAAGAGGCTGGGACATCCCTTTTTTCTATAGTAGCTAGCAACAGGACAAGGGGTAATGGGATGAAGCTGGAACACAAAAAGTTCCACTTAAATATAAGAAAAAGCTATTTCACTGTTCAGGTGAGGGAGCCCTGGCACAGGCTGCCCAGGGAGAGTGTGGAGTCTCCTTCCTTGGAGGTCTTCAAGACCCGCCTGGACATGTTCCTATGCGACCTGATCTAGGTGAGCCTGCGTCTGCAGGAGGATTGGACTAGATGATCTCTAAAGGTCCCTTCCAACTCCTACCATTCATAATATGGGAGTCTGTATTAAAAACTAAACCCAAAGAGCAAAATTCTGCTCTCAAGCACACTAGTAGTAGAATGCACAAAATCAAGTCTCTATTCAAAACCATTCCATGAAATATTACCAAAAGGTAATAGAAGACAACAGTGTGATTTTGGTAACATCTGTATTCATTTGATAGAAATTGTTCCTCGTTTGCATAAAGACAGTTGTAATAAAGCAGTAAATTGTGAAAGAAAACTAATGCAGCTTTTTATTTTTTATATGGAATTGTTTTGATCATAGAAATACCGGTATTTCACTGATAGAAGAAGAAACTGAAGGGTATTAGTCATGTAATGACTGTCTGGTTATAATTTAAGTGCTTGTTGAATTATTTAAGTCTTAAATAACCACATTGTTTCTTAATGTGGTTTTGTTTCGTCTCACGGAACATCTTGCCTTGCTAATAACACAGCTTTATTGGACCATAGAAAAGACAAAAACCCCTAGTGTTCTTTTACTAACCTGTTGTGATTATGAAACTCAAGAGGTTTAGGTGTTACATAACAGTGAGATGAATAGATTTGTAGCTGTCTATTGACAGAAGTGTTTACCAGTGTCTGAAGAGTTCATTCCTTTCCATTGCCTCTTTGTACAAATGTGCTACTGATAATGCTTTTACTCTGTCATAGTAAACCAGCATTATCATAGAATCATAGAATGGTAGGGGTTAGAAGGGACCTTTAGAGATCATCTAGTCCACCTGCCCTGCAGAAGCAGGTCTATCTGGATCAGGTCACATAGGAACATGTCCAGGTGGGTCTTGAAGACCTCCAAGGAAGGAGACTCCACAATCCTCCCTGGGCAGCCTGTGTCAGGGCTCCCTCACCTGAACAGTGAAATAGTTTTTTCTTATATTTAAGTGGAACTTTTTTGTGTTCCAGCTTCATCCCATTACCCCTTGTCCTGTTGCTAGATACCATTGAAAAAAGGGATTTCCCAACCCCGTGACACCCATCATTTAGATATTTGTAAGTCCCCCCCTCAGTCTCCTCTTTTCTAGACTAAACAATCCCAGTTCCTGCAGCCTTTCCTCATCTGAAAGATGTTCCGGTCCCCTGATCATCTTTTGTTTCCTTGATATTTGACCGAATGCCATATTTGTTTTGTATTAGTTTGCTCATCTCTATAAAATGAAACTTGGTTAAAGTATGAAGAAGTTTCTATAGGTAATGGCCAAGCCAGAATGTCATATATTGTGATTAAAATGAAGTAAATAGTGTGAAGTAAGTACAAGGCTGTTATAATGAGTTTCTGCTGTGTGCTGTGTTGCTATTGTTAGAGAAGCAAAAAAAAAAGATGTTTGAAAAATATCCTGTTTCCTTGATACTGCATTCAAGCCGATTATTCTGTATGCGAGGCATTCTAAAATGCACACCTCTTCTTCTACAAATAATAAAGACTGTATAGCTTCTGTACTTGTCATATTTGGGGGATACAGTAGAAAAATGCTCTGAATGTTACTTTTGACATTTCTTTTTTAGGGAAAGAAAGAATTTCAAGTATCGCTCTTTCAGACATTAGTGTTGCTTATGTTTAACGAAGGAGATGAATTCAGTTTTGAAGAAATTAAAATGGCCACTGGTGTAGGTAGGAAGAATACTTTTTGATTCTTTAATTTATTCCTTGAGTGATTGCCAGTTATGATTTCATATGTAAAGGCCTAATTTTAAGAAATTTGCCATGGTTGTTGGGACAAACTTTAGGAGCCAATGGTATATAGACACTGAAAGGATGGAGGAAAATTCACTGCTGGTACTTCCTAGTGCAGATAAAAGAGATGCTTCACAAAATCAATTGTAAGAGATGTGTAGCAATGTATCGCTGCAATTCTTAAAATTCAAGTGGTGATAAAGACTGTTTTGTGTACAGATTATTTGTGTTCCTTTACAGATTCAAATATTATATTTTGAAAATGATCTGTTTTAGAATGCTGCCATTTTGGAGTGATTCTCAAGAGAGTATTTTCATTTGAACTGTTCTAAGAGCTTGTGCACCTGTTTTCGGTTACTGTTGCCAGAGTGCCCCATTACAAGAGGTCTGATTTGTTAAGTAAAGCAGTTACTGCAGGGTGTATGCTTTATAGTTATCTCCCTCTGCACTTGAAACACCAAGGCAGAAAGTACAAAGAAAGCTGAGGAAAAGTACTGTTTTCTTTTTAACCATCTGCAGTGTCTGCTTTCTGTGTTCTTATGCTCTTAGGTGACTTGTTTTCAATTTCATTTTTACACTTCTTGGAAATAGTTACAGGCATTGGTGTTCAATAACACTCTACTCTCTGGAACTTCATATATTGAATCTTAAGATCAACCCAATACAGCAACTGCTGAATGAGTACTTGAACCCATAAAACTACTAAAATACTGTAACTATATTTACTAAAATACTGTAAAATTATGATATCAAGAATCCTTGTAGTTCCGAATGATGCCTTGCAGAAGGCAGTACAGTCTTGGTGCTGTAGCTTCTCAGTACAGTCTGGGTGCTGTAGCTTCTCAGCATCAGTGCTTAAGGTTGCTTAGTCATCCACTAATTCTAAAGGAGCTGAAGAAAACACTTGGCAGTGTGAATGAGAAACATCAGGGTAGTCCAGAGAAGCTGGTTAGGTCAGAGTACAATGGTTACAGAACAAACGTAAGTCCACACAAGCCTGATCCAGATCCTGCTTTCTCAGCTTGTATTGCTGTACCTCAGAACTTGCATTCTAGCAAGTAACAGATAAAATTCTCTCACAGCAACAGAAAAAATGTGCTGCATGGAAATGCATTCCATTATGTCACAATAGAAAAGATTTCAATCCGCTCTTTTAAGGCTAGAACTGATAATAGGGAGCTTCTTATGTTATGTCATTGCACTAAGTGCCATGTCTGTGTTTCCCACCTTTGTAGGGAAATGGCATAGGAACGTGGGTAATGAGTTGAGTTCATGGTCCATAGGGTTCCTGCAAGGCCAGGATGGGTGACAGAAAATCTGTCTTCTCAGGTTCAACATCCACGGGGTGTTCAGAGCTGCTTTAAAGAGGTCCCATTCCCACCTAACAAGTCTCCTTACTTCCAAAGAAGGGGCAACTCTTATGGGTAGAAATGATGTCAGAAATAGATTTTATGCTGTGCCCATCCTGCCTTCTGCTGCTTGGATGATCGTTTCGCTCAGTGGTTCCCTGCCAAGGGTGGTGGTGTGGCTAGTCAGAAAAGAACAAGGATTCAGTTATTAGAAAAAGTGGATGAATTTGTGATGCAGCTGCTTGGTGAAATGACCTCTAAGGGCAGAGGTGCTGACAGCCAGAATCTGAAAGACCACTCTGGATGAACTAGAGGTCCTAGCTCATGGGTACAAATTAACAGGATGTGATAGAAATCCTGGAGGGCAAAACTGAAGTATTAGAGTTGCCATAGAAACTGTTTCTAAATGTTCTAAACACCATGTGCAGAGAGAGACAAGAAGAAGTGCTATGTATGCTTGAAAAATTGATGTATGAAAGAGAGTCTAGATTTACTAATAAGCAGGAAAACCTTTTAAACAGGGAGGACCTAACCTGTAGAAGAAGGGTGGTCTCTGTCAAAGAGAGTGAAGTTGCTGGCACATTTTAATGTTTTAGAAAGTGTGTAGGGTTTGTCAGACTTCTCTCTCCACTGTCTAAAAAAATAACACAGTAGGCAGAGGGTAAAACCCCCAAAAGTAGCACATGGTGGTGAAAACAAAACAGTATGTTATAGAAGCTGGAAGTTTACAGAATTCAAGGGGGATGGGTTAAGGGAAAAGCAAAGCACTGAAGGCTTCCTAATGCACGGAAACCACCTCCAGTGTGTTTTAGACTTCATTTTACCTACTTGTCCAAATGCTTGTAGCTTTAAATCTAACTTGATAACATTTCCTTCACCCACTTGTTTCCACGACTTTCCTGTTGTGGGGGAAGTTTGTGACTGTAATAGCTGTCAGTTTTACCTTCTCACAAAGCATCGTCCTATCAATGGAGACTTCTGATTTTTTGATTTCACTATATAATTTCTGGTGTGTATTAAAAATAGTGGTGAAACCATAAAATGAACGGCTTGAGTTTCTCGTCATCAACTGAGGGTTTATTTTTCTTCTAAAGTCCTGTAACTACCAAACAAAAGGAAAGCAATCAAACTAGGCTCGTGTTAATGGGAAATCTTTTCTGAAACTACTTTTGGATGGAAAGCTCACCGAGATGAGCTTGGGTCTATCTTCCTACGCATGTACAATTCTGTGCATGCTCGCAGCACTTACCTGTGAAAGATGGGAGACCCAGCTGGAAGAAGCTTTTTGTTTTTATTTCCAGAGTAAGCACATAAAACTCTTCATGTTAACATTTTGCTCTGCTTTCTCCCATACTTTGAACTTCCTCAGAGGAGAATGAATTAAGAAGAACCTTGCAGTCTTTAGCTTGTGGGAAAGCACGAGTGTTGATTAAAAATCCAAAGGGCAAGGATGTAGAAGATGGAGATAAATTCCTCTTTAATGGTGATTTCAAGCACAAATTGTTTAGAATAAAGATCAACCAAATCCAAATGAAGGAAACGGTACGTGTTGATTTTTTTTGCATTCATTCTGTTTCTGATAACTGTTTATCCACATCCCATGTGGAGAGATGGAATCTCTGCATTTCCTCTCGCAGCTTGTGCGTATGGAGAAGGGAAACACACTCAGTGGTTTTGGTAGTCAGGATGACTCGCAGAGGCAATAGAGATTTTAAAAGTCACTTGATTTAAAAATAAAAAGGGTTCCTTCCTGGGTTTGCAAATGTAAATGCCTGTATATTAAACTAATAGGATCATAGAATCATAGAATGGTAGGGGTTGGAAGGGACCTTTAGAGATCATCTAGTCCAACCCCCCTGCAGAAGCAGGGTCACCTAGATCAGGTCACACAGGAACATGTCCAGGCCGGTCTTGAAGACCTCCAAGGAAGGAGACGCCACACTCTCCCTGGGCAGCCTGTGCCAGGGCTCCCTCACCTGAACAGTGAAATAGTTTTTTCTTATATTTAAGTGGAACTTTTTGTGTTCCAGCTTCATCCCATTACCCCTTGTCCTGTTGCTAGCTACAATAGAAAAAAGGGATGTCCCAACCTCCTGACACCCACCCTTTAGATATTTATAAATGTTAATAAGATCTCCCCTCAATTTCAAATGATCTTGTAGATGTTTCAGACCATCTTAGAAGTTTCCATGGTATGGCTGAAGTGTTGGCACTGTATTAAATTAATGAATCAAATGTCACCATATCACTTCTTTATCTAGAGGGTAAGAGAGTTATTCAAGTCAAGGTTGCCCCTGGTTTTGCAGTGGATGTGTTTGTTGTACTTCAATCTCAGTTCTTGACACAAGGAGACACGTTTTAATCAACATGGACTCGTTTCCTTTTTTTTGCCTTTTCACACTAAAATCCCTAAAAGTCAAATAACATTTTGATACAAAAACTACTGTATTTGGTCTGTCCAAACTTTTATGTGTTCTTTCACAAATCTGAAGTGAATTTTTAAGATTTAGTTTATCAAATGGATTTAAAATAAGATGTATGTTACTTTGTTTCTTTATCTTATCCTTAATTTTCTCTCTGGCTTACTTTAGCAGTACACTTCAGAATCACTTACGTAGCTCTTGGCATGCAATAATGCACACATCTGTCTCCAAGATGAATAAGGATGCATGAGTTTCTTTTTGTTGTAAAGGTTAACTATAGAAATCAATATAGTTGATTAAAAATAGCAATAAAATATTATGAGATTTGTGGTGTTGTATTGTTCTTTAGGTTGAGGAACAAGTCAGCACAACTGAAAGAGTATTTCAAGACAGGCAATATCAGATTGATGCTGCTATTGTACGAATAATGAAGATGAGAAAGACTCTCGGCCATAATCTTCTCGTTTCTGAATTGTATAATCAACTGAAATTCCCTGTAAAGGTAACTGATTTTGGGTTTCAAACAGTCTTAGGATTATCTAAAACTATTTCTTTTTCCATTCATCTTGTCTGTAAGAGTAAGAAGTGTGAAATATGTCTGAATCAAAACCAAAGGTATGAAAATGAGTGCCTGAACAGAAATAAGTCACAGTATGAGTAGGGAATTACATTTGGATATTTACTGTGGTGCATTTTCTTATGTAGCTGTTAGCAGTCCAATTTATGTTTTAAATAAAAATACATTTGCATTTATATTACTAACTGTTACACTGATCTCATCTTTTTTTTTTTGTAGCCTGGAGACTTGAAAAAGAGGATTGAATCTCTTATTGACAGAGACTATATGGAAAGAGACAAAGACAACCCAAATCAGTACCACTATGTTGCATAATGGAGAAGAAATACTTTTATTTAAAAAACAAAAACCAAACCCAAAATATAAACCCCCAAAATCATCCATATGTATCTTCAGGACACCAAATACCTATGCTGTTCCAGACTTTCCTTCTAGCAGGTTTCGGGTTGATGTATATTATTCAACCAGCTGCATGCACTGCTGTGGAAAAGAAGCAAAATGACATGTTAATTGATCATCCTCGTCAAGACTCCTTACTAATTTTAAACGTCATGTTTTCTTTTGAGTTACTCTTTTGTTCTTTTAAGTTCTTCAGAGGTTAGTTTTACAGTTTTGTTTAACAGTGTCATTGAAGTTGGATGGAAAGGTAAAATTACGTGTGTGAGAAATACTTCTGAGATGGATGCAAGTCTGGTTTCTTCATTTATGTGTTCCTAACAGCATCCATAAAGACCCTATATGCTGCATTCTTTAACTACAGTGACAACTTGGGTAACTTTTTAAAAACCCTTAACTGATGAACACTTATTTGCAAGCAGTGTTGTTGAAATACACTGAATTTTTGAAATCGTGCACCATGAAAACCCTTAAACTTGTGTTCAGTTGATTTTCTTTCAAATAACGATAAACTTCAGTCTGGTTTGGATAAATCAGGTTTTGAAGTGAGATCTTTGAAGTGCCAAGAGGACAGCTGCGTTCGTGCGTGTGGTGAGTTGTTGGGTTATTTAGCTAAGATACAGATTGTTGTTTTTATTACTACTTCTGCTGGCTTGGGTGGCAAAGATTAGAGCTGAGTCCAAGAGGCCCTACCTCATTTTAGGGCAACTGGTGTTTTATCACTGTTCATGTAATTGCCGTGACATTTAGTTTTGCCTTGAAAATAACATACAGGGAACCTACTGTACAGTGTGCTCTACTTTAAAACAAAACAAAACACAAACCTGTTTTTCTAAAAAAGAAAAAAGCTTTTACAGTCTCGATATTGTGAAAGCATAGTTTTTTGTCTCGAAAGACTAAGGATTTTGAGGACTTTGTTACATATTGTATATATGTAAGTTGTTTTGAATTAAAAGAACGAAAGACACTGTAGATCTCTTAAATCTCTTAACTATAAGGAAGACACCTTTTTGTCCTAATACTTAACAAGACTCTGTTTCTTTTCTGGATTTGCATACTGGTATGTTTCATTCTGAAAAAGAGCTACCAAAGGAGTTTATTTCAATCGTGGCATAAATGAGAATCTTAACTGAGCAGTATTTTCTGGAGAGATACCTTACTAAGTTTATGGAACATGGGGCTTGTGCACCAATTAAAAAGCCACAGGCTCTTCTTAAAGTAAACATTGCTGAGAGTTGACATCTTCCAGATTTACAAATTGGAGTCCTTATGCTGTCATCTGGTGTCGTTAATTGTATTGCATCCTTCTGAATTGTTTTGTTCCCTTTGTGTTTAGAAACTAAACACGTTTAGTTTATTGTATTTAAAGCATATTTAATATTGTAATTTAATGTAGACTTATTTTAATATTTGAATCTTCAGTTAATGCAAATAAAATCTTTGATGCATATTGAATATGAACTTCTTGACCTTCAGTTTTTCTGTGAGGTTTGTTCTTCAGTGTTAATGATACTGTTCTCCTTGTAATTCACTTTCTATGCCCATCAGATCCATCTTACTAGACTTTGAAACCAAAAAGCAGTGTGTGGCTGATGGGACTGTAGTGGCCAGAGGCTTTGTCCCCCTGGAACACTGGCAGTAGCACGCGGTCATTGACACCAATCAGCACATGGGCACCACCTTCCCTTTCTGAAGCCCAGTTTCCTGGGTCAAGGGTTTTAAACACCAGATTAAGAGCAATGATGTCCTGGAGATGGTTGAAATGGTTCTGCCTTACGTAGCAGTGTGAATTGGTTAAAAGTGCTGAGACGTGCAATTTGTCTGAATTGCCACAGACTAGAACTCTGGCCGGATTACTCTGGTATGGCAATTAAAAATGAGTTGTTTCACAAGCAGTGGAAGTAATGAAGCTTCTCTTTCTGTCATGTGTGCCTTTGGTGCCCCTGTACTGTATTGACCCCCTCAAATAACCTCAAGCAGCAGTACTGCAGAAGGGTTTTCTGCTTAGCCTTTGTGCTTCTGGGAGCTTTGGTTTCGTCCACCTTTATCCAGCTGCTGATCTCTACCCATCCCCTTACCCCAAAAACCTATGGAAAACATAGGTTCCCTAATGATTTTTTCTCTTCCAGTCCAAAAGTGGCTTCAGAGGTTTGAAAGCTATGGGAGAGACTTGACAGGCCAGGTGATGGTGACTCTTTTTCTGAGGTCCTCATTTTTAATGTTCTTTCCTCAAATTATACTTTCTGGGATTTTATATGTGCTGAACCAAACAGGTAAGCAGTTAGTTTATTAGTCAGCATGGTAATCACTTCTGCATAGCAAAACAGCTGTATTTGATTGTTTCTTGATAACTAGTGAGAGAATTTGGCTGAGCACTCAACCTCAACCAGCTGTTGATGACGGTTATTTGGGTTCACACCCACACAACCCATCCAGGTCTATTTGTGCCTACAGAGTAGAAGTTAATAAACATTCCTGCTTGGATGATCATCCAGTGTTGAAGACATCAGGCTGTAGCAAAGTAATAGATCTCCTCTGCAGTGCATCTGTGTTGAGAAGATGTCTTGGAAATTTGCACCTTGGCAATTCAGCATCCTTGGAACAAACTATAGCAGCTTTTATGGAATGACAGAAATAGTGGCAGGAATCCAGGATACAGGCTCTCCAACCTTACCAAAACCTTCCAATTTAACTTGAAACTTAAAAATCTAACTCAGTTTAAATTAAACACTCGGAGGACTCATCCAGACCTATGTGACATGTATTTAAAAAGCAACTTTCCTAAATGTGACACCTTGTCATTTAGCCCAGTGTTTCCTGAGGGAAAATGAGTGCGAGAATGCAGGTTGATGGCCGACATGCAGATGCTTCCTAAATCTGGTAATTGCAGCTTTCTGTATCAACCATCTTCCTGCCTGTGCCTTGTCTCCTGTTCATTAGTTCAGTATTTTAGCCTCCCTTGTACTCCTTTATCGAAACCTATTTAAAATTATAAACCCTTGGTCTGCTTCTTCATTTCTTTGTGCTATGCATCTTTGAAAAAAAATTACACAGCTTCCAAGCAACTTTAGTGCCTCAATTTGTTACGCAGATATAACTATTTGTAGGTTTACGATCAGGTGTGTCAGGGAGAGCGGACTCTGTACTATAACCTTAGTTTATCTATTCATAGCATGTCTCTTCAGAAAGAAAGTAACCCTGTGAAGTCATGCAATACACAGCAAAAGACTAGAGGAAAAACAGAGACGTGTTTCACAAAAATTCCTCCTAGGTAAAAATGCCCAAACTGTGCTCTTCCATTGAATCACAGAATCATTTCCTTTGGAAAAGGCCTTTAAGATCATCGAGTCCAACCACTAACCTCACACTGCCAAACCCATCACTAAACCACGTCCCTCAGCACCTCATCTGTGTGTCTCTTAAATATCTCTAGGGATGGTCACTCCACCACCTCCCTGGGCAACTCATTCCAATGCTTAACAATCCCCCTCAGTGAAAAAGTTCTTCCTAATGTCCAATCTAAACCTCCCCTGGCACAACTTGAGCCCATTTCCTCTTTTGGGGATGAGTGCGGCTGGAAAGCTGTCTGGCAGAATAGGACCTTGGGAGGCTGAACAACAGACAGCTGAACATGAGCCAGCACTGTGCCAGGTGGCCAAGAATGCCAATGGCATCCTGGCCTGTATCAGCAATAATGTGACCAGCAGGACCAGGGAAGTGGTTGTCACTCTGTACTCAGCGCTGGCGAGGCTGCACCTCAGATACTGTTCAGTTCAGGGCCCCTCACTACAAGAAGGACACTGAGGTGCTGGAATGTGTCCAGAGATGGGCAATGAAGCTGGGGAAGGGTCTGGAGAACAAGTGTGATGAGGAGTGGCTGAGGGAGCTGGGGACTTTTAGCCTGGAGGAGGCTGAGAGCAGACATGATCACTCTCCACAACTACCTGAGAGGAAGTTGTAGTTAGGTGGGCATTGATCTCTCTACTGATGAATGATAGGACAAGAGGTAATGGCCTCAAGTTGTGCCAGGGGAGGTTTAGATTGGACATTAGGAAAACCTTTTTCACCAAGAAGGTTGTTAAGCATTGGAACGGGCTGCCCAGGGAGGCAGTGAAGTCACAATCCCTGTAGATATTTAAAAGTCACATAGATGAGTTGCTGAGGGATACGGTTTAGCAATGAGCTTGGCAGCGTGAGGTTAGTGGTTGGACTCGATCTTTAAGATCTCTTCCAACCAAAATGATTGTGTGATTCTCCTCTCATGGAATACACTTTGCTCAGTGACAGCACTAATTTGGATCTCTGAGGTATCTCTACACCAGCTTTTACAGAAGACGTAATTTCATGTCTTACCCTATCAAGTTTGACTGATGTCAGCCAACAAGTTGACAAGCAGTGAGGCTGATGGCCAATGTGGTTGCATAAGACTTATTCCATCAGAAAAAGAGCTTAACAAACCCCTTGGTAATACCTCTCCTGACAATGCCAGGGGAATCAGTTATTGGGCAGTCTCCATTCACACTGCTATAAAAGGCTTAATAAGCTGGGAGCCTTATGTTCTTTATTTACCAATTTCATGACAAAGTATTGTTGTTTGATGCAACATATAGATTAACTGGTAGTAATCCAAGCCTCTCTCATTGTTCACTTCCTAGATGCCTACCAATTTTCTGCCCTAGAGGGGCAAACTACTGCTCAGCAAGTTTAAACCTGCTATCGGGCCTCCCTGTTTTGTTTTGTATCAGGCTTCAAGTAATCTGCAGACCTTCCTCTACTCCCAGCACAGGTTCCAAAAACAGTGATCAAAAAATGAGAACAGCCTCCACTAGCTTCAACTTTTCTGCAGATGAGTCAGCCAAACACTTGACCAGAGCTGTTCCTTATGCCCTTTCTCAACTTCTGCTTTTGGCAATACTTCACAAGAACAAAGATGGCTGCAAGTGCTGCAGGGAAAAGCAAACTAAAATAAACCAAAACATTACTGTCTCTAAAAATGCAGCATTAAGAAATGTCTGTTTATAGCCACAGCACTTAAAAAGGAAAGCAGACCCTTAAGCTACCCTTAAGAGCAAATTGACTTCTCTAGGATGTTTTGGGGAAAAAGGAAGTGTAAGTGAACCAAGACAAACCTCAGGGAAAAATCATCACATTTGTAGTAGCTAGACTCAACTTTAGCAGCTGGTAATAGCTAAATTGCATTTCAGAATGGTTCTAAGTAAAAACCATGTATGAAGGCAGCTTGGGAGCATAAACGATTGTGTCAGTTGATTAATCTGGATTACACTGTAATGAGGAGACAGATTACATAGCAGTCACTTTCAGAACACAAAAGCACCCTGCTTTTAGCAAACTTCGTAATAGTACTAGAAACTGGACTTCAGTAGCAAAATAAGTCATGTTTCAGATGAAGAAAGCACATCCTTAACAACTTAGGTAAAAGCATTGAATTACAAAGTGATCAAATGGCCTGGGCTCCCTATCTCCATTACAATTCTAACCCCTGAGAATGCTTTTAGGCTAACTTCACCTTTTTTAGTTCTCAAAATAACTAAAATTCGTGTTTATAAAGTATCGGAAACAATGTGAAAGTGTAATTAATTTTACTTATGCAACCACAAGTCATTAGTTTTGGCTTGGAAACGTGTATGTGGATTGTCTGTATACACAGGTATACATAGATGCATCAGTTCAGAGGTAATTGACTTTCTGCACCTTGACACAGCTGGGACTGAATTCTTTCCACTCTAGATGACTGCACTCACCGTAGATTGCCTTTAAACTCAGGGGCAAGAAATATTCCGGAGGCAATACAGAACTTCGGTGGGCTAATTGCGTTTCTCACCCTCACCTACTGCATCTCCCTTCATAACACAGCGACAGCCTCTGGTGCACTCCCCCACTGGGAACCACAGCTAACTGCCTAGAGCTCGTATGGCTGACCTGGGCTCTGATGGTCCCTCACAGCTTTCTATCTGACACGAACCACGGGGCTACGGCGTACGGCAGCTGGCTGAAAGACACCAAACCGACGGATGCTCGTTGCCAAACCTCTGTGCAGCATCTGAGGGCTGCGCAGAGCCCAAAGCGAAGCTCTGACGGCGGGCGGCTCGGGCTCTGGGCTGAGCCGCTGCAGCCGCCGCTGTGAACGGGTGCCCGGCCGCCGCGCGCCTGAGGGACACCGGGCGCGATGCGCACCCATAGTGCGGGCCCGCTCCCTCCGGCCCCGCCGCCGTCGCACAGGCCCATTCCCACGCGCAAACCCGCCCGGCCCTCCGCGCGTCCCCGCTCGCACCCGCCCTCCGTGGAGCCCCGCCCCCTGCTCTCGCGAGACCCTCCCCTCGCACGGACGCCGGCGGGTCACATGACGGCGGCCGGGCGGGCCGGGTGACGTCAGGGGTCACATGAGCGGCCGGGGCCATCGCCAGGCTCCCGAGCGCGGTGCGCCCCCGCCCCCCCCGCGCCTTCCTCGCGCTCCCGCTGCCGCCGCCGCCTCACGCCCGCTCCCCTGCCCCCGCCATGGCTCGCGCCCAGGGCGCGCGGGGGCTGCTTGCGGCGGCCGCCCTGCTCGGTAAGGGGAGAGAGGGGGGCGGCGGTGAGGTGGTCGCGGGCGGTCTGCGGCGCCCGGAGGGATTGCGAGGGGCGGAGGGCGCCGCGGCCTGGGACGGTCCCAGGACCCGCGGCGGCGTTGGACGCGGCACCTGCAGGCCGGCGGTAACGGGAAACCCGCCCGCGGGCTCCCACCTGCTGTTGTCATTGTGGGGCGGTACCTCCGACCTGGGGGGGGTCCCAGGCCTCGGCGGCGCGCCGCCCAGCTGGGCCGCGGCCGGGACGGATCGGGGCGGGAGGCGGGGGTAGGTCCGTTCCTAGGGGCGCCCGGCCACAGCTCCTGGCGGGTCCTTTGGGGTGATTCTGTGATCTATTCCCTCGCTGCACCGGGCCTCTGCGGTGGCCGGGACCCTCTGACAGTTGCGGGAGGTGCGAGGGGAAGGGTGGAGGGAGGGGAGTGAAGGCGGCTGCTCCTGCCGCCGCGTTGGAGGAGCGAGAGGGAGAACCGTGCGGCGCCCGGGAACGCTCGTCTGAGTCTGAGCATCTGCGCTGGATCCGAGGACGGCATTCCGGGGAGAACCTGAACGTCCGCCTGCACCTCCCGCGCATGGAGGCATGGAGACGCAGAGAGTGCTGATGGCGTTGCTAGGAAGTGGTTCAGTTGGCCATGTAATGTTCCCATGCTTTAATGACTTTCGTCCTGCCATGTTTGGGGTGAATGTCACTGGAATAGGTTTTAGCGCCGTGGTGGGAAGTGCAGCAGGACTGGTTTGTGAGGAAGTGTGCCGTGCTTGTTTACTGGTAAATACCGTGCTTTAGGTTTCTCGCCTGGAAAGCCACATCACGCGACACTCTCGAGTTTCTGAAATGTGGCTTTGGTGGCAAAGTAAACTTCTCCAGTAGCTAACAGAAATGTTTCAAGGATAACAGCAGTAGTGGAGAACTGTTACCTGCCATCATTTTGGGGGTTATGACAGCCTTTGAAACTCTCTAACTTTTCTTTAGTAGTAAATACCGTTATTGTTGTTGATGGCACTTCAGTTTCCCTGAGCCTGACAGATGTCACTCACAAGGGGCACAGAGCAGGTCAAATATCCAGCTCTTGCCAGACAGAGTAACGACCACAGTGGCTTGCAGAGCTACCAGACTTGCTTTTTAAGATTGTCAGCTTAAGTGATGTTGAAGTGATGTTCTAGGGGGAATTCTTTGTCTAGCTTGTTTAATGGAGTTATGGCTTAAAAGAAGAATTGCTTTTGTTTGCTTTCTAATCAGCCTGTGTAGTTTCTAAGTGGTACCCCAGATAACAGTTTCTGGGACTGTAGTAGGCTTCCCTTGCCATTTAGCAGTTACAAATATGATTCGGTGGGTTAGCTTTGACACTTTCTGGCACTTAAAATGCGTTAGGTTTCTGCAGCTGAGACAACAGATTAGCTTGTGTTGTTACAACAGTGGGACCTTGTACCAGTGTCTAAGTAGATGGATGTTTCTACATAACTTTATCTTGCAGTCTCAGGTGAAAACTTTGTGGTACAAATAGACACTCCTTCTTGGGAGTACAGTTAGCCTTCACCATCTTCTGCCAGAGTGTGAGGCTTGGGGTGAGGAGGAGAAGAATATGAGATAATGAGAAGACACAAGCTGAATTCTTTAGACACTTTTACCTTGTTTGTAGCTGAGTGAGCACAGACGAGGATAAAGTGCAATGATCACAGGAGGCTGAAGGATTAGCATGGGTGGGTCAGATGTGAAAGCTTGTTTGGCAGTGCCTTCTCTTTGGGACAATAGATGTCCAGAATACCTCACCACACCTAACTTACTGTTTCAGTTTTCCATTCACATTGAGCAGGAAGTGCTAAGCTGAGTATTCAATCTGCCAGCCTTAAGTTTTTCGTGTTGAATTTCCTCGCTAATAACAGGCATGTGGAAAGGAAAACAGATTTATGTGGTGCAGTGATAAATACAGGAAAATGGAACTCTGGGAAGTGAAATAGCTCCCCTCAAAATTAGCTGCAACTTTCTGAAATGTGGAGGAAGATGGTGAGATGATCGTTGTTGAGGATGATGGGTCAGCCAAGCCCAGCAGAGCTGCTTGTGCTCTTTGAGTCTTAAAGCACTGTTAGGGGTGGTTTGTTTTTTTTTTTTTTACCTTACTGAAACACAAAATCATTTCTGAAAATCCAGATGTGGATTTAGTGTTAGTGAGCAAATAATGAAGTATCTGAGACTCGGGGAAGGAAAAATGAGTTAGTCCAGGTATCATGATGCCATTTCAGGGTTGTTGACGCATAAGCCATGTGTTTCTGTTGCACAACTCTAGTCCAAAGGGGAATTTCAAGCCTTGCTACCAATGTAGGGGCAGTTGAGAGAAACTTAGATAATGAATTCCAGTCAGTGAGTAATTTGCTGTTGTATTGTTTCCCTGAATTTTGGCATTGTTAACTGTATGAAGCTGAGGCTGAGTGACTGCTTTAATGATGTGTGACTTTGGAAATGTTGTTTTACCAAAGGCTCCCCTTAGCATAGTGTTTGTTTGATAGGTTCTTCAAGTGTGTTGACACAGCCTCTAAGGATCTCAATCTGTATGCTCGTCCCAGGCCTGTCATCGTGTGCTAGGTTACTCAGCTTTGACTTTGGCAGCTTTTCTGACTTGTAGAGTAACTCCAAGCAGTAATTCCACAGGCTCCCTGACACTCCGCTTTTGGGAAATACTCCCAGGGTATTCCTGTTCAGGCTGACTGAGAAGTTTCCTTTTTGGTGTAACCTACTTCTAGATTGTTCTGTAGTGAATAGGTTCGCTTTCTAATCAGTAGCAGACAATAAACTGAAGAACTGCCTCTGGGTACAGAGGAACCCTGATGAAAGAAAAGGTTGACTACTGTTATCTCTGTTAAGATTTTGTATGTCTTAAAGATAACTTATTTCTAGCACTTAAAAAGGCACACCTTGTCTTCACTTGTTGCAGCTTTACAGCTTAGCTGGAACAGTTTTTCTTCTCTCTCAACTGAGACACAATTATTTGGAAATTCCTCGAGAAAGCTTGGTGCCACAATGGATTTTTTAATATATATATATATATTTATTCTCTTAAACTTGGCAGGAGACTCTTGAGTATGTGAGTGGCAGTAGTTACAACAGCTATCTGAACACTTAATTGTATTATTTTAATACTAAATTACATTTTTTTTAATATATCTTGTTTTGGAAAATCAAGCTTCTGTGTTTTTCATGCATCTAGTTTCCAAATGGACTGGTGTCCTCTTCAAACGGTAACAGTTTCTTCACCCTTCCTGTCACTTGACAGCACCACTGACTGCCAGTACTACTTTTTCTATTGTCATTCAAAGTGTGAGGCTGTTAGTTGAACCCTGTCCATAGAGTACAGAGTTTCAGCGTGGTACAGCTCTGTGGTGGGCTCTTTTCTAGCTGTTTCTCCTCCAATGTTCAGGCTTAAGCACTGTAGTCACTGTAGTGTACACTTTTAGTACATTTAGTTTTCTTGTATTAAACTTCAGTGGCTCCTGATTTCTTAACAAGGCAGAATTGAGGGTAATACAGGAAAACCAATATGGTTTTACTTTCCTTGGCAGGAGTGAACATTTACTATCTTCTTGATAGGTCTGGGAGAGTGTTTTTACCCAGGCAGTTGCTTTTGTATCTTTTTTTCCAATATCCTCTCGCCTGGGGAGGCTTTCTCTTTAAATTGTCAGCACAGTGTTCTTTCCTGCAAAGTGTAGTTCGTGGCTGCCAGCTGCCTTGAAGGATGCGTGTTAGTTGTGTGATGTGATGCAGCAGCACTAACCAGAGCACATGCAGAATGGCCTTGTGTGAATGCTGAAAGGGATGTAGCCATGGAAGGTCAGACCTCCTGGTAGACTCATGTAATCAGCTGCTGTGGAGCTACCCCGAGACTTCCTTCCTCTAGATAAGAAACCATAAAGAAGCTTCATGTGACTAATCTTGGTGCAGTTGTGCAATTCTCTGGCCAAATGGCAAGTGTACAGCAGCAAGTGTACATAGCCTTTCCTTTATACTGCTTTTGTACTTTTATGAATTTGTTTATAAAGACAGAGGTAATTCACCTGCAAACTTAAATTGAGAAACAAAATGCTTCCTGCCTCAATGGAAATCAACATCAAAAATGTAATCTGGGACTGCATGAATCTGTTAGTAGGCAAGGATGCGTCTACTGGGGCGGAATCAAGAACTTGATATAACCAGGTGCTACACCTGCACAAGTGCAGCTGATTCTCTTCTCCCCTGAAGTTCTCTCCTCTGTCCTTAAGTTCCATTCCCCCTTTGCACCACTGTGTTTATGTTCAAGCATGTCTAACAGTAGTCGAAGGGAGTCCAGCCTTGTCTTTTCCTGCTGTGCTTTCCAGATAGCCAGTATTCAGTCTTCCGAGTCTGTTGGTAACAGGTGTATGTGATGGTATGAAGAGAATCTTGTGTCTTGCAAAGGGGTTCATACATCAAGTCTGTCAAGGGGTGTCTCTGCTTTCATTTCTGCTCCCCAGGAATGTTAAGGTTAGTCAGTAGTGTGATCTTTCAAAGAAATTATGGGGTTTTAAAATTTCTTTGAGGTTTTTTTTTTTTGCTGTACCATCCCAAAGTGGCATAGATCCTGGATCCTAAGCAAGTGATCTTGACCCTGTCTTCCGAGAAAGGACTTGTAGCAGGTGTCTCTCTGGCAGTGGTGCTTATATTAGAAGACAGGTGATTAGAGGAGAGCATAACTCCCCAGGGATTTTTTCCATCCTCATCTCTGGCACAGATTTAGGAGTCTAAATTGGTGACTAAGGTCACCACTTTGTTCACAAAATGGTGCTGAGAGAACAAGGTCCTTCTGAACCATCAGAATGAGTAAATTATCTGGCACTTCTGATCACATGTACAATGGAAAATAAGCCTTCCATAGAAAATAAACCTTCCACAGAAGATAAACCTTCTTCAGATAAGAACCAGCATTTCTTATCTCCTTGGGTTAATGCCCCACGGATAGTGATGTTCACCATGCCTATGCATCTGGGCAAAGGTGCAGGGCAGCACAGCAGTGCTATAGCTTGGGTACAGAATGATTGTGTAGTGCCTGAGTCAGTCAGGTAGCATCCCTTCCCCTCAAGAGTCCTGCCCTACGGTAATTACAGGCCGAGGAGAGGCTTTGATGTGCCTGAGCAGGCTGTGGGTGTGATACGCTGAGGCAGTGTGACTGGCGCTTGTGGGGAGCGGTTAGCTGCCCCCTACGCCACAGCCGTGGTTTGCCTTCCCGATGCCGTCGGCACTCGGTGAAACTGCAAACAGCCCCATCCATTGGGTATCCATGTCCCTTCAAATAACAATGACGTGGAATATATGCCCAGGTGGATTTGGAGGGCTTGCTGCCCTTTCTTCCCAGAGAGGGGGAAGAAAAGTACAGAAGGCATCATTACTCACGTAGGAACTGTGACTGTAGTAACAAACCCCAAATTATATAAAAGTAGCTTTCGTGTTTGAGGTCCTCATTGTCAATGTTCCATGTTCCTAACAAAAAATAGGAGACAAAGTAAATCATTAACTATAGTGACTGAAGCAAGCAGACAGTGTAAACAACTGGCATTAACATATGCTTGCTTTTTTTAGAGCACGACAACCATTTATCTTTCTCCCTTGGTAGATTTCAGTTATACAGGAGAATGACCCAAGCGTTTCTGTGCTTGGCTAAGGGGATTTCAGTTATCAAAAGGTTGAAACCTAAAACCACATTTGTGTGGTCAAGACGCTGGGAAGATACTTTTTAAGAGCCATATTCAAAAGGGCTCAGATTTAGGTCGTTCAAATGTGCTGGCTTGTTTTGTTAGCTTTGTAGTTTTCAATTTTAAAAAGCCAAACTTTTTTGAGGAGGAGATACATCCACAAGTCTTTGTCTTGTTTAACTCGTTTACTGTATCCCAGAGTGTTAATACATTCTGCTTGTTTTTTTGGTGTAGGTATGTTAGATAAGGAGCCATACTGGATTTGATTCAAGTGACGTTATCTAGCTGTTGCCTGAACAGTTGTATCTTCAATCTTTTCTTGCCTGAGTCTGTAATTTCAGAAATGAGTTCTAAAGGGTGAGATTATCTCATGATTTTTTCAATTGAAAACATGCAGCTAGAATAAATATGTAAGCAGCCCTTTTTTTGAAACCTATTGGAATACAAAGGAAGCATCTGGACTAAGTGAAATTTCTTTCCAAGTACATTTTTGATGATTCCTCTACTAGATACACATAATGTGGTATTTCCAGCCAAGTGAATCATGAACTTCACAAAACTTTTTTTGCTGTTGAAAAAGTCTAGGAGCTTTTCAGCTGTGTACATCTACCCCTGTTGTAGCACAAATAGTTGTCAAACAGGGTGCTATGGTTTATTAAGAAGAGCACTTAAAGTCTGAAGTTAAGAAACTGGAGGTTGTATGTCTGTTAAATAGCATGGAATGATAGTGTTATGAGAAGTACAAGCAGTATTCTTGACTTGTAGGTGTGAGATGATAAAATTGAACTATACTTGATGTAACTTAATTAGAAATACTTCTTGGACAGATTGATTCAACATCAGTTTGTTTTTCTGTATTCCTGACATTTTGACTGTAGGCTCTTACTGTTTGTGGGCTGGTGGTGATTCATGCATTAATCACTAGTCGACACTGAAACTGCCTTCACAAACTCAACAGCTGCTTTCCTGCAAAAAGCCAGCAAGCCGTTCCTCTGCCTTAAACTTGGTTGGAGCGAAGCGTGGGCATAAGCCTACTTTCCTTCAGCGCCTTCATTTGTTCTCCAGCGGGTTTTTTGGTGAATTTTTAGGTGCCCCTATGTCTCTTGCAGGAGCAGATGCAGCTATAGCACAGTGATGGTCATCCTTGCGCACATCATGGGCTTGCTCATAGAGAAATGGCTCTCTGGCCACCTCATTGAGGACAGCTCAGTGCCTCGTGCTGGGCGCAGTCTGTCTCCTCACTGACGCTGCAAATCCAGCAGCTGCTGACACGTTCCTTAAGAAGGAAAGGGGTTTCCGCAGCGTTTGTTCCACACCAATGAAATCGGGATTCATACTGTGGCACGAACTTCACCTTGCAAAGATCTAGCAGTTATGCAGGTGGTAATTTTTACTGTTTGTTCACAGCCCTTATTCTTTATGACTTAAACTTGTGGAGGATAATTTGTCAGCTCTTTATTCCCAGACTCCGTCTTGCATTTAGTGCTTTCTGGTACCTCTTCATTGCCTTTTGTTGTTCTCGGAATCATCTATAATGGGCAGGTCTGTCACATTTTCCTTTAGGTCAGCAACATTTTTCTCAGTTGTTTTCCTGTATTTTCTTTTCCTCTGCATTTCATTTTAAAACTCCTTTCTTTTCATCGTCTTCTGTCATTCTTCTTCTGTCTATTTTTTAGCTCTAAAATTGCCAGTATTTTCAATAGCTATCAAACAAGGACATCAGCATGCACACTGAAAGTTTTCTTCTAGCACATTTCCCATAGGTGGTGTTAGTTCAAGTAGCCACGGACTCTTACTCCCTGCCTCTACACTGTTTTGTGCAATGGGCTAGGAATCTTAAAGTGTAAGCAGCTTGCTCTTGAGAAAACAAGTGCTTAGGTAAAATGTAATCAAGTTGTAGGTGTAAATTCAAGTTGAAGGAGACTTTGCAAATTTAAACTTCCATGTAGTATATTTCTAGTAGTGTTCTGAACTGCACAAATAACATATTCTTTGTGGGAATGTGTTTCTTAATGAACACTGAGCTGGACGTAAAAGCAAAGGTAGGACAGTTTTGCTTTGAAATACTGATGTCCTACAGCATCCACTCTTAAGCAATTTCTCTCTTCTGTCAAGCTCATGTTTCAAGCCTAGGCTCTTTAAACAACAAAGTGATTGAATTCCAGCTTAAGTGCTGGCGCCCATTGGTTCTGAGGGAGGATATGTTGTTGCTAAGGGCAAGGTAGCAAGGGAAAATGCTTGCTGAGAGGCAGGAATTTTCCCACGTGTTCCTACAACTGAAGGGTTTTCTTTTCTGTCTGAAGCTGACAGAAGTCCATTTTTTCCTAGTAAGTATCCTAATACAGTTTTCTGCACCATAGTTTTGTAGTGAAATGTTTTAAAATTGGGATTTGCTTTTTGACAACTTCTTGGGGAAGGAAGGTACCTAATGGATAATCCCTCAGCTGGATCTTTTTGCTATATTAGCAGCTGAATGGATTAACATGTTTGACTCTTTAAAGTTTATTTGCTTGAGATAGGGCTTTATGTCCTGCAACTGCCTTTTTATCAGGTTTTGTGCAAGACTGAAGTTGTCACAAGTGTGAGCTGATAAAGTGCTATCATGAGAACAGTGTGGGCTTTTTGCAGTGAGGTTTGTGCAGCTTTGGGTGTGGGGTGGTGACAAGTTGAGAATCAGGAAAACACAATGCTCTGCCATGAAGAACTCTGAACACCTTGTTATGATTTCAGATGCAGGAGCACTGTGCTCTTCCTACAGATGAAATACAAGATCAGCAGCTTCCCGGCTGTACCCAACCTGCCCCAGCACATCCCCTTGGTTGAGGTTTGGTTGGCAGTGGACCAGCATGGGTCAAAGCCTGTGCTGCTGTCAGAAGGTCCTGTGCTGTCCTCGCTGTGTGTTCTTCCCCTCTTAAAGTCAGTACCAGCATAGTCAGTTATACAAGTGCTCTGAGCACTGGGGCTGGAGCAGGCAGTGAGGTGGGGGGAAGCTGGGCTCTTGTCAGCAGCTCAGTCTGAGCTTAAACCAGTCAGGAAAACTTAACCTCAGGCTGTGGCAAGGTCTTGGCCCCCATCCTCCTCTCAAGCACAGAGAGCCTGATGACATTAAGGAGAAGTTCTCCTGGCAAGGATGGCACGCTCCATCACGCTATTTTTGGCAGTCCCTCCAAAACATCTGCAGTCAACCCAGGCTTTCTAAATGCAGCCTTCAGTGCGTGTGCAGCTGAGCGTCCTGGTACCGCGGGAATGAAGGCTGCGTGCTGTGCTGTGCTGCGGGGGCAAGGCTCTGCACTACAGGCGTGCGGGAGCAAGTGCGACAAGTCAGTTCTGGCTGAAGCTGGCAAAGTAGTTGCTGTGTAGGGTGAACGCTGAGTAGCTGCCTTTAACAGTAGGACTGGTGTTTGTTGCAAGTTTTCCTTACCCTCTGAGGACCCAGCTCATCAACAGTTTCCATCTGAATGGCTTTATGTTTTGTAAATGGGGTGTTAAATTTGTCCTCTGTGCATTAATGCCCAGACTTCAATGACTTTCAACTGCCATTTAGGGCATGCCTCCAAAGTGTACAGTTGTAGATGTTTGTCTGTTTGGGTTCAAAAATAAAAATTGATGTGACACAAAGTTAACCACTTGTAATTCTTCACAGGCTTTTTACAGGCTTCCTCATCATTTGAGGTTAAAGATTCGAGTGGTAAGGTCTGCATAATTGCTAATCTGACAGTCGCCTTCTCAGTGGAATACAAAAGCAATGGTCAGAAAGAGGTAAGGGTGGGGGATATCTCACTGCTTGTCTCTAACTTGTGTTTATAGAATGTGTGATACTACTGTATGTGCGCAGTAATTAAACCTCAAACAAATAGTTATGCATGAAAAACTATTTTTGCAAAGATTTCCTTCCAGTCACGTTGCATCAACTTTTCTTCATTATTAGTGCTTATTCTAATTAAATAATGGAGTTAAGGCTGCCTCAAACCACCACAAACAGGACAGTGTGAAATTGCTTGTGGGACTGAAGTCCCACATCAGCCCTATTGGTAGCTAAAATGGCTTTTACTGGAACTGTAAAGGCAAAAGTGCTAACAGTCATCTTTTGGTGAACTTGATCATACCTATGTGGGCTAAATCTGAACTGAAATGGCTGTTGGTTTGTAGCTTTTAAACTTCCCTGGAATCTGTCATCTTCTCACACTGAAATCTGGAGATTGACTATCTGCAGACCCAGTGCACTGCTTACAAGTTGTTCCATATTGACAGCAAAAGCCTGTTAATGGCAAGTTAAGAATTTTTGGGTTTTTGTTGTCTTCACTACTGAATAGGAATTGTAGATGATTTATAGCCTCCTTACAGTTGCATATTTTGAGACACTTGTTGAAGTTATTTGTTGTTTTACTAGCAGTGTAATGTGGAATTTTTTTAAAGATAAAAAAGTCCTACTGCTTTGCCAGTGTTGCACTTGCTATGTGTGATTTGAGATGAGCTGTATTGTACAGACCACCTTTTCAGCAGTGCTGGTGGTCTGAAATCCTGCTGATGCTGATATTCAGAGGTACCTACTTCTATAACAGGCTTTTGCTGTTCCTTGGTGCAAGCAGTAAGCTCAAAACTCCAGTAAATACTGTGCTGGTCTTTGGGTACCACGTTGCTCCTTAATGTATAATGAAGTATTATAGCCAAACTATGTAGGCTGCACTGTTTGCTTTTGTTCTTGCTCAGTTGTACTGCAAGAAGCAAAGCTTAAATCCTCCCATTTTTCACATCTCCAGAGTTTGTCAGATTTGGTTTGCCTACTATAGAATTACCTGCAAATTCATAGTGCTAATTTAGGGAGGAAAAGAGACCAAGAGGTTCTGTGTCTACTGTTGTCCTCAGATTTCATAGAGCGATAATCTTAGAAATCCAAGTGCCAGTTACATGCTACTTGCTACATGCAGGTATGTAAGTAGACATCTTGTAGTATGTATGACTGTCAACTGTGTGTTTGATAACAGTTTCATAGGCTATTTAAAAGGCAGTAAGGAAAAACTGTTAACATCATCCCACTTACATGTGTTTTGTTTTCTACCCTGCAGTTTGCACACTTTTTTCTTCCACCAAATGCTACAGTAGAGCCACAGAGCACATGTGGTAATGATAACACGTCTCATCCGCTTCTGGTGTTGGGTTTTGGAGCAGGACATTCATTAAGCCTGAATTTCTCAGAAAATGCAGACAAGTACCAAGTTGAAGAGCTAGTTCTCCACTACAACCTGTCAGATGCAACTTTATTCCATAATTCAACCGCAGGTAAAATGAAAACTTCCTTTTGGCATTGTGAAACCCTTCCAGATCTACTCCTGATTGTATTTCTGTAAATACTGTTACATACTAATGCAGTGTAATTCTTTTACAGGAGGAGTGAAGAAAGTATCACATAAAAATATTATTCAGGCATTTATGGGCACAAGGTACAGATGCATCAGCTCCAAGCACATCAATATGAAGAATGTGAATGTTACTTTTAGCAACGTTACTTTGGAAGCCTATCTCACAAATGGCACTTTCAGTTTGAACAGTAGGTATCTTGTAGCAGAAAATGTACTCAATAGGCTAATGTTTTCAGTAACATTATTTAAGTCCTGACTGATCATGTTTAGGCAGGTAGAAACTAGATCTGAAGCTCTTGACAGCAGCATCTTTTGGAATCATAGCATCATAGAATGGTAGGGGTTGGAAGGGACCTTTAGAGATCATCTAGTCCAACCCCCCTGCAGAAGCAGGGTCGCATAGAAACATGTCCAGGCGGGCCTTGAAGACCTCCAAGGAAGGAGACTCCACAACCCCTCTGGGCAGCCTGTGCCAGGGCTGCCTCACCTGAACAGTGAAATAGTTTTTTCTTATGTTTAAGTGGAACTTTTTGTGTTCCAGCTTCATCCCATTACCCCTTGTCCTGTTGCTAGCTACTATAGAAAAAAGGGATGTCCCAGCCTCCTGACACCCACCCTTTAGATATTTATAAATGTTAATAAGTGAATGAATGAATGAACCTGGAATGAATGATTTTCTCTGTAGAGGTGTTGGCATCCATGCTTAGAGGGTATGCTCTCATTGACCCACCATGTCTCTGTGGATCTCCTACAGGGATTAGGGAATGCTCCTTCTGTTAGTGAGTATTTATGGATGTAAACACCTGCTGCAGTAGGTTGACTGTGCACATGGCCAAAATCCTAACCCGCCTGGACATGTTCCTGTGTGACCTGATGTAGGTGAACCTGCTTCTTCAGGGGAGTTGGACTAGGTGATCTCTAGAGGTCCCTTCCAACCCTACCATTCTATGATTCTATGAAGTATCTGATAACTCCCAGATACTATATATCCCAGGTATTATACCTCCACCAAGGTGGTTCAAACTTACTACTGTGTGCCGGAGGGAACACTTAATGATATAATGGCAAATGATAGAGAACTGGTCTGTAGGGAGCAGGTACATTCATCATCCTACAGAAGGGTTCATGTTGGCTGTTAACAGTGAGATTCTTTCTCTGTCAGGCCCAATCACAAGGCAGCTTTTTGTCCTGATTGCTTACATTGAAAAGAGTTTCAGAATCTCACTGCTGTAATGATTAGAGGACAAAACTACTTCATGGTGTGTTTGTGTCTTTTGCTTTTGTGGCAACGCTCTCTAAATGTGAAGGGCCATATAAACCGATCACCCATAATATCTTAAGGAATGAACAATCTTTGCCTTACTTTTGGGGCAAGTAAGAACTCTTCATCTTCTCTGAGAGAAGTAGAACTTAACACTGTTAATCAATTTATGCACCTGTGAAGTTGAAAGGTATCTTAAAAATTAGGGTAGTCAGTGCTGGCATGGGATGGATACATTGCATGAGTGCCTTCTACAAGAGTATCTCTACCTTGTCCATATCTGAAAAATACTGTGTCTGATGCATGACAATACTGGCATTGACTGCTCTGTGGCTCCATCACGTGACTGGCTCAGATTTCAGTGTGTATCATTCTCTTGCTCAGCCTTTTCAGTGAACTATTTTGCAGCAAAGATGTGGACCTACACTTGTCATTTAAAAAAAACCAAACCAAACTGATTTTTATTACTCCAGTCTTTAGAACTGTCTCATTTTTAAATGGTATCTTGATGCAGTTATCCTGCTGGCTAAATATGGTAAGGGATCAGTTACCACCAGGCTTGAACATAAGCCATCAAATTGGGGTTTTTACCGTCTACAAAACTTCAGTATAATGTGCCTGCTGTGCAATGCTTTTCCTTTTAAGATCACCTATTACCAGTTCTTAGATAGTCCTATGATTAAAAAAAAAAATCAATATTGCATTATTTCTGGAGAGTGTTCCTCATGTAACACAACTTTGTCAGTATTTGCTTTATTTTCTCTTCCTATACTTCTTTCTCTTCTTTTTAATATAAATGCTTGAATTTGCTGTGATTGCTTCCCCAAAGTTGCTTTTCTCCATCCTGTGGTGTTGCTTCTCTTGATGAAACTATTGATCCTCAGGAAAAAAATGCATGATTTCCTATACTCCTGGCACAGATGCTGTTCTGAGGTCAAGCTTTTTCTTTTGATGGTTTTGTTTTGTTTGTTTCCACATTCTTGTTATCTGTACTACCATGTGCAGTTTTTTCTTGAAATTACCATTTTTATTACTGTTTTTATTAGTTTTTATTACTGTCTTGTGTCTGTACCCAGATACTTGGTTTCCATTCCTGTGACACAATGAGCTGTTTCTTTCTCTTGTTTGTTTGTTGGGGTTTTTTTTAAATTTGGATGGTTCAAGAAGTCTCACTCAATATTCTTCTTGTTGTTATCTTGACCCTGAAATCACATTGCTTTTACCAGATCAGTTCCTTCTTTTCATTCTTGTATACTTGAGACTTCCCCCATCTGTTTGGCTGCTAGTTATTGATAACCTTTAGATCTAGAATTCTCCCTTCACTCCCCCCCCCGCCCCCGCAACTCTTTCATTAGGTGATATTTCTGCTGCTAGTCCGGGCAAGGCTCACTGAAGGGAAGAAGTCAATATTCAGTGCAGCTGCACATCACTAGTAATGGCAAGTTGTGTTAGGGGACCTAGAAGTTAGTGACTGAGGTTACAGTAGTGTTTACCTGCAGCTCTGAAGAAGAGGAGGCTTTCATTTTACTTGTGTTGGTAGCTTTGTCAGCTGCTTTCCTTTAACTGTCAGGAAAAGGCTTAAGAATTTGTCTCATCTTCAGATCAGTTTTGAAGAATTTCTGGGAGCTCTGCTGTAAATCAGTTCCCTAAAAATACTGTATCATGACACCACCTGAGATAAACTTCCACTTGCAGTGATTTAGTTGTTTCCATCTCTGCCAGCTTGAGTAAGATGCTGTATGTGTCCAGGTCTTGCACATGAAGGGAAATCCTCCTTTGAGGTGCCAAGCAAAGCTCCTATTTGGTTTCTTTGTTAGAAAACTATTGCATTTTGTGACGTTACCAAAAGATACAGTTGCTTCCCCATCCATCCACCCACTCACCCACCCACCTTCCCTCTGCTCTTTGACTCTCCAGAAATGGAGTAGGAATGGAAGAAGAATTAGAAATGGAAGAGTAGGAATAGAGAGAGTGCTATGTTGGACTCCAAGTATGATTAAAATTGTTCTGTCTGAGCCATAATAAAAAGTTAAGTTGCTGTTTAAGTTCAGAGGCTATGTATCTAGATGAATGGAAGATAAATGGTAGGTATCTAGTATCTACCAGATATGTATGGATTAAATGCTAGAAGTAGTCCCTTTGAGTCAGAACTGACTACTGCTGCAGTTGCTGTTGTCCTTACAAAGTTGCAGGCTGATATCCCAGACACGTGGAGATGACCTTGGCTTGGAACATGGCAGCCTCTGCCACAGGAATGTCTTTGCTCTGACCTTTGGTTTTGGCTTAGATGTTCAATCCATGAACCTTCTTGGCTCCCAGCTCAAAGTCTTGCTGCCAGGTGTTCGTAAGTACTCTGGCAAGTAAATCAGAGTCACTGCTCTCTCTTCTTTTGCCTTGGAAGTCAGTGCTGAACTAAATGGAAAAGGCAGGCAGTCTTAGACATCCTCACTCGGCCTTGTGCCCCCGGTGGTGGGAGGCTGCTAATGCAGGACAAAAGGGAGCGTGGACCTGAGCCGATGTAGAACGTTTGCCATCAGCAGCAGTGTCTTAGAATCCCCTTATTAAGGATGAAGGACCCACAGCACTGCAGTGAGGACTTGAGAGGTGCAGTGGTATTTTAATGTCGCTGTAATTATTGCCAAAGTAATGACATAGGGTCCTCATAACCTGGTAATGTAACTGGGGGAAGCAGAACACCACTTCTCCTGAGAGACTGTTTTTAACAGTGGGCAGGAGAACTGTTCCTCTGCCTGTAGCACACGAGTGCCCAGAGTGCCTGAGGGGCTGACATCTCGGCCTTGCCAAGAACACTGGCTCTGTCAACACAGCAGCCTCTGATGGATCCTGAGGTGATGCCAGAGTGCAATGACAGACATGAATGGAAGCAGATGGTGGTCACCATGAGCTCCTGTAAATAACAGCAGAGGTCTCATTTGCACATGCCAGGCTTTAAAAGTGTCTCAGACTTTACATCAAGAGTTTAGATAATGCTTTATCATTGCTTCTCAGCTTTTATTCTATTAGGAAAAGCTACTTGAAATCATGTCCCTCCTTCCTTTGAGGATCAAAAAGGTAGATCATCCCAGAGCTGCATTTTATTTGGTAATGACTGTTTTCCTTTCTCTCCAGAGACAGAATGTGCTGAAGATATGGTCTCTACTACTGCTGTAGTGCCTACAACTCCTAAACAGACTACTAGCCAGGTTCCAACAGCTAGCCCAGCACCAACTGCAACCCCCTCAAATCCTGCAGTTGGTAAATACAACGTGACTGGTCCAAATGGAACCTGTGTACTTGCCTCCATGGGGTTACAGCTTAATATCTCCTATCTAAAAAAAGATGAAAAGGTACTTTTTTTCATTCCTCAAAGCCTTCAGTGTCTTTTTCTGGGGAAGACTTGGTAAATTATTATTGGCTAACTTTTTATTCTTTAAAAATCCTGGTTCTTTGTGGTGTTTGTTGGTGATTGTCCTCTATTTGAGTTGCTTAACTTGGGCTGGACTAGTGATGATTCCAACAGCTCTCATCTTCTGAAAAAGGTCCTTAAAGATTTGTCCATTTGGTCAGAGTACTAAACTTGTCCGTCAAATCCAGCAAGTGTACACAGTCATTCCACAGAAGCAATGAAAACTAACAAGACAGGACATGGGGGAATCTGGTTATCAAAGATACCACCTACATGAGATTTTGGAATTGTTAAATAAGATGCAGGAGTTTGACCTGAGGCACCTGAGTGAAAACAGTGAATGACTATTAGAAGGGAAAATTACAAGTACTGTAAAACCAGACAGGCTTGTGACCTGGTTAACGTCCTGCCAGCACTGAGGAGGCTTGGGTTTGACTTTGATGCTTTGGAGCCTCTTAATGACTGGTTTTAACAGCAAAAAATGCTACGTGGTTGATGGCTAGGAAGCAGTGACCAAGGGACCACAAACCTTTACGTTTAGTAAAGCCTTGTTATAAGGATCTTTGATCACAATCTGCTGTTTCCTATCCTGTGGCTTAGTCTGAGGTAGGGAGGACGAGTGCAGGCCAACAAACTGTGGCTGTGTTGTAGTTTCCACTGGATCTGGGTGAAAAGGTGTGAGGAGGACAGTGTCAGTATGGGGTTTAGCTGCTTAGTGCTCTGGGGAGGGGTGCAAAGGGATCTATGGGCTGCATGCATTGATGGTGTTGCCCAGGAGGTAAGGTCCTGAGCACTGACAGCTGGTGTGTGGCTGTTCTGTAGCTGGTTAGGATGGCAACTGTGTTTGAGCCACCTGAATTGCGTGGCATTCCCTAAGCTGAGTTACGAAGCATCCCCTTCTGCCTGAGCCAGAGCAGCTCATCTCCAGCATCATGACCAGCAAGGAGATGGCAAATAGCTGCTCCAAAGTCACAGTGAGGATCAGCTAAGAGCTACGGGAACATTTCTCTTTGAATGGGCTGCCCAGATGGGTTATGGAGTCTCCTCTAGAGACATTCAAAACCCACCTGGATGAGTTCCTGTGTGACCTACTCTAGGTGGTCCTGCTCTGGCAAGGGGGTTGGACTAGATGATCTTTCAAGGTCCTTTCCAACCCTTGAGATTCTGTGATTGTTTGCCAAATGCACTTAACCCACAGCCTTCTGCAGGTACAGGTCAGTGACAAGTCATGTACTGTGGGCAAAGCTAAAGCATTTTGAACTGAAGTGACTTGCAAGATGATCGTGTTGACAGGCAGTTCCCTCAATTGCTTCTCCCACTGTGTCAAAGCAGTGTGTTATAGCCTGTTGCCCACTGTGTGTAGTGGGTGGCTAGTGGTGTTTTTCCTTGTGCTGTTAGGACCAAAGAACTTAAGTGTGGAGAAAGCAGGAGGTTATTGGCCACAGACAGTCAGGGCTTCGTTAGGCGTGCAAAGACGCCCCTTGTTCTCTGTACCAGCCTGGGAAGGCAGCTCACAGCAGCCTGTAACTTACCCCGTTGTCTGTAACGCTTGGGCACATACAGCACTGTACACATGCGAGGGCGAGTGAGCTGGAGGCTGCCTGAATGGACGGTGATGTTAGTCTCCTCAGTTGTTATAACTGATCCTCTTCTCTCACAGATGGGTTTGGATTTGCTGAATTTCATCCCACTTAATACAACTTCTTCTGGGAAATGCGACGACACGTCTGCCTTCTTGAATTTGAGTTTTGAGAAAACGAGGGTTGTCTTCCACTTTGCACTGGTAAGAATCTGTGGACAAAGCGTGTAGGGTCTGCGGGACTGCTCATGTGGGAAAACTCATCAGGGCAAGTACAAGAGAAAACAAGTGCTACTACAGGAAGGCCGAGTAAATAATTCCTTTGGTTTTAGTACTGGGATTTAGGGGGCTTAATACTTGGTAACTGTTGTGAGGAAAGGATGTGTATGTGTGTGTATATATGGACACACATATATGTATACAGAGAAACTTGTTTTGTTTGGAATGGGAATTTAAGATGGTATTAGGTACTCTCTAAAGCTTCTTGGCAAAACTGGGAATAGCCTGTAACAACTAGGCATCTCATCTAATCAGAGAAGTCTGGAACTGGATGTAAGTTCTTATCAATGTTCTGTTGTCTTGATTTCATCTGGGATAGAGCTAATTTTCTTCCCAGTAGCTGCTACAGGGCTGTATTTTGGGTTTATGTTGAAGACAATGTTGATAACATAGGGATGGTTTGGCTACTGCTGAACAGTGCTTGCAACAGTGTCAAGGTGGCTTCTGCTTCTCCCCCTGCCCTGCCAGTAAATGGGAGGGAGCATGGCCAGATAGCTGACCTGAATTAGCCAAAGGGCTGTTCCATACCATAGGATGTCATGCCCAGTATAGAAACTGGGGGGAGCTGGCCAGGAGGGGTGGATGGCTCCTCAGGCATTGGTCAGTGGGTGCTGAGCAACTGCATGGTGCAGCATTTTTTCTTGGATTTTATTCCTCTTAATTACTATTATTATATTTTATTCTTCTTACTGTTACTACATTTTATTTTAGTTATTAGGCTTGCTCTTATCTTAATCCCCAGCTTCTGATTTTCTTCCCCAATTCCCTTCCCTATCCTGTGGGAGATGCAGGGAGGGCAGTGCAGGAGTGGCTGTGTGGGGCTTCATGTCTGGCTCAGCTGGAGCCACAAGAGCTGTGTCCAGCCCAAGGGCCATTCGTGCTTGTCTTGGGGTCTCCTGTGATGGTTGGGAATCCCACAGAGTGCTGTATTAGAGGTGCATACCCCCGAGGACTGAATCCACTGTGTTTGTCAGAGGGCTTCACGCTCCTTTTTTATACATGTGGGATTGATCAAATGTGATCACCTTGAGCTGAAATGAGTCTCCACACCTCTTTGGGTACCGAGCTGCTTTAAAACTGTATGTGTAGCACAGGTGAGATGGTTGCAGTAGCCTGGTTAAGACATGGGGGGAGGACTATGCCAGTAGCATGGAAGCTAAGTCAGCTGTCTGGGGGCTGCCAGTCCTCTTTTTCTCTGCTGCCCTTCCCTCTCCCAAAGTAATCTTCCCTCAGGTACATGCATCCTGTAGCGTTTCCTCTCCTGAAGTGCAACTAAGCTCTTCCTTCGGATCCCAACTGTGGAGTCTCCTTTGCAAACTTTTCCCAAAATTCATGTGGAATTGAACTTGAATGGTGACAGCTTTTGTACATCATCAGCTCAAATGATAACCACTGGTTTGGTTTGTTGTTTTGTTTCTTTAAAGAATGCAAGTACCGAGAAATTCTTCCTGCAAGGTGTGAATGTAAGCACGACTCTGCCTTCTGAAGCAAAAGGTAGGCACTTGTAGCAAGTCTACTTTCAGCAACTACTTCTAGAAATATTCAGGGTTGCCTGCGTTAAATAACACTGGAGATGAGTGCATAGAGTGCAGCTCTGTGCATTTACAGCTCCTGCTCTTATGGGTCCTGTAACGAGACTTTCTCTTCCCCAGTTCCAAAGTTTGAGGCATGGAACAACAGCATGAGCGAGCTGAGAGCCACAGTTGGGAACTCCTATAAGTGCAGCGCAGAGGAGAATCTCCAGGTCACAGACAAAGCCCTTCTCAATGTATTTAATGTTCAGATCCAGGTTTTCAAGATTGATGGAGACAAATTTGGGGCAGGTAAGAGGTTTACATTTGGGGCAAGGGAGGGGGATTACAGTTTGATGTAAACGTGATGTTCTGTAGCCAAATGTCAGCTTGTGGGTGCTAGGCTTAGTCTCTGCCCGCCCTACCACAGATAAGTGGTGGGGGCTGATAGGATGCCTGTGTTCAGGCTCGTGCCTGAAGTGTGTAAGAAGCTTGGAAGCAAGAGGTCCGAAGAAGAGTTAAGGGAGAATGTTAACTTTCCTTCTGCACCGTGTGGGGACAATTGTATGGAAATGGCAAAGTCGGGGGCAGTTCCTGCCTCTCTTGGGTAACGCTTTAACCTCAGTCTCAAAGGACAGCGAGACTCCTGGGGAGGAGTTGCCTGGGTAGATCTCTGATGGGTCAGGCTCGTGCATGGCTCTGACAGCTCTTGAGAAGGAAACTACTATTCCAACTCTCTATATTGTGCATACAACTAGTGCTGAAAGACCCCTTTCCCTAATGGCCACAGTTGGTGGAATTGGTTTGCCGTGGGCTGCTGGTGAGCTAAGCTACGAGTTGACTAGAGCCAGTTCTACCTGTGTGCTGAGAACAGAAGCCTGAGGTTCTGAATGCAGCAATCTGTCAGTGCACTGGTGCCTAATGTGGATCCTTTTCTTTCTCTCTCTCTCCAGTGGAAGAATGTCAACTGGATGAAAACAACATGCTGATCCCCATAATAGTCGGTGCAGCCCTTGCTGGTCTTGTTCTAATTGTCTTGATCGCTTATTTGATTGGCAGAAAGAGGAGCCATGCTGGATATCAAACAATTTAATGACTTGCACTAAAATCCAGTGTAGATGAAAAGCAATTGCAAGAGGCTGGGGGGAAAAAAAACCAAACCCCACCCACTTCCCCTGAGCTAAGATTGATATTGTAAGGGAACACCTTCTCTTGCAAATTGCTGCTTCTTTCAAGTCTGCTTTATTAAATGTGAAATCATCCTGCAGCATTTAACTATGCACAGAAATAACTTCTGAAAATTCTGGTGTTTAATTTTTGCTAACTAGTTGAAAAATATTTACCCACTTAGAAACAAGCTGAAAGTTTTTAAGGGTGTTTTTTGTGGAATTGGCCTAAGATCACGTCAGCTAAAGATTCCAGAGAGGGATGTTGCTAATTCACACTGACCCAATTTCAGAACTGGTAACAAAGGGAAAAGGTTGGTTCTTCGTACCGCTGCCATCCGGCGGCCGCGTTTAACGACACCGATCGTGCGTTGAGAAAAAACCCCACCCCACCTCCATCGGTAACGACTGACAAAACTGAAATCTCCAACCTAAACTCCACCTCGTGTCTTAGGTGTGTGTGTTTTTTTTACTAAGCTTTAAACCCGCTGCCTGGCGTGCGCAGGGTGTGAAGGACGCAACAGTCAGACCTTACGGGAGCTCTTTATGCCTGGACGGCTGCCCTGGTTGAAGCTCGTGAGGCCGCGCCAGCTCGGCAGGAGCTGGGACTTTTTAAAAATGGGTGTTATTTTTATTTACTTAGGGTTTTTTTTTTGTAAAGTGATTTCAGTCTATTCTGTTGGAAGGTCCAGAGAGATCCTGTTACTGCACACGTGTACAATATAGATCTCACTCTGCTGATTCTCTTGCTTTAAACTTGGCTGGGGGGTTGTACACTTTAAGGATCAGTTCTTATGTATGCATTGCCTGTAACAATGCTAATAAAGACACTTTTTTCTGTATACCTCAGCCTGGTTGATCACTCTTCAAAACACTGGACCATCTGGTGAGTGCTAAAGCCTCTGTTTCACTCTACTTGGGAAAGCTTTAAACGCTCTTTAGTATGAAGCTACATTAACAAGTGTCTAGGGGCTTTTTTCTCAGGCAGAAAGGTGAGGCTTAGCTGTGTAGGTATCTTCATAGCAGTCCCTTGGTTTGGACTTTGTGCTTGGAAACAGGTAAAGCTCCTGCATGTCTGTAACCTGAGAGCTGGAGACCTTAAATCTTCCCTGAGAAACGCCAGTATTTTGGTGTGTCCTGCTAAGCATCGCTTCCTGCCAGTGCTGCTGCGATACTCGGTATAAGGACTGTGAAAATGACATTTCATGTTTTGTTTTGGAGTTGGATTCTCACTCCAGAGTAGGAAACACGTCTACTGAGGTCTGTGTGTGTTGTAAGGTTCTGGAACTGCTCCTTGGTGTTTAAAGCTTCCCTGACCTGCTCCTGCAGTAACATTTTTGGCATTAACATTGCCCCATCCCTGGCAGTGTTCAAGGCCAGGTGGGAGGGGGCTTTCAGCAGCCTGGTGTAGAGAAGGATGTCCCTGCCCCTGGCACAGGGCTTGAACTAGATGATCTTGAAGGTTCCTTCCAACCCAAACTACTCTGATTCTGTGATTGCACACAACACTATTCTTCTGGCAAGCAGAAGTGGATGTGTGGCAGAAAGGCTGCTACGCTTCGGACCATCTGCCCTGCTACCTGGAAGGTACGTGGAAATTATGGGTGTTGCCAGTGCTGAATAAGCTACTATAAACTACTAGAAGTGTGGTACTGCTCATCTCCTTGTATTCCACTACTCAAGGAAAATGGTGTCTGCCTGGTACCAATGAAGGAGAGGGTAGCTTAGAATCATACTCTTGTGTGGCTGCCTTCACTTGTCTAGAGAAGAACTTGTCTACTTCCTATCAACATTTTGTGGGTTTGTTTTTTTGGTTTTCCCCCCTGCTGAGGAATGCAAGAAACTCAGTCTCCAGTGGGCACAAAAAAAGCCTTCCCTGACAAGGAATGAAGATCACTCGAAGCAGCGTCTGAAGAGGAGTGTGGTACTCAAAGGTGAGGCTTTCCCCAGTAACTGTTCAACAAGAACGAGCAGGATGAAGGGTGAGGGGAAGGGTTTGCCCACGAGAGGGCTCTGCGGGGCCGAGGACTTGGCCCTGGCCAGGCAAGTGGCTTTGGAACTGCCCTGGGGCTCACCCTCTCACCTCTGCTTCGGGCTGTATCAAGTGTTTCTCCCGAAGTTTTGAGGAGGACAGCTCTCTGAGGATACAGCAGCTCTGTAGTACAACCTCGGTACAGAAGCACAAAGTGGAAGTACAGAATGTACTTTCAACATTGTTTCCAACCAAGTGAGAAATGCTGCTGCCAGATTTGAGTCAAATTACTACTTAATGGTGCTGGAGCTAGGAAGCCCTGAATAAGTCTATGCAATATTAAGAATTGTTTGAATAAGCCTGTACAATATTACCAGTAGTTACAGAGGAACTTTTGCTGCACCTTTCCCTGTCTTGGACTTGCACGTGTTCCCTGGTGCCTGTACCTAAGAAGTGTGACACACTGCAGACAGTAACTGCAGAGAAAGATGAAGATCGACTTCCTCATTGCTGTTGTGCCCTGTATTTTGCCCTGTTTACCGAGTTTCTGAAGTGGTAGCAGTGAGGGGGAAAAAGGGATATGCTTGCATTCTAACCACACATAATAGCAGTCAGGAAAGAGATCAGATTATTTTACTCTCTTCACACCAAGAAACGGGTTCTGACAAATTAAATTAATTTATTTTGTACAAATGATGGTGCTGTCACAGTTAATACAGGAGGAAGGATATGTCATTTTATACACCTGCTTCAACATTACAAAATGCCCTGAAAAGACAAGGAGGGAAACTGGTATATATGTTTTTTTTAAAAAAAAGGAGTGTCCTGACACTGATCACATTCTACAATCTGAAAACACTTTAATCCAAAAAATACCAACTCCCCAACAAACACCACCCACGGAACCACCAGTTCCAGTTACAAAGTCAGACATACAGTACAAAGTATTAACAACACTTACTTGAAAAGGCAGGAAAAATTGGTCAAGTGTCAGTTAACTCACGGAAAGCTTAAAGTGTGCTTTAGTCAGTGCAAATAGAGGAATGTGTCATGGGCTGGAGTATCTGAACCCCTGCTGCAGGCGCGTGGGTTATCCCTGAGAAAGCACCTTCTCCCTGCAGCTCTCACGGAGTTTGTTGATTGTTGCCATGGACAAGCTTCCAGGGTCTGTGAATATTTTCTAGGGGCAAAAGGAGAAAATCCATAGTTAAAAATCCACAGCTCAAGAGGGACAGGGAAGTGCTGGAGAGAGTCCAGTGCAGGGCCACCAAGATGCTCAGGGGACTGGAACATCTTTCATATGAGGAAAGGCTGCGGGAACTGGGGCTGTTTAGTCTGGAGAAGAGGAGACTGAGAGGAGATCTTATTAACATTTACAAATATCTAAAGGGTGAGTGTCAGGAGGTTGGGACATCCCTTTTTTCTATAGTAGCTAGCAACAGGACAAGGGGTAATGGGATGAAGCTGGAACACAAAAAGTTCCACTTAATCATAAGAAAAAACTATTTCACTGTTCAGGTGAGGGAGCCCTGGCACAGGCTGCCCAGAGGGGCTGTGGAGTCTCCTTCCTTGGAGGTCTTCAAGACCCGCCTGGACATGTTCCTATGCGACCTGATCTAGGTGACCCTGCTTCTGCAGGGGGGTTGGACTAGATGATCTCTAAAGGTCCCTTTGAACCCCTACCATTCTATGATTCTATGATGAGGTGCAAGCTGCTCAGTTGGCTGCAGTTGTAACTAACTCAGAAAGCTGGAGCTGAGACTATAAATGAGGCAGTTCCAAACACCACTCAGGGTCAAGCAGCCTGCATTGCATTTAAACTACTAAATTTTTGTTCAGGGGCAGAGAGGCATAAAATACTCAAGTCCTTACCTCTGTTGGTACTAGTAGCTGTACTGCTGGGAGAAAAAAACCAAACCACACAAACAATCCCAAACAAACAAATCCAAACCCAAAAGTACGTGTTTCAAAGTTAGGTAAGAACCTCACCTCACTTGTTTGCTTAAATGCCTCCAAGGCTCCCTCACTACAGTAGCCCATGCAGTTCAATTTTTGTTCAGAGTAACTGCAAAAAGTAGGGGGGAAGTGTCCTGCGAGGGCAAGTGTTTGGATCAGCCTCCTAACTGGTCTTGTGGCAGTTAACATTTACACAAAACTCCTGCTCTAAGGCCTTTATGGGAAGCGAAAACCCCTCAAACATCTGCCTTCTAAAT
Organism: Colius striatus; assembly: GCF_028858725.1. NCBI lineage: Eukaryota > Metazoa > Chordata > Aves > Coliiformes > Coliidae > Colius > Colius striatus. The sequence continues at coordinate 61,101,876 of NC_084759.1, forward strand.
TAAAGCTGTACCTACGATTTTGTTTTCTTTTGCTGCTTCAATTCAAAGACTCAGAGAGACAAACGAGTTAAGCTTATTCTCCTCCTGTTTGACCAAAAAAGAAACGTAACAGGAGTGACATCCTACAGTGACAGACCTAAGGACAGGAACATGAAGCTCAGGGGAGTGCAAGTCACCTACTGGGATGTAGTTGTGTGCACACTTGGCAAACAGCAATAGGGGAGTTGGCCAAGTGATTTAGGGCAGATGTGTTCTTGGGGGGTTTTTTTTGTGTGTGTGTGTCTGAAGTCTTACATTTTCATTGTCCAAGTTAAGTTCTGAAACTAATGTTCTATACAGATTTGGCTTCCAATCTCTTAATAATTGACAGGAATACTTAGTTTGCAGGTTGTCATAAGACCTGAACGCTCGACTTCATGGGTTTTTATCTGGAAATAAGAACTTGGTGCTACCTTTTGTGTTCCAAACAGAATGCTTTATGTTCTAGCACGATAAAGATTTACCAATGCAAGTTCTGTGTCTATTCCACAATACTATCTTACAGCTCATCTGAACAAAAAGAGCATGGGAACACAATCCACAGTTCAAGAATGCACTGAAGCTATTTTCTCATCAGACTTCCCAGCTTGAACTGATAAAAATGGGAAAAAGAGGTCTTTTTCCTGTACAACAGATAATGTCAATGGATTGCTATATATAGACTTAGATGACATGTAGGAAAATAACAGGTTGGGGTTTATGTAGAAACATTCTTTGTCCTTAGGCAGTTCCCAGAGATACATTTCTCCTAACGGTATCTGTCTTTTCGACCCAACAAAACATTTCTAACGACCAAAAGCTGCAGAGCGGTTACCTGCATGAAGCTGTGACACTCCGTTACAAACGTTCCTTTGGTGATCTGCTTAAATTTGTCACAAATGTCAGGGAAATTCGTGGCTTCCAAAATAAAAGCTTGGTGCTGCTTGATTAAGGTTAAGGCCACGCGGAAGATGATCTTTGACCCTTCGTAGAACAAACAATCCCATATTCGGAGCACAGTCTGCAGGAAAGGAGAGAATTCAGATGACAGCTTCCTGATTTCCAGGAGGTAACAATGGCTCCAACAGCGCAAGTGAAATAACCATTGTGAGCGTGTATTAAGAGAACTTCACATTGCCACTTACCTCTACTGGAAGAATGTCAATGAACAAGCAGATAAACCAGCGAGACACCACGAGGGTCCACATGACTCCGTGTCTTTCCATCAGCTCTGCCACAGCTGGAACTTTCATTTTCACAAGTTCTCCGAGGACTTCTTGATCGGTTTTCAGGCCCAACATTGCAGGGCTGTAATAATCTTGGAGAAAAGAAACAACAGACAGTTCAGGAAGGCGTAGACATAATCTTTCCTTAGAACTACAGCGAGTGTCCCATGCAGCTGAGTATACAAAGGCAGGTGAAGCCTATGAATCCCAAGCTGAGGTAAGTGAAGCCGTGCGAGGAAGATGACTGCAGCGTGGTCATCCAGCACATCTCTTCTGGCCAGGGATGATCCCTCTGCACCAAACCCTTCATTCACGTCCACCAAACTATCTTCTTTCCCTCTCATGGGTTTTGGCAATTAGGTAGTTTTTAACTGCCAGCTTCAACTGCAGAAGCCTTACTAATATTTAAACAGTTCAGTAAAACAACTGCCTCCATCCTGTCTGGGTCTCTGCAGACCTCCCAGCCTACACAATACCCAGACAGGTAACAAAAAACCCCTGTAGCATGTAAGACTAGGTCCAGTCACAAAGTGGCAATGTGAGTTTCTGAGAGGGTCGGCTGTGCAGGGCTGCTGGAAGACAGATCTCACTTCTATCTATCGTGTAACCTAGCCCTTCACAGAAGCACTGAATCTTAAGGGTTGGAAGGGACCTCGAAAGATCATCTAGTCCAACCCAGTCCAGAGCTTTTCTCTGACTTCTCTGAACCAAGAAATCCTATGTTTCAAAGAGCAATTCGAAAAGGAAGTGAAATGACAGAGGCCTCAGGCTACATCTCTTCCTAACTCAATTTATTTGCAAGACAGGGGTTGAAACAAGAGCTCCCTCTTCTGCACTGCTGGTCACTGCACTAAAGCATGAAGTCCAGAACGAAGACCATAACAAAGAACAAGTGGCACTCCACAGGGTCAGTGTTTTCATTACCAATGTGCAGGCTGAATCATAAGCATCCCAGATCTATAAAACAAGCAGTTCTGGGCATACTTAAGGAGAGAAAAAGATTCTCTTCGTTCATGAGAATTCAAATGGCCCAGCAAGGGACAAGAATTACAGAGATATTTTAAGGAATTCTTGTTTTGGATTTAGATGACAGAAATATTTAAGCTGGTCTTGATGGCTCCAGCCCTGGGAAGCAATCCTTGGGGGCTGACTGGTGCTTTGCTGACAAGACCTATGTTAGTAACATTACTTACTGAAAGAAAAAACTGGTAACAAAAGCACCTTTGTATATGTTTTCTTTCCTTCTAGAAAGCTGCAGTTTGGGTTTCTCTGCTGGTTTCTCCTAAGGCTGCCAGACACACAGAGTGACAGTTCACGTGAAGATGAAGGAATTGGAAAGGCAAAGTCCCTTTGTCTGAAATAATTTTAGTAAAACCTCCCCATGCCAGGATTAAGAAGCCATCCAAGTTTGTACATTTATAACTACTTTAATTTCTCTAATGAAAGAGCAGTTTAATATTCCTCCCTTTTCCGTCTCAGTGGTTTTCTTGAGCATACTTTCCCTCAGGAACTATTTGCTCTATGTTTGTGCTGTCCAAACTGCAGAACATCTCCAAGAGTTTTTATGGTACTAAGGAGCTTTGCGTTCAACCATTAGGAATGTAGCTTTTTGCCCTGATCCTTATTTTGTTTCTTCATGCTGAAGAATGATAGGTAAAACCCCTCTACAGACATACGTATCGCAGCCACTATATACACTCCTCCAACAGCTGGCCTTTTAGTTGCTTGTAGGGAAAGCTCCGAGAGTTACAGCACAAGTAATCCCATGAAAAAGCCTACTAAAAACAAACTGAGTCACACTACGACCTCAAAGCCAACACAAAAACCTCTCTATTTTGTGTTAGTGTTGTGCTCATTACAAACATCTAAAGGGTGGGTGTCAGGAGGTTGGGACATCCCTTTTTTCTATAGTAGCTAGCAACAGGACAAAGGGTAATGGGATGAAGCTGGAACACAAAAAGTTCCATTTAAACATAAGAAAAAGCTATTTCAGTGTGAGGGTGAGGGAGCCCTGACACAGGCTGCCCAGAGGGGTTGTGGAGTCTCCTTCCTTGGAGGTCTTCAAGACCCACCTGGACATGCTCCTATGTGACCTGGTCTAGGTGAACCTGCTTCTGCAGGGCGGGTTGGACTAGATGATCTCTAAAGGTCCCTTCCAACCCCTACCATTCTATGATTTGTGAGCAGGAACGAAGGTAAAATCTATCTGAGGATGCTACTTTAAAGTGAGAAACAAACACCATTTCAAGTAACAGAACAGTTTCCCCTTTCTTACCCTTCTTCCTTCTCTCATACATTCACAAATCATTTTTCCTATTTTGTGCTCCTGAGACATGCAAGTACTTAAAAACTTCAATTTACCCCCAGCGAGTGTCCTCAGGAGGAAGGACAGCAGCCCACGTGCTCTCAGCTCTGCTGCAACCATCCAATAGGCTGAAATCAACAGCAGCTGCTATTTTTAATGTGTACAAGCAGAGTAAATGCCAGGATCTTGGTGAGGACGCAACCGGACACCCACCCTGGACACCAACCCGGCTGCTTGAGAGCTGGCAAGTAAAAAGTTAACATCACTCCTTGAGTGACTGAAGGAGTGAGCAGCTGGGGAGCCTGGCTGTCAACGACAGTTTCCGCCAAGCTTCTTGGTAGTGCTGGACAGAAAGGAAAAAGGAACTATTCATCTATCTGGGGCAGACTCCTGCTGTTCCTGGGAGATCCCACATGCCCCGTAGGCAGCTCTAGGAAGAGCTATTAAGGAGTTTATGCAAATGCCACTAAGGGAGTAGCAGGGGGTTTCCAGGATATTAGCTGCCAGTTCACAACAGAAAGAAGTGACATGAATAGCACCTGCATGCAAAGCATTTTAATATGTAATTAGCGTATATTAATTACAGTGACTGGGGGTATTAATTACAGTCATTACACTATTAATATGTAATCACTGTGTAATGTACAATTTTACTACATATGCTCTGAAACATAAATCTATATGACATAAGTCTATATGATCAGCTCTTCACGTGAGGAGAGCTGCATTTCCAGTCCTCCAGGAGTGTTCCTGCAGGGCCCCCCTGTTTGCACAGAACCACTGCACAGGTGCAGCAGCCCCAGGGGAACGGCACAGACCAAATGTCTGGGCCCTCTCCTGCTGGCTCCCCACAGGTGCTAGGCCACGTTGGGGCTGCACAGGGGCTGAGTCACACGAGGCTCCAGCGTCATGCTTGAGCCACCTTTCATGCTCCACATCCTGTCTCAGTAGTGGAAAAGCTTTTGTCACTTGTTTCAGTACATTTAACCCACGTGGCTCTTCTGATTTGCGAGGGACGCCCCATCCCTGAGCCTTCTGGAAATGTCCCCTCAGCAAAACCCTTGCTGCAAACATTTTGCTGTGTGCCCTATTTTCCTCTCTTTGATAACTGGCTGCTCTGCCCAGAATCCCTCCCTAAAGTCAAGATGCCCCTGTTTATCAACAAGTCTATGCAAGCCTAACCCTCCCCCACGCTACAAAGCTGTTTGTCCCCAAGATACTGTGCAGTAGGTTATTTTTACTCATCAAAATACATTGGCTTTATGTTCTTTCCATATCTTACCTCAGAAATTATCTGCAGTTTCTATATTGGCACAGTCCACATTTAATTAGTGTATTAATTATTATCCCTTCCCAATAATCTGGCAAAAATACTGAGCATCTATCTGATGACTCAAAACAGATGTAAGTCAGTAACTGCTCCCAATCTGCCACATACTAATTAAAACAAAATCAAATCAAATGGACACTAATTATACTCTGTATCTATTGATCTAGGTTGGTTTACAGGGATGTCCTCTGACAATACATCATCCTCCTGGAAAAAACACATCGCCAGATTGCTTCCTTTTATGCCTCAAATTGTCAAACAGAAGCGATAAAGTTAACCTGCAGGTGATCACACACTACATTACTTTTCATTGCATCCTCTTCTGGAAGGCAGCAAAAGAAAATACTGTATTATAAGTTATTGTGTTACAAAATTATTATTAAGTTCCATTTAAATGACTAGATGAAAATTAAGTTTCCCAACATGAAACTCCACATTCCCAAGCTCTTTTATAAGCTGCCCCTTGGCTTTCCTTACTTTTTTCTCAGCTTTCCTTTGTCTGTTGCTTACACACATGTACCTGCTTTGCCCGATCTGGCATTCCGGGTGCTGGCCAATGGATTTTGGATGCTTTACTAAGTACTCTGCTTTACTAAGAGTGCCTGAGAGCATAGCAGAGAACAATGCAGGCAGCACCCCACGTGGAATTCACTCCACTGCATGCCCCTTCCTCATCAAAGTCCTGACCCCAAAGCCTGTGCAGCCCCACGGCTCTGCAAGGATCACAGAAACATAGAATTGTTTGTTTGGAAGAGACTTTTAAGATCATAGACTCCAACCACTAACCTGACACTGCCAAACCCATCAACAAACCATGTCCCTCAGCACCTTGTGTATGTGTCTTTTAAATATCTCTAGGGATGGTGACTCCACCACCTCCCTGGGCAGCCTGTGCTAGTGTCTAAAAACCCTCTCAGTGAAAAAGCTCTTCCTAATCTCCTCCCCTGGCACAACGTGAGCCCATTTCCTCTTATCCTATCATTTATTACTTGGGAGAACAGATCGACCTTCACCCTGCCACAGCTCCCTTTCAGGTAGTTGTTGTAGGGAGTGATCACATCTCCCCTCAGCCTCCTCCAGGCTAAACACCCCCAGCTCCCTCAGCCATTCCTCATCAGACTTGTGCTTCAGACCCTTCACTAGCTTTGTTGCCCATATCTGGACACACTCAAGCAGCAAAAAGTTAAAAGCAGCTTCACCAGCAGCTAGGTACTTTATTGCTGCTGTACCACACAGGTGACTAGACAAAGGGACATTTCTCCATGTTTAAAGGGCTTTTTGTTACCACCCCTGCACTGACTGTGGCATGCTGTCACTGAGCTTGAAACCTGTTCCAGCTCAGCATTTGGCAAAGAGATATTCCTTAAACTACATTTCACTGTCTCCCTGTCACAGTAATTAGCACCTCTCTAGATCCTAGCAGGATGTCCAGGGCTAAGACATAACTGTCTGCTTGTGCTCCAGAGCGCTAATAAGATCTGCAGGAAATAAAGGGTAAAGCTTGTAGGGACTGTATGACCTTGTTCTCCTTCACAAATAGATTAAGAGGTTCCAAAAATAAAAGTTTAAGCAGCAGTAGCCTTAAATTACCTCTACAAGTCAGAGCTGCAGAAGTTAAAAAAGAATCCTTTAAGTCAGTTGTGCATATGTCAGGTTAAATATAAATACTCCTACTGGAACTAACATGATTTGAACTCTGAAGTGTTATAGAAATACCCACGAGGAAACCTCAGATTTGCTGCTTCCAGCATTTCTAGCGAGTATTTCAAGAGCCTGTGCACAACCCAGCCTGGCACAAACCAAGTGACTTGTCTTGGCAATCCAATTTATTTAACCAAACAAAAAAATACAAAGTGGCTCCTTTAACATTTTCCCCCTCCCCACACAAACACAACTGTGAGCAATGTAAAGTATTTTATTCACAACAATATGTTTATAACGTTCATGAGGGCCATGGCTGGAGGGAGGGGAATTAACATTCCCTCTCCTCCCCCAAAAAAGCCAAAATGGTTCATTTTTATACCAACATGCAGCACTCCAAAACATCACTTTGCAGTAGATGCACGTTACCATTTGCTAATGGACTTCACTGGAATCCAGAAGAGAAACAGAGCAGTGCTGGCAGGCAAAAGCTGAGGTTACCATCAACAGAACTGGCCAATTTAATGAAAAGCTCTCAGTTCTATTTTCCAAGTCAAAACAGAAACAGATTCTACCATGTCTTTTGGGGGGGGGGAATTGCTTTCCAGTAATGTTTCACTGTAAAACATGTCTGTTTGCATGTTACTGAAGACAAGGTTTCTTTTAAATAACTTGGCAGTGCAAAGCTTTCCTTTCAAAAAAGTTCATGCTACAGAGCTGAGTTTATGAGCTCCATGCAACACACACGGAATGAGTTTCATCAGTTACACAAAAGTCAAACGGTAACGACAGCAGTCTCTTCTCACCTTCAGAGCATCTACATACCACTTATGCTATTCCTATGTGGTTTATTGACTTGCTCCTTCTCCCTGTTGGTGACTCTCAACCTACTTTGTCCAAGAAGGCAGAGCAACATTCTGATGTTTTATTTCCTCCCTGAGACAGCCCAGAAAGGTGCAATAGCTCTTCTAAGAATCTACTTTGTGAGTCTGGCATAAAAAAAATTGGACAACCTATGTTTGGGGGGAAATCAGAAAGTCACAACAGGAAAAGGAAGAAAACCAAGAGTACTGCCAACTCTTTTTGCAGTATCAGGCGAAAGTGAGCCCCTGCAGATGTCCTGGCCAAAGCAGTATCCTGCAGATATGTGGTTACATGGCAAGCTGAACTCTTAACCATGGTATTTTTGTAACAAATTCCAAATCCTCCAGGGAACTAAAACCAAAAACCCCAAATCCAACAAAGCAACCCAAACAGGCTCAAGCTGTATTTCATTTTCCCTTCACTGAACCAAAACTGAACTAGAACTTCTGTTCTGAGGTACTGAACTCACACCAGAACCAGCAGCATCTGTATCACTCCCAATGGAACATTAGCTTTAAAAATCCCACAGCATGCCAAATTCATTTGGAATATCAGAACTTCCTTAAAAAAAACCAAACCAAAACAGAAAACCCACAAAAAATAAAGCCACAAAACAAGAACAAAATAGCATTTTATGGATGTTTAGTGGTTTTGATACTGAGACTACACAAAATTTAGAGTAATAGTATTTTGAGAAATGATTTACTGTTAACTACTTTTCTGCAAGCCCAAAAAGGCAGTGTTTGAGTGTTTCTACATAATCCCATCTGCCTATATTCATCTTTTGCTGCTGATCCTCAGCTTGGAAAATGGATCCTGTGGAGCAGAAAGAGGGCTTTGGTTTCCTATCTGCATTTCACACAGCACAGTGGGATTCTGAGCAGATGTAGTAGCTGTCATTTGGAAAATGAAGAAGGATGGTTGTTAATTATAAAGACAATGGAAAGGCAGGTGAATATGACACCCTTTCAGACATGACAGAAGGCAGAGATGAAATAGAAAAAAATGAAGGCTCCATGTGCCACCTCTCAGATAAACAAACTGAAGTTAGTGGCAAGTTAGAAAGCACGAATGCAACTTTCTGGCATTCTAGTTATGGAGAATGAAACTGGCTGGTTTTTCAGTTTTGTTTCATACTAGCTCTCTGTTATGGGCTGCTCAGTAGAGACATTTGCTTAAAACTGAGCCTAGATTAAATTACTTACAGCCATCAAAGCACTCTCATACAGATTAGACATTACTCTGAGTAAAATGTTACTGGTTAATTCTCCTTTCTTCCCTCTCTCTCCCTTTTACATCCACTACCACTGGAGGATTTTCCATAGTGTGCCTGAGCTGACAGATAACCAGTGGACACAGATTATTCCTCACTCAGCTGTTTCCAAACAGTCTGGCCTCACTCCTCCAGTCATTGCACTATGAAGAGCTGCACCCCTTGGAGTAGGCTGCAGCTTACTGGGTTGACAATGATCCCAGGAGCTAAGGCTTTTAATTCACAAAACACTTGGGCCGACTTTTAACACCAGTTTCCTCAAATGGAAAGAAAAATTCATGAACAAGCATTGAAGATTACAATTGCTTATCATGCCTGCAGAGGAAACAAGCTTTTTTCTTTGAGTTCACAATTGTATAATAAGTCTTAGTGACCGATGACTTCAGCTGAGTAAGGATTCCTGGATCTCTGGCTTTTTAAATGCCTCCATGGGATTAGGAAGAGCAATTTTATCGGTTCACTGCACTGACAAGGTTATTCTCAACACCTCAGCACAAAACACAGCATTTAGACTCACTCACACTTCAGAAAAACCCCAGTCTAACATTTTTTTTCTTCCCTTTACAAGAATGCTACAGTCAGGCCATGGGAAGTACTGAGCACTTTACTTGGAAGACTAGGACAGAAGCAGGAGGCTTAAAATAACTGAGCTGGACAGATACATACGGTTCTAGCATGATATTTAGAGAGATAAACCAATCCAGCCCTTCTGGTCTGAAGGGAAAGGGAATAAAAGCCACAATCCTCTTAACTTCATGCTTAAAGTAGCTAATGAGAGAATTAACCTTGAAGCACCAGGTTTTAAAACTACAAGAGCAACAAACAAGACTCCTCCACCAGCCTTAAACTGAAAGCTTAGCAAAGCACTCAAGTCTTCTGAACATAAAACTCATGAAAGAACCAAGACTGTATTTCCCAAGCACCTTTCACAATAAACAGTCACTCCTTGTACGTTTAGGTAGACCAAAGTCACTGCTGTGCACTGTACCTGATTTTCTTTGTGTAATTTCCTTTACTCCCAAAGCACATCTCCTTCCACTAACTCGTTCTTTATGTAGCTACCTATGCTTCCTATGCATTAGACTGTATTTTGAAACAACTTCAAAGCCTGCTGTCAGTGCCTCTTCATGCTATGTCATATTAAAAAACAACTTGACAATACAACTGAGTAATTTAAAAGAAACAATTTTGCTGTGTCTTAGGTTGCAAATCCAATACATTCAGACAAAGCACGTCTTGGCTCAGGAAAAGCTTGATGTATTCACTGCTGAAGCAAAGAGTGTGTCAACTCTGTATATGATATTAGCAAAACTGAGATCAGAAAACTGTATCCAGCTCTGATATTCATATTTAAGGCAGGAAGCTGAAGAACTAGAGAGGACATAACAGAGTTACACTACTTATATAAAACTGAGCTCAGTAAAAAACTATTCTATTTGTATAAGCTATGCAAGGAAAGTGAAAAGCAAACTTGGCCACAGATTAAAACACTTCAGGCATTACTGGCTTTTCAATATAGCAAGAGGAAGTCTTAAAAGGAAGTGACAGCTACAAGTCAGGACAAGGCAAATTCCAATAAAAAGTACAGCAAATATTTTTAATAGGTGATTTACAGTTTGAATATTCTGCTAGGAGTGGTGGTTGCGTTTCTCAGACCAAGCCTGGGACCTTTCACAAAGACAAGCTGCAGCAGACTTGTTTGGCTAGAGAATTAATGGGAGGAAGTGTTACTGTAATAACATGGATTACTTCAAACACATGAATTATATCTTACAGTGATTTACAAGTTAGAACACAAAATTGTGTATTAGGATCTACATGGAGCACCTATGACAGCATTATACATTTGTCAGCAACTGTACTATGCTGCTTGCTGTTGAAGTCACACATTCAGGAAGGTTGTGTTATTAAAAATGTAACTGAACACATGTTAGGAAGTCAAAACCACCCCTCCACACTATGAGGAATGAAACAAGCTACTCACTTTGGCTCTGTGCCTTATGTGCTGCATAGCTAAAACTCAGCATGTTACCCCACAAACGTGAGGCTGACAACACATGTATTCCTGTCACATACTTCTGTTACACTTCTAAATCTTCTGTTTTAGACAAAACTCTTACGATTTCTATCCTAAAGCACACCTATTAAATATTGAGATTGTTCTTTTATTGATGAGGCTTGTGATTTGGGGAGTGGGGCATGATATATACAAGAAATAAGTTATTCCAAAAGTATACACATAGGCATCCTTTTAAAAAAAGAAAAACATCAGTTAGTCAATTCCTGCTTGATCAAGTCTTCCAAATCCTCTAGCAGTTCAGGTTTGTAAGAAACATTTCAGCTTATCACGATCTCTAAATACATTCCGCCTTCAGCTCAACGGGACACTGCGTGCTGAATTCCTGGGTAAATACAACTAACTTCTAATGTACCAAGATAAATGCTTTCATCATGTTTTGCTGTTAACCAGCAGCCATATTGGAGTCCCATATTTCAGAGCTCCTAATGATTCAGGCTACCAGCCAAGTGTTCCTCTTTCCCAGGGGTAGCTGTGATGTTGGACTCCAGAGATGTGCAGTGCCATGGCTTCACATGTGAGCACAGAGGAAATCTCCGAAGCGTGAGCAAGAACTCTCTCAGCTTACAACCCTGTAGCTGGGTGCTATCAAGCAGCCCATAACTGATCAACCTCCTCCTTTCTGGGTTGATGGAGCTATTAAATAAATGCAGCTTGGTTACCAAAAACTACTTAACAAACCTGAGGCTGTGCAGGTTATGCATAGCTTTGCAATGAGCTTTCCACACCAAAGGCACGTGACAGTGGTGTCCAAATCTTCTCCGTGAAAGGAATACACAACAGTCTCATTCACAGGCTGCAAATTATGGTCAACATTACCACTATTCAGATCCAGAAGTGACTTTTACCTGCACAGCTGAATAAAATGCTTCATGGGGAACAAAGTTCAGCTCCTCTTTGGAGAAGCAAGTCTTACAAGACCCAGTGGTCCATTCAGTTTTGTATTCAGACGCTCCCTGGCAATACTCAATCAGGGTGTTAACATATGTTCAGCCACAAGGACACAATAAATACATGTTTAACTGCAATTAAAAGCAGATAGGAATATTGTAAAGGTAGTATGGCATTCTGCATTTCTCAGGTGGCCCTTCCCTTGAAACCTGTAAGATGGGACTTTAACGAATGTTACAACACGACTCACTGGAAAGAGAAGGATATACAAGAGGATGGATTCAAGAAGGCTACGTACAAGAGATGGATACAGAACTGGGTTGGTATTAACTCAGTTCAAATATTCATGTCACCTACTAATGCCTAATCTCTTAAGCAACAGCACCTGCAAGTCTACTGCTGATACAACTGGTAACCATAGCAAGCTCAAGAGAGAAATGTGTTGTATATGTTATCTCAGCGTGCAGTTATTTGCCTTAACCATCAGTTGCTAAGCCACCCAACAAAGTGGTATCTTGCATTGCACCTTGTGTCCTTGCAGAAAATGCCAGTGAGTTCAGTGCAGTCTACTCCTTTTGCAACTATTTCATCATTCAAAACTCTGATCTTGCTTTTAATTATCAATAAACAATCAGGCAGTACATGTGGGTAAAAAAAATGAACACACAAAAGGCTAAAAAGTACCAGGCTCAAGGAAGGTTATTAGACTGATCCTTAAAGAATGTTTGTAGGCTACACCTAACCCAAGATATTTATTAACAATGTTGATGAAAAAGAAAAAGCTGGGCATTTGTTAACAATCCTAAACTGAGAGATCCTGTCCCAGGTCAATGCACAAGGCACAACAGTGTAACACGGTGAGTGAAAAGGTGTGACCTGATGTGGGTGGTCCTGCTTTAGCAGGGGGGTTGGACTAGGTCTCTAGAGGTCCCCCTCCAACCCCTACCTTTGTATGATTCTATGATATTTAAAACAACAAGGACAAGAACGTGCAAATAAAGTTGAGCAAAAAGGTGTTATGAATTCCTATATGCAGTGGAAAAAACCACTCTGTTGACAATGAGAGGAGCAATAGCACATGCATTATTACTGACACCACAAATCGAAACCAGAGTGCCACAAGGGAAAAAATGGCAACAGAGAGCCTACAGTTTTTCTCTCTGAGATAAAACACCTTCAGCTGTGAAGAGAAAGAAATAATGCCACTGCATAAGACACTAGTAAATTTCTCACTGGGGAAAAAAAGGTGCTATTGTGATCAAGTTAAAAAAGGGAAACAAAACCCCAAACAATGCAAACTGAAACAAGCACACAAAATATTATTAGGCTAAAACAAGAACAGAAGAATGTTGTGAAAAAGAAGATTTTGACTGAAGCAGATTAATATTACTGAAGAACTGTAAAGTCAAATTGCTGTATCCTATAAATACATTAAAAGTAAGGACAAGAGAGAAGTGGACTTTTTTTTACCCCTAAAAGTCAGCACTGGCACAAGAATAAGAGAATATAAAATTGGCCACCAAGAGGCTAGTGCAGACATCATGAAAACCTGTCTTAAACGTTGGTGCATTACTCTTCAACTGGTTTTCAGTAATAGCCCAGTAGACTAATTAGAGTACAGCTTGATGAGCACTGTTCCTTTCAGATCGAGACCCACTGAAGTGAGGGGGAAAAAATTTCCACTAAAAGAAGCATAGCTGTATCGCTAAAGTGAGCCCAAATTGTCAAGTTTTATTTCTCTTGAACTCACCATTTAATCACAAAGATGTAAAAAAATGACAAATATGCTCCTTAAATTACATACTGAAGTATCACAGTTAAAGTTTCCCACCTACTTGATACTTTCTGAAGTAACCTCCCCAACAGAACCAAAAAAGACAAATTCTCAACAAGAATCTGAGCTACGAACAGAACAGAGACACTAGTGCTACGCTGAATACATCCTGCAGATACATCCACTCTGAGCTCCAACTGAACCCATGCTGCATCTTGTGTATAATGCTGTGTGCTCCAGCCATCTTTTTGAACGAACCTGGGAATAGAAGATCTAGGTAACACCCAAACCTTCAGTTAAACAAATAATTCTCTTCCCACTTGCTGTGTTTATATGAGATATGCTCCTAATCCCCCCCCAAATCCCTGTTTGAGCAGCTGACACAACAGGCTTGCCGTCAGCTACAGAAGGAGCTTTCTAGCCTCACCCAGCTGCACTCAACAGTGCAAGATTCAGCCAGACAAATGGCACACACGCAGCTCCCAGAAAACCAAAGTGCCATTTTTACTATCTCTCTTCTAGCTGTGCCAACTCCATTTGGGTCTAACTGAACAATCCAGCCACAAAACCTCTGCTGTTCAGGTCCCACTCCCAAGTTGTTCCCCTCTGTCAGTGGGTGGAGCACAGAATCATTAACAATTGGAAAAAAAGACCTTTAAGATCATCAAGTCCAATCACTAACCTCACACTGCCAAGCCCATCACTGAGATTCCTTGGCACTTCATCTATTTGCAGGGATGGTGACTCCATCACCTCCCTGGGCAGCCTGTGCCAGTGTTTAATAATCCTCCAGTGAAAAAGTTCTTCCTAATGTCCAACCTAAACCTCCCCTGGCACAACTTGAGTCCATTTCCTCTTGTCCTATTGTTCATTACTGGAGAGAAGAGACAGACCCCCCCCTGCGTCACCACAGCCTCCTTTCAGGTAGTTGTAGAGAATGATTATGTCTCCTCTCAGCCTCCTCCAGGCAAAACATCGTCACCTTCCTCAGCAGCTCCTCATCAGACTTGTTCTCCAGACCTTTCAACAGATTCATTGCCTGTGTCTGGACACACTCCAGCACCTCTATGTTCTTCTTGTAGTGAGGGGCCCTGAACTGAACACAGCAATTGAGGTGCAGCCTCACCAGTGTCGAGTAGAGGGGGACAATCCCTGCTCCTGCTGGCCCCACCATTCCTGATACAGGCCAAGATGCCATTGGCCTTCTTGGCCACCTGGGCACAGTGCTGGCTCATGTCCAGCTGGCCGTTGATCAATACCGCCAGGGCCTTTTCCTCCAGACAGTTTTCCAGCCACTCACCCTCAAACCTAGAGCATTGCATGGGGTTGTTGTGGCCCAAGTGCAGCACCTGGCACTTGGCTTTGTTGAACCTCTATCACAGGTCTGTGTGGCGCTGCTTTTTGCTTCATAACAGTGGGATGGGGCTGCAGTGCTCATCCCAGTAAACAGTTCTCAAAACATCCCCTGGCTCTGAGGTGGACCCATTTCCAGCTCAGCCAGGCCAATCTGGTGCCTCTGCCATCACTATTTAAGACGGGAAATCTGCAGTGGAAGAGGGGATGGAGGAGTGGTACAAAATGGAGGCGACCATAGGGACTCCACAGTCAGAGAAGGAGAAAGGGAGGAGGAGTGCCAGACCAGAGACCCTCTCTGCAGTTCATGGTGAGAACACAGGCTGTACTCCTGCAACTCATGGAGGGCAATGGCAGGACTGAGAGCCACCAGCAGCTCTGTGTGAGTGCACCTGGACAGGCAGGAGACTATGTGAGGAGGCAGCCATGGCACAGGCCATGCTGGAGAGCCTGAGGGCCCCAGAGACACACACAGGAGGCGGAGAGGAGCTGCAGCTCTTGGGATGAACAGACGTCGGAGCGGCACATGCTATTGAACACTGTACCACTCTGTTGTTTTTCTGTTTGTTATGTTTTGGTGTTTTATATTTTGGTTGGTGGTGGATTAAATTAATTTCTGTTTTCTTCTCCAAGTTGAGTAGTCTTGTCTGTTTTTCCTGGGACCATAAATGGCAATTAAGCCCTCCGTGTCCTTAGGGCGTTCAAAAGACCCTTGGTACATATGGCTGATTGTGGTCCTTTGCTCCTAAGATGAGCTTAAATCAAGACAACCTCATACAATTGGCCTTGGCCTATCACTCCAGCCTGTCCAGTTCCCTCTGAAGAGCGTGCCTGCCCTCAAGCAGGTCTATGCATCTGCCTAGCTTCATGTCATCTGCAAACTCACTGAGGGTGCACTCAATCCTTTCACCCAGATCATTGATAAAGATGTTGAAAAGAACAGGCCCCAGCACTGAGCACTAGGGAACACCACTGGTGACCAACTGGATTTAACTGCCAACTGGATTTAACTCCATTCACTACAACTCTCTGGGCCCGGCCATCCAGCCAGTTTTCCACCCATCTCAGAGTAGGTCTATGCAAGCCATGGGCAGCCAGATTCTCCAGGAGGATGCTGTGGGAGACTGTGTCAAAGGCCTTACTGGAGCCCAGGAAGACCACATCCACAGCCTTTACCTCATCCACTAAGCAGGTCATCTTGTCACAGAAGGAGATCAGATTGGTCAAACAGGACCTGACTTTCACAAAGCCATGTTGACTGGGCCTGAACCCTTGGTTATCCTCATGATGGCACTCAGGATGATCAGTAACACCTTCAGTGTTTTCCATGCCATATACCTCAAAAAATCATAGAATCATAGAATGATAGGGGTTGGAAGGGACCTTTAGAGATCATCTAGTCCAACCCCCCTGCAGAAGCAGGTTCACCGAGATCAGGTCGCATAGAAACGTGTCCAAGCGAGTCTTGAAGACCTCCAAGGAAGGAGACTCCACAACCCCTCTGGGCAGCCTGTGCCAAGGCTCCCTCACCTCAACAGTGAAATAGTTTTTTCTTATATTTAAGTGGAACTTTTTGTGTTCCAGCTTCATCCCATTACCCCTTGTCCTGTTGCTAGCTACTATAGAAAAATGAGATGTCCCAACCTCCTGACACGCACCATTTAGATATTTGTAAATGTTAATAAGGTCTCCCCTCAGTCTCCTCTTCTCCAGACTAAACAGCCCCAGTTCCTGCAGCCTTTCCTCATATGAAAGATGTTCCATTCCCCTGATCATCTTGGTGGCCCTGCACTGGACTCTCTCCAGCACTTCCCTGTCCCTCTTGAGCTGAGGAGTCCAGAACTGGACACAGGACTCCAGATGAGGTCTCACCAGGGCAGAGTAGAGGGGCAGAAGAACCTCCCTTGACCTGCTCACCATCCTAGCAGAAGTAGGATGGCGAGATACAGCTTTGGGAACCCTTCTGTGTCATTTCCCCATAAAGCTGCCACTAATGCTTCCATCTGTCACATTCTACATTTTTCAGTCAATGACATTGATCTGTGACTGGCCAGGTTCATCTGCCATCAGCATCAAGGTACTGGAGGGGCTTTTTAATGTAATTAAATGCGTGTGGGCAGGGGGAAGGAAGCACTGATAGGGACATTGCAGAGGGCACAGAAAGGATTTCTAAATTATCCTCAATCACCATGATTTAACTGGCAGCAATTGTACACACTTGAAAAGGAGGACATGACCTGGAGGCATATCTGTTGCAACAAAAGGGGAAGATTATAATGCAAGCAGATCAAGAAGACAGCATCAGCAATGAAGGTATAGCAAATATGGTAGTTAATCAAACTCTTAGCATCCAACAAATCAAATGACTGCTAACTTGCCCTTTCAAGATCTGGAGAGCATACAGCATTTCTCTGCTTCCTCAACAAATAATTGTAGGGCTTTAAACTGAAATGCACTGTACCCTGCACTACTCACACAACAGCAGTGATTACCTAAGCAAATTTCCATGCGGATATAGTCTGCCTGTCTGATTCTCTCCCTCACACATACACACACAATATTGCACTGAAATGATGTCAATTATTTTATCTGTCATGCTTTGACTTTTATAAATGTGCAAGTCAAGGATGATATAGGAAGGTGGTGGGAAGAAAAAGCATTTTTTTAAAAAATGGGGGGAAAAACCCCAAACATTAGTGTCCTGGGTTTGGTCAGGACAATTAGCAACAAATTTTTTTGACAGTAAAGCCTTGTATGATTCAATATGAATATTTTTACTACATAAAAGATTCATACAGCCTCACTTGGGCTCTTGTTGAGGCACCAAAGCTAGAAGGGACACCTCAAGCTCTCTTACAAATGACTGTGGAGGGGAAGGGGACACACTTGGATCAGCAGTTCTGATCAGATATCCCCTTCCTCAATATCAGAGAAATGTAAGCACACATTTTTACCTTCAGCACTTCAGATGAATGCCTGTGTTGAATGTGTTGAATCAGGGTCAAAGTCTGCACCAAGAATCTTGTTACAGGGGAGTAAAAACAAATCTATAAATATCACTGAAGGAAAAGCACATCTCCTTAACACACAGTAATTGCCTTTCACGTTGAGTTTCATCTCATCACCAATGCTACTGGCACAAGATAAATTCAACAACTAAGAGGGAAGAGTGAGAGCAACTTTTGTCATTCGAGTATCAGCAAAGTGTAGAAGAAGAATATAGAGGAACAACTAAAGGCTTATGACAAGCTATTTGCCCTAGCAAAAGTAATGAATAAGAAAGTCTCGATCTACTCCCTTGCCCCAAATAAAGCCAGGTAAGACTATCAAAAAGATTAACAGCAAAAGCTGCCATACATCACTTTTCAAGGAACCATGGCTTTTACTGAGGGCCTTATCCCTCACACAGGGATGTCAATGGAAAGACATTCACTGTCAGCCAACAGCAGGTCATGTGGCAGACAGCAGCCCTCACTCAAGTCTCTCCTACCTGTTTGCACAGCTTATAGCTCTCGAGGCTGAACAAAAGCAACGGACAGTTGGTTTCTTCAGACTATTTTTATAACTTGAAAGTAAACTTCCAAGGCCGCAAAACCAAATATTTGCACATTGACTCAACAAGTCCCACAGCTCTCTGCCTGTCTCTACTCTTTCAATCTACAAAGAAAGTCCAACCACCTCGCTCATAAGCAAGAAAAACCTGAGTTCCTACATGGTGCATTCAGTGTAAAAGACACTGTCTTACGGTTCTTCAAAAGTATGAGCCAACTCTCTCAAAACTTTAGTTTCCCTCCCATAAGGAACCAAAAATTATACACTTATTTTTGTTGTTTAATCTTAAAACAAGAACAGAAAGAATCAGAAAATAAAGTATCAACCTTGTTGTCCTTGACCAGCACCTCATTGACATTGTAATACTGAATTCAGCCTACAACCATTTGGGATCAATATCTGTTCAAAAGCAAAACTGGGCCAATAGGCCAAAGAGCCTCCTTACAGAAAAATGACTCTTCCATTTTGAGCATAGCTTTACATTATGGATGTAGCTGTAGTCAGTCCTGTGCAGCACTGAAGGGAATTCATGATGCTCCTTCTATAATTAAATCCTAAGAAAGAATATTGTCAAATATATTTCATAGGAGTATAAAAGATAGCTGTGCTTAATGTTTGCTTCTGATTTTAAACTACTTCACATGTGTGGTGAGATTCAGCTTACACGGGGGACAAAATTAATTGCGTAAACACCTCCTGCAAACTCAAGGACCCAGGCAAGGGAAGAACCTAGAGAGCCAGAAAACTGACCAGATGTAGATATTGTCTATAGCTTGGGATGTCCTGAATTTCCCTCTGGACTCATTGTCCAGCCTGGCTAAATCATCATTGACTATAACACAGCTTTGACAAGAACTTTCCATGCAGACACAGACAAGGATTTTGACATTTGTTTGCTTTGTTGTAAAACCGCAATGCATAAAGTATCCAAGATATCCCTGTTCAGAAGTGAGGGTCACAGCAGAAACTCTGCTGCCTAGCAGAAACCAACACCTTGCCAAACATCTCTGAAGAAAGCCAAAACCCAGACACCTTCACAAGTCCTGTTCCCCAGCATCATACTGATATAGCAAGACACCTATTCAACATGTCTAACTAGTGAGTGAGAACACTGCAAACTAACATACACATAAACCACTGCATCAAGACTAAAATCTGACTGTAAAACAAACAGGTTTTGCCTGTGTGCTGTTGTCTTTTTCCTGTGTTTCTAGGGCCCTGGAAAATCTTCAGTTCGTGCAACTCCATTTTAACATCTAAAAACCTCTAAAAATGGAGAATGGAAAGATAACATAAAAGCCAGGCTTTGATATACAAATACAACCATACATGTCTTTAGCATACCAGGCAATATTCTTCCAATAAGAGCATCTAGCAACCAAAAGGACTCCTCTTCATTCTTTGTAATAAGAATCAGGTATCCAGCTATGAAGTTCATGCCCTGAAACAGAAAGAAAGGTTTTAAGATGCACACATCTACCCAAAGTTTAGTTTCTTTCTTTTGATTAAGGGCTAAACTACTACAATTCCACAAAGTAAACTCTGGTAATAATGGCTACCAGTTGAGTAAGCTGTTAAACCTGCATGACAACAGCTAACAAGAATTATTAACAAAGATCAAGGAGAGGGGAAAATTAAAAGAAAAGCTCAGGAGTCTATAATTCACCTTCAATTATCTTTCTTTTTTTTTTATAAATCCCAAAGCCCTGTCCCAAGGTAACTGAAGACTGCTCTGACCAGAACCAAAACACAGCTGTCAAGATGTGTAGTACAAACACAACAAACCTGTAGGTAGACAGCAGGGCTGCAGGAGAACACCTGACCCTTTTTAGTAACAAGTTGCACCTCCAGTCGCTTTTTCAAGCTGCTGCTGCTTAACTGAAATGTTTGGCTACAAATCATTTGCTCCCTAATAGCTCCAGTACTCCACAGGCAAGCCAAGGACTGGCTTCTACAACTGTCTTTCAAGGTGCAAACAGAAGGTAAATACCAAGGGATGGGGGATGGGAAGAGCTACCAGAAAATTTGTGAAAGGTAGTCAAGTCATGACTACTCAGATTCAAACTTGACCATTTTTGTAACTGACACTCTCTGACTGGACAAGTGGCATACAGAACACACAGGTCATCAGCTGGTATTCCCCATAAAACACGTTGCCTCTGTCTCACACACTGTTTTCTTTTATACTCCATAGCACTGCTAAGTTAGGGGAATATTACTGATTTACACGCTTAAGACTGTGAATTACTTCCATCCTAAGAAAGTTAACAACCATAATAACAGATAACACATCAGAACAGCAATACCCAAAAGCTCCTTCAGAGGTGCAAGCCCCCAAAGTCTTCTGAAGCTTACAGAAAAGTATCTTTAAATATTTACAGGATATGAAGGCTGGTGTTGGTTACATTGCATTCTTTGATTTCATCCCCTTTTTTGGCCTTCTTTCTGTTCTCTCTCCCTCCAAGCTGGACTTCTCTAACACATCTATCACCACAGGCAACATCACCATCTCTAGGTATCCTGCAGTGCTGGCAATCAGCAGACAACAGCTACCAAATAGAATGTTCCTCTCAGCCCTTGGAAGCTACAATTTCCTCTCTGACCTGAGATCCTGTTTCTTCTTTTCAACATATTTGACTCACCTGTCCCACCCCAGAAGGCCTTGCAACACTCCCAGAACACAGAGATACTGGGACTCTGCATCATCTCCAATATTTCACTTTCAGGCTTTGAGACAACACCAATGCGTTGGACAGACCATGCAGTGCCTTACATGGTTCTTGGCCTTCTTAGTTAGGAAGGCAACTATTTGTTTCCCTGCTGACAGTTGGCTTACTAATTGCACCTATGGTGACAAAAAGACTCTGGCATTTAATGTGGCAGGCACAAGAAACTGCTCCAGATCTGTGTTCACAGGACACTGAATTTTGATGGTTATACTAGGGTAGGCAACACTGTACCACCATCCCAGCATGACAATACAAAGCCTATCAGGCTACCAGATGGGAGAATTAAACACAAGTAAGTACTACAAATGTACTACTGTTATGAAAACCCTCCCTCCCCCTCAAAAAGCCTTCAGTCAGTAACAGCTCTGCAAAACACCTGGAAAAAAAGTTTCTACTTTTCACTCTTAAGTTCTCTAATGTTTGTGGGGTCTCTCTTATCATGTTGTGTGTATCACTATTCTGTCTTGATCAAGTCTGCTGCTTCACTAGCAGAAAACGTGACTTCCTGAAGAGCTGCTTGATTTACAACATACCCTGGAGAGGAGACATTGACCTTTGGTATATGATCTAATTATTTAGCCAGAAAGGAGAACACTCAGCTGGTGATGAGACCCAAGGTGAAAAGAAATCACATAAAAGGCTTTTTATGTTGCCTTCTTTCAGCTCCAGTTTTCACAGAATCATAGAATGGTAGGGGTTGGAAGGGACCTTTAGAGATCATCTAGTCCAACTCCCTTGCAGAAGCAGGGTCACGTAGATCAGGTTGCATAGGAACATGTCCAGGTGGGTCTTGAAGACCTCCAAGAAAGGAGACTCCACAACCCCTCTGGGCAGCCTGTGTCAGGGCTCCCTCACCTCAACAGTGAAATAGTTTTTTCTTATGTTTAAATGGAACTTTTTGTGTTCCAGCTTCATCCCAATTACCAGTTGTCCTGTTGCTAGATACAACAGAAAAAAGGGATGTCCCAACCTCCTGACACCCAGCATTTAGATGTTTGCAAATATTAATGAGATCCCCCCTCAGTCTCCTCTTTTCTAGACTAAACAGCCCCAGTTCCTGCAGCCTTTCCTCATACGGAAGATACTCTGGTCTCTTGATCATCTTGGTGGCCCGGCACTGGACTGTCTCCAGAAGTTCTCTGTTGCTCTTGAGCTGAGGAGCCCAGAACTGGACACAGGACTCCAGATGAGGCCTCACCATGGCAGAGCACAGAGGGAGCAGAACCTCCCTTGACCTGCTGGCCACACTCTTCTTGATGCATCCCAGGATACCACTGTCCTTCTTGGCCACGAGGGCACATTGCTGGCTCATGTTTAGTTTATTATCAACCAGGACTCCCAGGTCTCTCTCTGCAGAGCTGCTCTCCAGCAGCTCAATCCCCACTTTTCATAATGCCAAGTTAAAATATAAAGATTTGCACAATAGACAGCTAATGTACTGGAAGCTTTTAGTAACAAGTGGACATCTATTTTGGGTAGAAACTAGCATAGTTTAGAAATTGTGTATGTTTGTGGGTATAACTAACCCCATCTAGGGGCCTCACACTTCCAAAAGAGAGTTCTCTTAATTCTACCCCTTCTATTATTCTGAAAAATATTTAAAATTATATCTTAAATACCTAAAACTGAAAATCCTTAAGATCATCTTTTGCTCTCATTATTCTAATAATTTCTGCACTAAAATTGGTTGGGATACACAAAAAGAATTTTTCCTTGGTGACTTCAGTCTAGATTTAAGTCCCTCTAAGTCTTTTCCTCTCCAGATTTCAATAAATAGAATTCATATTCTTCTAATTTTGGAACAGTTGTACTTAACTGTACTAACTTTCTCAGCTAACCTGAGGCATAGGTTAGCACACATCTTGTTGAGGAAGGGGAAGAGATCAAGGACAGGGAGCTGCTGGAGAGAGCTCAACACAGGGCCACCAAGATGATGGAGTGGAGCATCTCCCTTATGATGAAAGGCTGAGGGAGCTGGGGCTCTTTAGCTTAGGAGACTGAGGGGTGGCCTCATTAATGTTTACAAATATGTAAAGGGCGGATGTCAGGATGATGGAGCTGCTCTGAGTGATGTCCAATGATAGGACAAGGGGCAATGGGCATAAACTGGAACATAAGAGGTTCCAAAGAAACGTAAGGAAAAATTGCTTCACTGTGAGGGTGACAGAGCACTGGAACAGGCTGCACAGTTGGGTTGTGGAGTCTCCTTCTCTGGAGACATTCAAAACCCACCTGGGTGAGTTCCTGTGTGATCTACTCTAGGTGGTCCTGCTCTGGCAGTGGTTTAGACTAGAATCTTTCAAGGTCCCTTCCAACCCTTAAGATTCTTTGATTCTGTGATTTAATAAGCAAAAACCTATTTTGTTCACGACAGTTCCTGCTTCTTTATGATCCTTAAAGGATGGCCACTTTTCTCTTCATTGTCATGAATGAACTTTTATCCTCGTGTTCCCTAGGAAACTTTGCAGCACTCGGCCATGACAACAGGAGCTTTTTTTTGAGCTGCCATCTAAGTAGCATCTGGTTGAATTTTAAACAAATTTTCTTCCCACTTGACTGTCTATACTGGGAGGTGGCACCAAATAAGTGCTACCACCCCACTCAACTATGTGATCTCATGAATGCTGGTCTCCCTGTATTTTAAAAAATGTGACAGTGAAAACAAGGGAAACTCATATCTCATGATGCCTCTTACATACCAAGGACTGTTTTGGGAAAGATGGTGGGAGGGAGGAAGAGGAAAAAGCAAGCTTGTCTTCTCTTTCCTCTCCAAAGCAAATGGATCTTGATATGTGTGTAATAAAACATTTATTTTGCAACCAACAAATGGAAGCAAACATGATCAAGCTAGCTACAAAAAAGGCCACAGAGAAACTCACAGGGACATTTGAACATGCCTGGAGTGATTCATCCCTGCCCTCCCCAGAGCCATTTCAAAAAAAGAAACAGTTTGTGGATCTGCCTCTAAAAAGACACATTCAGATGAGACAAGAACAATTAACGTTGGTGAAACGCAGCATTGTTTAAGAACCAATTATCACATACCTGACAATATCCTACTGCTTTGTTATGATGCCCATATGCTACCAACACATTGTAGAGTGTGTGCTGGAGACAGGGATCAGCGGTTCTGCGGAATTTTACATTATCTGGAAATGTTCTGTTCATGTCTAGACAAAAGGGAAAAAGATGGAAAATTAAGAGCCGTTTCCTCCTCTACTTTCCAAATAAACTTTTACAGCTCTTCCCAAGTACAACTGAAACTTCACTGTGGTTCACTTAAACTGTAGTTCTGATGGGTGAATTTCAAGAAATAACTTTACCTCTATTTTGGCTAAAAGGCCAGATCTGTGTTCAAGGATAATCTGTTACTGGAAAGATTAATCCTATTAGGGTAAAGAAATCAATTTCAAGCAGGACAAAAGACATTCTCCTGCAGATTAGACTTTCTCAACATCAGACTACAAAGGCTTTTAGAGAACAAAAGCAAACCAGACATTCAGACTGAAAGAAACACCACATACCATATTTATCCAGCCAAGTGGCATGAAATGAGCTGCACCTCTAAGAAAGCATATTCGCATAACAAACTTTCACACAGAATCACAGAATCTCAAGGGCTGGAAGGGATCTCAAAAGATCATCTAGTCCAACCCCTCTGCCATAGCAAGCCACCTAGAGTAGGTCATACAGTAACTCATCCAGGTGGGTTCTGAATGTCTCCAGAGAAGGAGACTCCACAACTTATCTGGGCAGCCTGTTCCAGTGCTCTATCCCCCTTTCAATTGACTTATTCACTGAACTTCTACTAAATGGTCTCAAACAGAAAAAAATAAGTCCTGTTCCTGCAACTGGTGACTTTCACTTAAACAAACAAACCAACCAACCCCGAAACAAAACCCCACACCTTTTTAAAGCTTTTTTCAGCTTCTCCATGATGTGACCATGAGACAAGCTGTTTCTTCATCAGTGCAAGATCACTGAGGAGAATGATTTTTGATATCCAAGCAGCAGAGTATATTGCACATGTTTCAAGCTCAATCCAAAACCAAGTAAGGACTATGCAATTACTGACATTTGTTTCTGCTGGACCAAACATGAATAGCAGGACTCATCTCTCCTTACAAAGTCATTAGACATGCAAGTTTGAGCTGGTCACCCAAACCTCCCTTTAGTTGCTGGAAAGAAACAAGCAGAGTTAATTTTTGGCCTGCTCTGCTCTATTAAAAAGAGAACCCAAGGTCACTAGTCCAGACTCACAGAGCTGATTTTTAGAAGCTTAAGTTGGGAAGAAAAAAAAACTATTAAAAAGTAACTTTGAAGATATTCAAAACCCAAGATTTGTTATTAAAATACAAATAGTTCTTTCTTTTGTTGTATTTCACAAGAACAAAAAAAATTGGGTCAAAGTTTAAAAAAAAATTCAGTGACAGCACTACTGTGCAGATATTTCTGTCCTAAGAATTATCACTTCTTATCAGCCTTTTCCTGTATGAAGGAAGAAGTCTGTTACAGCTTTGACACAAAGTTGAGCTGTAAGCAACCAAAATCAAGAGTAGTAATGGAAGTCACAAGCATTAAAAAGTTATAGCACTGATCACTCCTTGTTTGAAAGTGAACAAATCATCTACAGAAATGGGAAGGCAGGAAAATATTTCATTTCACCTCTTGTGTGACTGAAATGAAAAAGAAACAAACAGGGTAACAGATAAATTTTTAAAGGACTTGAACAGCCAGTTATGGAATAAATAAATTTGGCTTGTTTCTTCTTGCTAGGATGAGCAGTATAGTATTTGCACAATCAAAATCTGCTCTTTAGTAAAGTATATGCTGGATGTTACAGAAAAGATTAATGCTGCCATTTCAGTCATAGTTCTTGCCCTCAGTTATGCAGAAGGGTGAGGGAGGACTATGAAAAGTCCATCATGTACAGAGCAGATACTACTCAAACTGAACTCACCTTTGATTTCACAGCTTGAGGAAGGAAGGCCTGCAGTTGAGAGAATCAGGTCTAGTTTGCTTTCTGATTGCAGTGCATATTTTTCTCACAAGAACTGAGGGAAGTCTTCCTCCATTATATGAAGGGTTTAACACTTTCTTTATATTTAGTAACAGCACTTTAGTTTTAGGGGATGGGGACAGAAAGAAGATAAAAGAGCTAAAAGTCTCCACCTTTAACAGAAGATGGGGGGCATTGTCCCGCAGGACTTCTTGTGCCAGATTATTCTAAAGGTCCCTTCCAACTCCCACCATTCTATGAGTCTATGATTATCTTGAGCACACCAAGAGCAGTGAGTTCCACTTTCTCTCCATCCTCCCTTTTCTGCTCTCACTTCCACCAGCTCTGAGGTTCCTCTAACTGCAAGGTGAAGGGAGTCAACCCGTTCCCCAAGCACACACAAACTGATATGTTTTATCACACTACAAGATGACTGCCAGAGATGACTTGAGGCAAACTACTGCAGCAGCCTAGCTCTGTTTGTTTGACTTGAGCACTTACTCTCACTTTACATCTGTCCCAGAGGAGACATCCAAGCACCTCTTTCTAGCGCTCTGTGCAGCCCACCCTCTGACCTGCTATCTATGAACCTACTTCATTCTTGACAGACATTAGCATCCAAAGGAGCGTAGCCTCAAACTAGTCCAGATGAAAAAAAAACCCACAACTGTTTTCAAGCAGGGAAATAAGCATCAGATTTTATACTGCTAGATAAACCTCAAAACCTTGAGCATCTTGTGCTTGTGTGCAGATCTGCTGGCTATAACCAAACCTGGGTATAGGAGCATGAGGCCAAGAAGGTGGTCACAAAGAAAAGATTTAGCTACTACACTTTTGCAGTAAATTCAGATTAAATCCCAATAGCATTTTTTAAAGATGATCTTTCAGTTCTGTGAGGTGCCAGTGTTATGCTGCTGTGAAACAAAAACAAGAGTTTTCCTTTCCTGTTGATTTATCTCTGCAGCAACCATGAGAAAGCTGTTGGCTCGTTTCTTCCTTTTAACGGGTCTGCAGTATTTCTACCTCTCATTCAGTAATGTCAACACAGCCAGAAAGCCACATTAGCCTCAGTTTATAAAACAGACATCTATTTTGGTACCTGAAATCATGACTGTTGATGCCATCCCTAGAGCAAAAAATTTAAATGTGCAGTCCAGAAAACAAATGCTTTCATATGAGTCTGGTGCTTTTTGTATTTAGAGTACTTTGAAAGTCAAGCATGTACAAGTCAACCTTCTTCATCTTGCTATCTCATCCTTTCTGGTTTTACCTTTATATCCAGGTGCTTTCCACTCCCAGAGTGCCCAGTAAATTACATGTGTTTCTATAACTAACATCTTCTGTGCCAGGTATGGTCTGATATTACTACAACTGTAACTTGCATCTGCTCTGAAGAGCTTCCAAGCAGGTTATTTATTTCTTTTACTTAGTAAAAAGCAGGAACAAAAATTCACCTCAACTGCCAACTACAAGCACTTAAAAACACCACTGAAAACCTGCAGAATAATGGGGTTAGGTCATCAATTATGACTTGTAAAAATAATACGTTTAAAGGGCACTTAAAAATTGTTATAACTGGATATTTAGGACTTATCTTCACATTTTCCCCTGCAACACTTGGCACTAGAAAACTGTTTTGGAGGTTTGGGGGTTCTTTGTTTTGGGTTTTTTTTTTCATTTTTAAAGTTAAGTTTGCCATCAACTGAAACCAGAGAAACCGAGCCTGATACCCACCACCACCAAACAGCTCGATAGCTTGATGAAAGCAAGCTGGGTTAGGATTTCCTACAAAAGAACAATACTACTACTGTATTAATCTCAGAAGCACCTGCATACATTCCAGTCACCTTCACCTCCAAAAGGTGATATCAGAATTTCAGGAAGAAGAAAATTGCAACACAGAAGACCACAGGTATGAAATGGCTACCAGATAAGAGTATAACACAAGGTGGATTAGAGCTCCGTAGTTTGAAGAGAGATCCTTAAGCAAGACAGCACAAATCTGCAAAATCATGAGCAAGGTAAACAACATGCAAAAGGAGCAACCAGTGTCTTCTTGTGATTTTTTTTTTCCCCACCCAGTGTTGTTAAGTACAAACATGTGGCATATGACTCGGGAACTTCCCAAAGCACAGATAACCGGAGACTAGGAAAAACATTCTGAGGAAGTATCACTATACACTTTACTCCTCCAGTTCTTCCTTTAGCTGTTGCGGGAGACAGAAGAGCAGATGAGGTAGCCATTTGGATGTGACCTGACACAGCTTCTCTCACAGAGAGCCAGAACATCTGACTCTGCTGTTCCCTTTGCTCTCAGTTAAATGCCCTAAACTCATGTGAAAATTCCCAGCCTTTACTAATAGTTTAACCCCATTCAGAGAATGCTTTGCTAGTAAAATTTTCACTGTCTCCAGTGAAGTGGCAATAGCTGTTGTTTGAACTACTTTTCTGAAGCCATCCTAAACTAAACTAAGATCCTGCAACTACTATCCAATCCAAACTGTCAGATCCTTAAGCCAGCAGGCATGCAGTGCAGGCTCAGGGAACTGCCTGATAAATATCAGACCCAGGGTTTCACAGCACTTAACAACTCCTCCTCACAACATCATAGAATCATAGAATAGTAGGGGTTGAAAGGGACCTTTAGAGATAATGTAGAGTGGAAATGTGGGCATTAGCTATATGTGCATACAAGAGGACTTGCAGACAGACCTACTTACTCTGAAACTCAGTAGGCTGGCCTAAAAGGGACTTAGCACAAGGAAACTGTGCCAACTTACACTTCAGCCTTTTTGCAATCAGCACATAACCTCTGCATTAGGAGGACAGTCATATTTCATCCTGCCAACATCATTTGTCTAACTAAACCTTACTACAATAGGGTATGAACAACAAAGCTCAACAGGAATGCGTGCCCTTTTAAACGTGTATGTACACTAAGCCATGAAAATTTCCATCAAGAGTTACAAACTTGCAGTCTTTAGGCTCTTATTTTTTCTGTTTAGAGTAAGAAGCTTGCTCTCTGCTACATTTCTCTTTTAAAAAACCTATGTTAAACAGCAAATAGCATATAAAACAAAATAATCAATAAAGCATATCAGTTAAGAATCAGCAAGTTAAACAGCAAAAAATGGTGAAAGGACAGTTAAGACTTATTTAGTTGGGGGATTTTTATTGCTGTTACTAATCAGATTTTTCTTTAAAGATTAGACTATGCCTCTACACAGTCTACCTTGCACTTTTTAATCTTATTATATCCCATTAAAGACATTCCCAAATTGAAAGTAAGTTCCAAACATACATGAAAATTGAAGCTTCCAGGCATATACAAGAAACAAGACACACTGGCTTCTACACATGTTTTAAACTGAATTTGAAAGAAACTCTTTGGTTGGCCTTGTATTCCTGTCCCTCCCCCTAAAACAAAACAGAGTATGGATGCTGTTCTCTTGACCACAGCATTGTCCTGGGCTATAACTTTACAGCAAGACCACAGATTTTTTTACAGCACAGTTCCCTGAAAATTCTGCAAACTACAGGCATGGAAAGTGAACACCATCAAGATTCCACATCTTAGTTTGCTGTAAAAATAGCTAGAGTGATGGGAAACACCACAGGCAGAAATAAACTGAATATCAGACAAAAATTCACCCTGAAACAGTCCTCATCCAAATTCCACTATGAAATCTGCACAGCCAACAGCAGCACTAACTTTATTAAACACCAAGTTTCCGTTCACCTTAAGTACTTTGCTGCTTCCATGCCCCATATGTTCACATTGTTTCTTCCTTTCTGAAGGGAAATATATCACTCTTGAGTCTGAGGTCCTCTTATTTATTTTTTTCTCCCAATAAAACCCTCCAACCCATTTTTCTTTACCCCTTTCCCTCTCTTGCTCGTCCTTAGTTTTCTCTTCAGCAGTTTTTCCAGTCGATGCAGTAGGTCTTCCAAAACTTTACTTCCTCCACCACTCACAAATATATCCCTTTACCTTCTTCCACTATGTTTTCTCTCCCACAGAAATATTTTTATTTTGTGGTATAACCTGTGTGAAAAGTCACCTACTGTCACAGTATGACCTTTCATGTCATTGTCTAGTACTGGAAAAGAAGTTGTCTGCAACCTCCTCTTGCAGCAGTTGTACCCCAACTAAATACAGTTCGGTTCTTCTCCAGGCCTTTACCAAGGCTGACTTGGGAAATCATCTTAGTAGCTTCTTCTGTATTCATAGCTAGAGCTCTACAGTCTCTACTTCTGAGCAGAATATGAGACTAAAGATTTCTGGCTAGTCTTCATATTCATAGGAACATGAAAGTTTATGCTCCAAAATACCTTCCTAAGGCGTGTATTCCCAAAAGGCCACACTGCTGCTGCTGTTTGTGGGGAGAGGCAGAGGAGAAACTCCGCATAAATCAAGAAGAGCTCAGACAGTTACCCAACTCAAATATAAATACATAAAGCCCCAACTTTAACTACCTGGCTTTTTCAAGAAGAAAAATACGAGAACTGCTTCTGCCCTTCTAACAAAATAATCTCAGCATTCTGCTTGTCCAGAGCATAGTCCAACCTCTTAACTCATTAATTGAGCAATTTCTCCAGTATCATCTTCTCTACAAAAGATTTGTGGCAGCAGGTTGAAAGGTTTCAGGAGAAATACCAGTTATATCAGTTACATACTTCTGTAAAGGAAAAGAAGGTTATTAGGAGGAGTCAACATGGATTCACCAAGGGGAAATCCTGTTTGATCAATCTGATAGCCTTCTACGATGGCATGGCTGGCTTAGCAGACAAGGGGAGAGCAGCAGATGTTATCTACCTTGACTTTAGCAAGCACTTTGACACTGTCTCCTGTAACATCCTCATCAGAAAGCTCAGGCAATGTGGCTTGGATGAGTGGACAGTGAGGTGGATCATGAGCTGGCTGAATGACAGAGCCAAGAGGGTGGTCATCAACAGAGCCAAGTTGGAGGCCTGTGGCCAGTGGGATCCACAGGGATCGGTTCTGAGACCAGTCTTGTTCAACATCTTCATCCAAGACCTGGATGAGGGGACAGAGTGTACCCTCAGCAAGTTGGCTGATGACACCAAACTGGGAGGACTGGCCGATTTCCCAGAAGGCTGTGCTGCCATTCAGCGGGATCTTGACTGGCTTGAGAATTGGGCAAAGAGGAACCTCATGAGGTTCAACAAGGACAAATGAAGAGTCCTGCACCTGGGGTGGAACAACCCCATGCACCAGTACAGGCTGGGGATTGACCTGCTGGAGAGCAGCTCTGCAGAGAGAGACCTGGTAGTCCTGGTTGATAATAGACTGAACGTGAGCCAGCAATGTGCCGTCGTGGCCAAGAAGGCCAATGGCATCCTGGGATGCATTAAGAAGAGTGTGGCCAGCAGGTCAAGGGAGGTTCTCCTCTCCCCTCTCTTCTGCCCTGGTGAGGCCTCACCAGTGGAAGACTACCAAGATGATCAAGAGACTAGAGCATCTTTTTTATGAGGAAAGGCTGCAAGACCTGGGGCTGTTTAGACTGGAGAAGACTGAGAAGGGCCCTTATCAATTGGTATAAATACCTAAAGGGCAGATGTTGAGAGGATGGGAGTCTTTTTCCTGTAATGGCCAGTGACAGGACAAGGGGTAACAGGCACAAGCTGGAACACAGAAAAGTTCCACTTGAACATGAGGAGAAGCCTTCTTCTTGTGAGCGTGAGGAAGCCCTGGCACAGGCTATCCAGGGAGGGTGGGGAGTCTCCTTCTCTGGAGGTTTCCAAACCTGCCTGGATGTGTTCCTACGTGACCTGATTGAGGTGAACCTGCTTTAGCAGGAGGCTGGAGTAGATGATACCTAGAGGTCCCTTCTAACACCTGCCACTCTGTGATTCTACTTTCTTGTTCTCCCTTACTGCCTCTGAAACATGCCAGTCTAAGGTCTGGTTGCCCTGATACTCTGTGATCAATATCAGCCGCTGATCATGTTCACAGACAGCACATATGAAACTGGATTAATAGAGGAGAAGTGTTTTTTTCCTCCTACACTTCCTTTCTCTCATGGATTTACATTTAGTGTTTAGGATTTCATGCATTAGGTTATTTCCCACCCTTCAGTTTGTTTAATCCAGTTCCTACTTCCAGACTCAGCAGCACTACCTAGTGACAAGTGCCACAATTCAGTGATATGCCCTTCTAAACCTGCAGCTTGGCAAATTTCATTCAGTGTCTTTGGTTCTTATGTCACAAGAAATAACAATTGCTCCCCATTCACCCTCTGTATGCCATTTATTATTCATATAGCTCTATCAGCAGCTTGTTCTCAGCAGTATTTTCCCTCAAGATGAAATCCTAGCATACTTCACCTGCCTCATCTAGACACCACACTGCATTTTCACCCATTCCTGCTGCTCTTCCAGTGTCTTACTGGGACAGAAGTATCCTTCCCACGTAATTTCTAATCTCCCTTAATGCTGTTGACCACATAATGAACCCAGAGATACCTGTGCTATTAAAGAGCTTATGGCTAATCTAATTTACATGTTAATTCAGCACTTAAACCGCTACTACAGAAATGTAACTTTTCCATGACACAACTCTCTAACATTTAAGGACACAGGATGGATAAACACGGATAACCAATGTTATCAAGACAATAACCTGTTTTGATTGCTTCAACCAGCTTGTCATTCTTCTCTCCTTCAAGCAGTCTATGGTAATATCCAGGATTTTGTTCCATGTTGGTTTGAGCCCCACTCACAATCATCCAGATCAGTGCTCGGTGTTCATTTGGGATGCCTTTCCTTATATATCTCTTCACTGCAAAACAAGAAGTTTAGTGGTGGGTTTGGTTTGTTTTAAAAAGTAAAAAAAAAAAAAATCAAGGTGTATTTTCTTCTGGAATTATACAACAGAAAGTTGAGAAGTCATAGGAAAACTCCTGACTGGAGATTATTGTGCTTTCTCTCCTATGCTATCATTTAGGATAAGCATTTCCTTTTCAGCTCCATAATATATTTGAGATTCACTCCTAAGTTCTTGCCACTCAGACTCCTCACACACATCTCCAGACCCAGGCTTTCCTCCCTCCTCCATTCCACTGTCAGGATTTTCAATCTTTTCCGCCCCTTCCTGACAGAGATATTAACAGCAAAGTTTCCCCTTGATCTTTATCCTTTTTCATTCAGACATGCACTTTTTATTTCTCTACATCACTGGTGGACCCTGACATGGTAACACTTTCCATTTGCTCAGTAATATAACCCTAGGATTTCAGCTTAGCATCTAACCATGGAAATCATAGCAGGAGCTGAGGAATAAGAAATAGGTGACTACTGTCTAAATAGGCCTCTGAAAGGACTGGAGATGTGAGTGAGTACCAGATGATTTTTCCTAGAATAACTTGGGAAGTATTTTCAAATCTAAAGTAGCTCTTATCTCCTGCAGCATATTCATTGGCAGGGTGTGCTCTGGGGTTTATTTAAGCAGCTGATTCAGTGTAAATAACTAGGATGCAAGATTGCAGGAAGAAGCATCAGGCTAATGACAGCTAAAGAAGCTTCCTCCTGGGAATGGCATGAAAAATACTAATAAGGAGCCAATGTTGCTCACTGCTACATAATCCTAAGTCAGCATTACTCCCTAACAAAGCTGAATGTTTGAGACTCTTCTGTTTTTTCCAGGGAGAAGAAACAGACAAAGGAACCAGAAGTTTCTTACTAAATGAATGAGACTGTATCAATTAGAGTATAAACATCTCCCTAAATTCTATGGGACTCAGAAGAAAGTAGGGACTTTGATTCTGCTCATACACAAAGTATTACTACCTAATCTGTTTTTATGCTGTCACAAAGATCTGTGACTCAAGATAAAAACTGTCTGAATTAAAGGCCTTAAAAGCAGCAGAGTGAAACAAGGTATTACAACAACTCAGCCTGTCACCTTCTAAATACATTTCACCTAATTGCAGCTGCCCAGCCTTTAGGAGATAAAGCTGATTTCCCAGTGTCAACACTGGGAAGATCTGTGTATTTCTAGTGGGCACTTCACTTACCTAAAATCTGGTACTTTCTCTCAAATAAACACTCCTGCCCTTAACATTTGCCACAAACACCTTGTGTTCAGGGTACAGCTTTGGTTTAGCTTTTCAATGAGGACTGATACTATGGATTACAGTCTCTGCTGTTCTAGCTGTAAAGTAACTTTAACTCCAACCTTTTTTTAGACAGGCTGGAAAGAATTTGTTTCCATGGTTATTTAATATTCCCACTTGATCTTTTTTAAAAGATTTTGAACTCTAATGCTCAAGGAATCCTATAGGCAGAGCAAACGCAGGAATGGGTATGAGGAACCAGTCCCATTTAGGTCAACACGAAGAGATATTCAGATGAGCCTGCAAATGGCTATAGGAGCAAACTTATTGGCTAAATTATTGAATGATCACATTCCAACATACAATTACAACAGTATTTTTGTGCTGGAACAGCTGTCAATTCTGAAAGCATAGCCGACGTCCACATCCAACAATAGATGTTTAAATCAAGAGAAGCAGGGACAAGTCTTTGACACTGGCACAAGGGGAAAGCAGCCCTGAAGCACATCATACACTCATTATTTCTCAGTGTCATCGTCCTCATGGTAGTAGATGGCCAGCGGCTTGTATCACCCCAAGTGACACTTAGCCCAGCTCCCCTTCTCCCAGAGGAATAAAAAAGCCCTTTACACAGTGCTTTTCTTCCTCACAGCATCATCATAGTTGCTAGGACCTGCAAACTGGCACACAGAAGCTGTAAGGTAGTTTTGAAAATAAGGCCAGTTGCAATTTAATATGTTTTATCTATATATATAGATAGATAACTTATATAATATATATTTTGTATTTTATACACAGAAACCTGTATTTTTTATGCAAATATGGGGTTTTTTTTGTTTTCCGTAGGCCCTCTTCCACATTATCCTCAGGAACTAGAAAGCCCACAACATTCCACACCACAGAATATCCTCCCACTGTAACATTTAAGAAGCTTTTTCATAGATGAAGCCGGATCGTTCATGTGTCTGCAATCACACATCTGACCCCAATCATAAACCAAGGGGTGATGTCAAAAGCATCACTGCTGAATACCACCAAGCCCCGAGAACCTGTACACAGAATCACTACTCCCAGGACAACACTGTGTATAATGCACAGTTTAAGCTTTAAAACCTGTGTAATAATAAATACCTTTGTGTGAAATTTTTGTCTCTGTTCACTGACAAAATATGAAACGTCAACTTTAAGCAAACAAAAGCAGTCTTAATATTTACCTTTGACACTGACAATTTCTGTAGCTTTAGAGTCACAGATTATTAATGTTTACTTTGTTAAAACCCCCCCAACCAGCTACATGATAGGGCAGCAGTCTAGAAGCATTGATAAATGTCCAAAGCAACTTCAAGAGAAAAATATGCAGAAAATACCATTTTCCAGTACTGTGCACGACTTTTAGCAACAAGATTTAAAAATAAGTAAGTCACTTTAAACCTACCAGTCTCTGTTTAATCGTAGTATATGAGAACTTTGGAGGTGTTTGCTTCTCAGTAAAGTTGTACTTACCTTTTCTCCTCATTAAAATCCTTTCGCTCTACAACATAGACTAAAGTTTATGTAGGAGAACTCCACTTAAAACCCAAAATTATCTCATCTAAAATATTAGAAGGGTGTGATTTTCAGGAGTGTCTTTACTTTCCAGTTATTTTTTTCAGTTACTAACAATTACTACTGAATGCTGAGGAAACTAACTTGAACTCCAGAGGAAAAACTCTACAAAAGAGCTGAAGACGGCATACAACAAGGAATCAAAAGTTTCATCTTAGGAATAAATCATAAAGAAACAAAGCAGATCTGTACTGTAAATGTTCAAGTTACACTCAAACATGAGAATCGACCTTCTAAGATGTTTCTTCCTCCAACCCCTGGGCAGGAACAGAAGTGCTCCTGTTATAACACCACCGTTCACTACCATCACTTTCATCTTTCCCTGTATTTTATCATCCTCAAAGGCTAAAAAGCATCTTCTGCTAATGATCAGTTTTGACTGATCCACTTACAGCCAAATTCTTTTACATAGCACACTTTTGGTCAGAATTAAGCTGCTTTGGGCAAATTATGTTGGTTTGTTGCCCACCTGTAAACAAGCCAGAGCAGAAAGTTGTCTTTCAGTCCCATAAAGCTGGCAGCTGAATGGACAAGAGCAAAAAATAAGAGGATCTCAGTAGTGGCAGAAACAGAGAGGAGCCAAGTGACTGAACACTGACTGAAAATTCACACATGCAGAGGGGATTGTGAAGGTACCAAGGGTTGAGGGGGAAATAAAATACCCAAAATATAACAAAAAGGAAGAGATCGGCAAACGAGCAAAAGGAGCTAGCAGCCAAAATCTCTATGACCTGCTCTGCCGGAAGGGTGCAACCCAGAACAACAGGATATACTGCTTAATTATCATTGTTAAAATGTAGTCTAATTATTTTTCTTTACAGTAGGACAGAGTTCTATGCATATATATCACCCTGGATGCAAGGCATACACAGCAGCACGAGAAAGCACCCCAATTCCAAACTGGAAAATTAAAACAAGTCATCACTTCTTCCTGTTCACCTGGCCAGGAATTATGAGCATTTCTATGTGTAAAGACAAATGGGTGTAGAGCTACTGAGATACCACATGTACAATCCCTCTCTCACATCTACTCATAGCAGGACACATTTTAAAAAGGCCCCAGTAGAACTCAAAAATAAGGATGTTGGTTCACGGATACAACTATTGTATTTGGGGAGTGGGCAAGGTTGAAGGAGCAAATCAAATATTCTTCTCAGTTGTAGCTCATGGCCAACTTCCAGCAAAGGGGAAGCTAATCAGAACTAGCAGCTCCTGAGCAAAGATACAGAGAAATGATGCCAGGTCCTGGAGGAGGGAAATTCAGTGCATCACCAGGGATCACCTTCTGCTTTCTGCCTGCCTGCAAAGAAATTACTGCATAATTGCTTTGCAGGATAAATCACACACCTAAACAACTGCCTACATAATTCTAAGTGCATATGCCACTGACTTCAATCTTTATACTGATATGAGAAGGGAAGTACTTAAAAATCAGTAAAAGTTCACCTGCTGCTCTCCTCTTCTGAAATATCAATTGAGAATAATGCAAGATGATTATTTGTGAGAACCTGGAATTTACCCTCAGACTACATTTGACAGAATCACAGGATGGTAGGGGTTGGAATGGACCTCTAAAGATCATCTGGTCTAAGCCTCCTGCTCAAGTACATTCACCTAGATTGGGTCACACAGAAACGTGTCCAGGTGGGTTTTCAAAACCTCCAGAGAAGACTCCACACCCTCCCTGGGCAGCCTGTGCCAGGGCTCCCTCACCCTCACAGTGAAATAGTTTTTTCTTATGTATAAATGGAACTTTTTGTGTTCCACCTTCTTCCCATTACCACTTGTCCTGTCACTAGATACAACAAAAAAAAAGGGGTTCCCCAAACTCCTGACACCCACCATTTAGATATTTGTAAATACTAATAAGATCCCCCCTCAGTTTCCTCTTCTCCAAACTAAACAGCCACAGTTCCCATAGCCTTTCCTCATAAGGAAGATGCTCCAGTCCCCTGCACTGGTGGCCGTGCACTGGACTCTCTCTAGAAGTTTCCTCTTAAGACAAGGAAGTGAATCAAACCCTGGAACTGTTGTTCTACAATTAGAAGACTAAATTCTGAATTAGTGAGGATGTTGAGATCCTGCAAAATACCACACAGTTATCATTATATTCAAATATGATGCTCTTAAAAGCATTTGGCAGAAAAAGAAAAGAGCAGAAGCAGCTGCTTTCTGGTTAGGAGCACAAGATCTAGCAGCTGTAGCTCAAATCTACATTTTCTGGGTTTCCTCAGCCTTAAGATATCCATACACTTATACTTAAGACCTCTCACTAGTTATCATCCCATTCTTGGTGCCAAGAAAAAAATTGACCCCAAAACAGTAAAATCACTAGAATTACTAGTAAAATCACAGTAAAATCACTAGAGGGACAGGGAAGTGCTGGAGAGAGTCCAGAGCAGGGCCGCCAAGATGATCAGGGGACTGGAAGATCTTTCATACGAGGAAAGGCTGTGGGAACTGGGGCTGTTTAGTCTGGAGGAGACTGAGGGGTGATCTTATTAACATTTGCAAATATCTAAAGGGTGAGTGTCAGGAGGTTGGGACATCCCTTTTTTCTATAGTAGCTAGCAACAGGACAAGGGGTAATGGGATGAAGCTGGAACACAAAAAGTTCCACTTAAACATAAGAAAAAACTATTTCACTGTTGAGGTGAGGGAGCCCTGGCACAGGCTGCCCAGAGGAGTTGTGAAATCTCCTTCCTTGGAGGTCTTCAAGATCCGCCTGAACATGTTCCTATGTGACCTGATCTAGGTGACCCTGCTTCTGCAGGGGAGTTGACTAGATGATCTCTAAAGGTCCCTTCCAACCTCTACCATTCTATGATTCTATGAATTACCAGACAAAGTCTGCACCTGAAGCACAGCTTTAAATATTCATCTGCATTGGAGCCCAAGTTTAACTCACTTTTTAACATACCTCTAGAGAACTCTGCCCAACTCCATAAGACCAAGAGAAAGCAAGCTGAATTGCATCATTAAGAGCACAGAGGAGAACTGAGGCTCTTATACAAAAAGATAACCCAAAGAAAGAAGAACCTCACCCCTTTAGTTTCACGGGATTCCCTGCCACCTTCCGACTCCCCTCCATTTCTTTCTCCCTGTCTCTCTTGCAAGATAAAACATTACTAAAGGTCTTCTTGCTTTTTGAAGCATACATTAACAGTTTCGTCAGCTTTTTATCCAACGTTACATTAGCTCCTGCATTTATTTTACTTTCTTCACTCCATAAGGCATTTAGCATCAGTTTTTAGCACACAGCTTTTTAGCCATGAGGTGAATATCATTTTACAAAAGGAGGATAAGGAAAGCTAGAAAATCTCAGCAACAAAAAAAACTGTCAGAGAGACAGCAACCAAGATGCCCTAGCATCCTTATGCCTGGAGTTCAAGACACTGTCTTCTACATAGCATCATGTCTTTTTAAAGAGAGCACACAGCACAATGTAACAAACAGCTGTAAAATGGCATCTTGAAGTGCCAGTGGCCATAACCTCTGTGTTACAGATGCAATAAGATATTGTGGCATACGTCAAAGAAGGATTACTCCTTTTTAAGTTTCAAGTCAAATCAAAGATTCCCCCCCAACAACAACATGCTTGCTTATGTACTATTACTGCTTATACTGCTGGTTTTCATTTGAAGATAAAAATAGTATCTAACATTCAAAATCACAAACCAATTTAATATGGTTTATATTAGTTCCAACATAATGCACTTGTACCTATAAAGAGACATACAGCTCACCTTTTAAACTCTTCTGTACATTGTTTTTCCCCTTTAGGAGCTTGGACCATTTTATTGCTCTTCTAGTGAGTACCACTAGATATCTGGAAAAGAATGCTTCATAGGATGCATAGTCAAAGTCTTCTGGCCTTTCAAACCCATACGGATCAACCCTACAAAAGAAAACAGAACTCTTGTACAAATGTTTCTACTTACCTACAGCTGAAAAGAAAAAAAAAAAAACTATGCAAGTATGGTTTAAATAACTTCCAGCTGCTATTTCTAAAAGCAGCTCAAAACTCCTTCCTCCCAACAAAAACCTACTTTATACTAACTTTTTTACACTCCAGTTACCATATCAAAGCTGTTTAAGCAAATGAATTCAAACAGGCACTGCTCAGTCAGTTTTACAGATTTCCTTGCTTTTAGAAGGAGTTTCTAGAGCAAAGGATCCATTCCATGCAAAACTGACCCAAATTATGACCAGACAGAAGTCTACAAGGTATTTTTTCTCCACAAGACTGAGAAACACTTGAAAAGTAGGAAGGTACAACACAGAAGCTCAAACGTGGCTTGAACTCACTTTCCACGCAGAAAAGCACAGAAAGCACAGGAAAGATGACAAAAAAATACAAGTGTAACAAGTTACAGAGATTATTTTTTAAAGGGGCAATTTCTCAAATTATCTTCATGAAAGTATATGGCTTGGGAAAAAAACCACATCACAAATCCTTGTGTCGGGCTACCTTCTTCATTTGTAGTACCAAAACCGCTTATTTTATTATCTTTAACAATTTTTCAATGTTAGAGCACATTATCTCAAGTAGAATGACACTGATGGAGTTTCAGAACTGCAAGCCTCATTCTGTTTTAGCTTGATATATCAAGTCATGTTGCTAAACTAGATTTATGGTAACTTCCCAGGATGCTTTATAGCTGCCAATTATCACCCAAGTACAGAATGCTCATAGGCTTCATATTAGTTAAACAGGCAGAGATGTCTCTCCACGCAGAAAAGTTTGCAAGACAGACATTGGGGCATAACTTCCAAAATCACTGCCTGTTTCATTCATGGAGAAGGAATTTGCCCACGGAGTGATACCAGCACAGCCTTAGGTAAACTCCGGCTCACAAGATCGTCATGGGTAATAAAGCATGAATCAGAAGAGGAACACTTTAATATGCAGACCTCAGATTGGTATTACCTAATGGGCAGTTAGTCACCTTTGTATTCATGTACTCATCAAATTTGATACAGACATCACAGGTGTAAAAAAAAAGACAAACCAAAATAACAAACCCCACCAAAACCCCCAACACAGGTTTCTTCAAAGACACAGAAGATGAAGACGCTCAAAAAAATTTCTTCTAACACCTCCATGAACACATATCTCGTATTTATGACTGCGGCTGTCCAAGCAGCAAGTACAGATTAATTTCACGCTCAGTTTCATTCCTGAGGCAGAAAGGGAAAATAGAGTTGGGAAGGACGGTTTTAAGGAAGTCAGCTTCCCCAACCTTGCCTTCAGGCAGCGAAGGTTATCGTTACTCCCAGGTACCCTTCTGTGAACAGCCGCGCCGTTTGCCGGGTGGTGCCGGGGCTCTCCCCGGGGGAGAAGGCTTCCATACCCCGGAGCCCCTCGGCCACTGTCCGCCGATCCCATCCGTCACCTGCAGCCACCCGCTCACAACCCCAAGCGCCCTGGGAAAGAATACCTCCCTCTCCTCGGATTAACTGGGTCCAAATTCACCCTCCACCGCAGCTCCCCTCCGCTCTCGCCCTTCGTGTCTCTCGGAGAGGCAGCAGAAGGGGAAAAGGCTATTTTAAGGAGCTATCAAAAAAACACCCGTTCCGAACTCCTCGCAAGGCGCTGAGAGTCACCCTTCTCTGCTCCCTCCTTCAGTCAGAGCGCTACGGATTCACTACAAAGTTGTAAAAGCGGTGCTTGTAAGCGTGACGCCCTCACCCCAGGTGGGAGCGGGCCGGAGGCCACGGCCGGTCCCGGGATGGCGGGGGGCGGGCATGCCCAAGCCTCCCGGGGCCGCTGCCAGGCACCCGCCAGTTGGGCCCGGCACTGCCCAACTGCAGCACCGCCGCCTGCAGCCCTACCTGTACGCCCAGTCCCTCCCGTCCTCTTGCCTCTCCATCGGCCGTCCGCTCCCGTCCTCCTCCCCCCGGCGAAGAGCGCGGCGCCTTGAGGCCGCGTGATGGGCTCTCGTCAGGCCGCCCGGCGCCGCGGCCGAGGCCCCATACGGAGCGGCTCCCAAGTTCAACTCTCCTGCCGCCCTCCGAGGGGCGGGGGCGGCCGGCGGGTCCCGCCTCCCATGCCAGGGGCCGGGCGCCGAGCCGGGCAGCTCCGTGCCCTCGAGGCCGGGCGGTGGCGAGGCGGACCCGGCTCCGGCCCCGCCTCACCTGCCGGGCTCCCACTCCGCTCAGCGCCGCGCCGGCGGGCGGGGGTCTGCGGCGGGGCCCGGGCGCCTCGGTAGCCGGGAGATGTTGATCTGCTTCTGATACAGTTTGAGATCTGTGTATTTCACATTTGTGTCACGTCTTGGGAAAACTGGAATTGTTTTAGGGCGAGGAAAACGTCTCGCTGATACACTGTGAGAGTGGCTGAAAAAGGATTTCCTCATAACCAACGAAAAGAAGTGATGGTATTAGTATTTAAGTTCACTAGGTTGGTTTGAGCTTTTTATTTCTTCTCAAATCCTCACAGTCTTCCATTAATTTCTCCAAAATTTTTTCATTTTTACTCTGAAATGCCACAGAATTTATCTTCTGCTGACTTAATTTCTGCCAAAAACTGTCAGTCGTTTAAATATGTTTTAAATAACAAATGGCACGTTGTCAAAAACATGGAGTAACAATGTTCAAAATTACACCCAGAAAGGCTTCCCTTTTGCAGAAACCGCCTCTAACATTTCGGTACTCCATCTTCGGAGGTGGTGAGCAAACCCCAAAACCCACACGGACTCTGCCCTACCTGAGTGCCAGCAGCTTAATTTGTAACACAGTGCGTAACAGGGGAGAGAGAGAAATTACATCCCTGCTTGTCCTTTTTGAATCAAGTCCTGACTTTGCAAAGCACTTGGAAAATTACAGCTACTGCCGGAGAAACATTATCTCGTTCAGCCAGCGAGTAAGAGTTGCTGAAGACAACAGATGGGATTTCACAAGGGAGATCAACAGTTGTTCCCTCCCAGCACACTGCTCGAGAAAGCTACCTCCTTTCTATGGGATCAAAGGCAATCACCCACGCAGAAATGTGGAAGTAGTTTGGCTCCAACGGCAGGGGAAAAACAAATTAGGGGTTTGTATTTGGTTTAACTGCTATCACAGGGCTGTAAAAGCTCGAGATTGTTCAGCAAAATATAATTTAAAATATTTGGGGGGCGGGAGAGGGGGAGGGAATTCTGTGCTTTAGCAGGCAAAGGGCTTCTCCTGCAGGAAGGTGGTCCCACTCAAATTACT
The DNA here is from genome assembly GCF_028858725.1 of Colius striatus. Taxonomy (NCBI): domain Eukaryota; kingdom Metazoa; phylum Chordata; class Aves; order Coliiformes; family Coliidae; genus Colius; species Colius striatus. Next base: position 61,144,785 of record NC_084759.1, read on the forward strand.
GTGCGGCGTCACGAACACGCTTGTGTACTGGCAGGACTGGAACCTGATTACAAGGCAGCCCAGAGAGAGCCAGCCGGTGCCTGTGCCAAGCCTGTGTTTTGACATCCCGCCAGCGTTGCCTTGGCGGAGTGTAGGCAGAGGCACGCTCTGCAAACAGCTCTGCCCCACTGACTTGGTCAAAGTCGCACAGAAAATCCCTGGCAGAGCTGTGGGTAGGAGGCAATGCCGCCTCACAGAAGAAAACTCAGTTAGGTGGATATACCCCCCTTCTCCCCCGAATCCTGAAGCTGCAAGCTTGTTAGGTCACAGTTATACTTCACCTGACAAGGTCAGGCTCTTTGGTGCTTGTTCCTTTTAAAATGGATCCATCAAAAGTACCCTGCAAACAGCAGATTGTTGCTGTGATTAATTAAGGATACATCTGCTGTGAATCAAGGGTAGCCTTGTGTATACCACAGTGCAAGCCCTAAATGTTACATACAGTTTCTGTTGCTTGAACACAGGCATATCAACTGTGTGCTTCACTCAGATTTATGCTTGTTTCACATAAAGGCTCCTATTAAGAAACTTCACGTAATTCCTGTTAAGGAAGCTACTTACAACATTAATCAATCACTAGAAATAGTCCCTAAATTTCAGTGCAATAATTGAATCCTCACATTGCAGCTGATAATATGAACCAGCCTACTGTCTGGCAATAGATAATACCTTGGTTGTCCTTCCCAGGGTATCAATGCTACTCTCTTCTGGGCGGATTATATCATGCTGCTTTTAAAGGCATTCAAAGAAACTAAGGCATAAACGCTCTAATCTGAAAACTGCATGTGCTTAGTGTTGTGATCAGCAGAAAAGGATACTATTTACTTGTGATCCTTTGCTTCTGAAGGAGTTGGTAGCTGTGGCAAAGTGCAGGAGGGCGGATTTGTGTGACCTTCAGACCAGTGAAGCTCACAGCCTTCCTACCTACCACCTGGCACAAAGGAAACGTACCTTATGTAGCCTTTTTTCCCCCCTCTTTTGCATCTCAACCTTATCTCTGAAGTGTTTGGTAGAAATTCCCATCCCTGCTGCTGCTAAGTCCTTAAAATAGTGACTTCCCTTTAAGGGTAGGTATTTAGCTGTGCTCCCTGCAAAGGCAGATGAAGACAGCAGACAAATGTTTCACAGGCTGAGGCATTCAAAGCTTTGCATATCTTGTACCCTGTATTTTTGTGAGCAAGATTTCCTCATTTGTGTTTGCAGAGCAGTTATTGTTAAATAACAATACCAGCAGAAGAATGTTCAGCCTTATCAGGAATTAATCTGGGTGGCTTCCCAAAGCTGTGAAGTGTGTGCCACGCCATGTACACTTGATTTATCAGCAGTGCCAAAATGTGGTCCAGCTCCTCATGTGCCACCCAAGGCTGTTGTTACTTTTAGGAAAGGAGCAGCAGTGTAAGGCCTTTGATACTATTTGTGCCTGAAAGTATTCCCTTGGCTGCCTGTGGGGGCTGTAAGGATTCTTTATGCATGCAAGAATGGAAGAAATATCTTTATTATTTTGTGCATCGTGATTGCACCAGTTTCTTGCCCCAGGTTCTTCGCACTGGCTGCAGGGAAGTCCAGGAAAAGAAATTTTTTGGGAGGAAGCAGAGCACAATAGGACCAAAAAAGGAATGTGTGTGGATACAGTGTGCTTACTGTTTTCAAAGCAGCATGGGTAAGTCTGTTCATTGAGAAGTAACAGGGAGAAAGAGCATTCCCAGCAAAGCTGCCAGCTTTGCTTCTTGCAGCTCCAAACAGTAAGTTTTTCCAAACCCTTAACCTCTCAGAAAATGCTCAACAGCTATTTTCCAATTCATCTCCAGAAGAGATAAAAAGATACTTCTTGCTCCTGACTGGGTGTTGTAGTATCCCATGCAAATGATTAGATTCCCACCACATGTGTGGCTTCCTTAGCTTGTGTGGTTTGTCATACAGCCACCCATCTTTGTGTCTGTACTTAGTAAACCATGCCAAACAAACGTACCCTGCTTTGTTGGCGTTCTACTCTGCATCCATTTGGCTTGAGTTACTTTCCCATGACCTGAAAAAAAATCTGCTACTCCATACTTGGGGAAAACAGTTTAGATGAAGCAGATTTAGCAGTATAGAAATATCCAGTAAGAAGTAAACACATGTGTGTGTATGGATATATAGAAATGTTTTGATCACTGCAAGGTCTATATTCTAACCTAGGAACGATGTGCTCCAAGACTAGACAATTCACCCAGCTAACAAGATTAAAGAATACCACCATCACTTCCAGACACCTTTGGTTCTTGTTACAACCAGCTACCTACCAAGTTTAGTCAACCTTCGCCTACGTATGGGTTGAGGCTCTGGAGAGGTAATGAAATGCTGAACTTGCTCCATATTTTTGTCCTAGAAAATTGCGTCATACTTACATAATTGTAGTCTGCAGGCCTGATTAAACCTGTTCATGTGAATTCTTCCAACATCAGTCACTATAGCAAGGACAAGAAATGTATTTTAAAATGTTAATTTCCTCTATTCCCTGAAGGCTTCACAGCTTCAGGTCTCTGAGGGTTACTAGCTGGTAGGACAAGTTGCAAATCCATGTGTAGTCTGGGAAGTGCCAGTATTTTGATTAGTCTCAATGTGACTGTGGCCCCAGGAGTCAAAGCATACTGATATGAGCAACTATTAAAAGGAGCTCTAAAGTGTGCTGCATAGCACCACAGCTGCCTGGAGAATCAATGTTACCCATGGAAATCTCTGCAGAAGGGGTTTTGTACTCAGATGCCATCCTCCAACTGCGTCAGAAAAGAAAGCTCAAGGCTGTAAGTGACAATGCTGGAAAGAGCAGGGAAAGAGAAATTACATGGTAGTGCCTTCAATGTGAAAAACACGCAAAATATGTCAAAAGTGATATGGAAATATTACTCAAATGTTATTTGCAGGAAAGGTTCCTAAGACAGGGATGAGTTTGCCCTTAGAGAAAGGTCAGTAACTATCACAGACCAGTAACTCAATGGTGTGGAACTGAGTAAACCCAAAGTGAGGTTCACAGTGACTAATTACTCGATGAATCTAGCTCTGGTCAGGCTGCAACTCTGCAAAATGTGTTTGTTATTTCAATTGACACAATGAAGTATTTTCTAGATGGCTTTGTTCTGTTTATTTTGGTTTCCTTATCTACTTGAATGATCATGAGGGGTATGATGAAAGCACTTTAAATTCATGCTGATGTTTACTTTCCTGGTTGCATGAGTACAAAGCTTATAACTGTACTTTGAAACTTCCAAGGGAGAGATGACAGACAAGATGGGAGATTATTAACTCCTTCTTACTTCTGCCATCTCCTTTTTCTTTCTTGTCCCTATTTGTGAAGGTATCATGCCTAGCAAATCCATCAGCTCCAAAATCTAGTGATTAGGGATGGGGTTTAATCTAGATGTTCTCTGCCTGTCTACTGTGATTTTTACCTTTGGCTCTAATTGGGAAACATGTCGGTGAACCCTCTCCTGGCCTTCAGTTGCCTCTGTATTAGGATTACTGCAAGGACTCTCAAGCACTATTCTATTCTCTAAGGAGCAGGCAGAGTTATCATTACAGGTATTTAAATGCCATCATTGCATGTAAATACATAGTGTTAGCTGTGAAGAACATTATCCATTTCACTTAATTGTCTCTATGCGTTTTCTCTTGAAATTTCTCTAAAAATCATGCATTAAGGGAAAAAAAAAAAGACCTTAAAGAAATGACACAGTTTGGTGTAAAAAGAAGAAAGTAGAGCTACCTATTCAGGAAGAGACGTCCATTTCTCACGTGGAAGAAGGCAGGAGATTTCCAGGACCACAGATAATCTTAAGTTTCTGTGATTAAATACTATTTTGTAATGCATATAGGTACAAGGGTACTGAGTTTAGGTCAGCTTAACAAATTCCCTCTAAGTTCCCAGCTTTGGAGTGCTGAACTTTGCAAAGGTAATGTGCTCCCTAGGAGGTTGTTTTTCACTGTAGCTTTTTGAGTGCTTATTCTTTTCTAACTCTCAGGCTGAAAGAAAAATAGGAAGCTTTGTGAAAACCCAAACTTAGGTTTAACAACAAGAGCAGCTGAAGCTTCTTTGAACTGCAATGTTACAGCAACAGCCATCTGGTACAGATATGCCGTAGTATGTACATGTGATCAAGATATTGGCTGAAGTATCATGTTTTTAAACTCCTTTGAAAGGTAAGAAACTTTGATTGCAACCTCTAGGATCAAATTATGACTTCTCGTTGTCTTACTTTGTCAGGTGGCAGATATAACACATAGATGACACTGGAGGAAAAATTCAGTTCTCACTTTGTGTTGATTTGCAGATAAATATCTCCCCAAACACTAGTGTTATCGCTAGCTAATGCATTGTCCAAACTGAAATGATTTAGTTTGAATTACCTTTTATTTTTTTAAATTTCAGGTATTGCTGACACTGTTTTTCCCTCTCTTAAAGTAATCAAATTGAGGAGGGAAGTGTGGCATTGAAAACTATCAGCAACATTTTGGTATTTCCATGACGCATAAGTGGTTACAAAAATAATATGTACTCAGACATCTGTTTGATTCTTTTTTTCTATTGAAAGCATTTCTCATGTCAACAACACACCAGATTTTTTTCTAAACCGAGACATTTTATTTTAGCTACATGTGAACTCATGAAAACTATAGAACTGAATTTGCTCTTATTATCCAGTGAGACACAGCAATTGCTGTGTATGAAAGTGTTGCTTATTTGTATTGCTTCTGCAACAGGTACCTTCTCTTTATGTATTTTCATATTTCTCAACAACATATTTCCAAGAATTTTCTTCTCAGAAACTTTTATAGTATTATTTTACGATAATTCCCTTTCACATGACATCTCACCACTACCAGTCCTCCCTGAGCAACTGATAAACTTCTGAACCTAGTCAAGTAAACTTTATGATAATTCTTATCTTTACTGATCTATGCAAAGTCGGGTTTTTTTCATATGGTTGCAAAACTGCAAACATCTTCTTATCAGATGCTGATGGAAAACTGACCATAGTCATAATTTGCATGTAAATGCAAATCAACGCACTGAAATGCATATATAATACTTACAATTGACTGTAGACCATTACAGTTTTGCCTGCTCTGGATGTGCCTTGTAGGAGCCCTGATGTTCTCCCCCACTCAGTTACAATTTAGCCTATGGTATCTACATGTAATGAAACCATTTATCATTCCAAAGAATGAGTCTGTAAGTAATTCCAGATGCAATTCTTTTAACTATGCTGTTCTGGAGATATCCCTCAGAAGTAGCTTTTTGCATTTTGATGGCAGCATAAATGGCCTATGTAAAATTTTCTGAGAATTAGAGACTTTGAGTATTTGATGGTTCTTCATATATTTGCAACAGGTTAGTCTGTGTAAATGACTTTCAGCAAAGAAAGCTCAGATTCAATCCCCTAGAAGGTACTGGGATGGAAGGGGGAAGGGGCTGAGTGTTCATCATGACTGTCTTAATCATTTTCAGTTCTTTCTTTCAGCTCTGTCCCAGTCCCAGAGTTTCAGACAGCTGTGGCAGAGCAGGACCAGAGAGTGTACAAATCACTCAAGGAGAGGAGATGATTCTCCCTGTGGTGGTTTGACCCTGGCTGGATGCCAGGTGCCCACCATGCTGCTTTATCACCCTCCTCCTCAGCAAGCCAGGGAGGGGACAAAACAAGGTGGAAGCCTCATGGGTTGAGATCAAAACAGTTTAATAAAGAAATAGCAAAGTCACACATGTGAGAAACAAAACAAAGCAAATAAATATATTACTCTACTTCCCATCAGCAGCAATGTCTGGCCACTTCCCAAGAAGCTGGGCTTTGGTATGGGTAACGGTTGCTTTGGAAGGCAAAATGCCTCCCCCTTCCTGCTCCTCTCCTCGAGTTTATATTGCTGAGCTGATGTCATATGGTGTGGAATATCTCCTTGGTCAGCCTGGATCAGCTGTCCTGGCCATGGCCCCTCCCAAGATCCTGCCCACCCACAGCTACTAGTGAAGGTGGGAGAAGGAATGCTGGAAGGACAACCTTGATATTGCACGAGCAGTAGCCAAAACACTGGTTTGCTATCAATACACGTTTTTAGCTACCAACAGAAAGCACAGCACTACAGGGTCTGCTATGGAAAATCACCACCACCTCAGACCAAATACACTCCCTCAGTGTGAAAAACTACCACTCAGGCCTTCACCAAAAAAAAAAAAAGGTGATTTCTCTCTCCAGCTCCAGTGCCTAGCTCTGAAGCCCATTCAAGGCTTGGGGCCCGGCAAGGCTCAATGTGGGGTTGCTGAGGTGGGAGAAACACTACTGGGAAGCTCTAGTGCTCCTTCTATCCAGAAATATCCAGCCTCTGCCTAGAGGAATCAGCTGGGTCTCATAAAATATATTACACGTGGCTGTTCTGTCCTTCACATGTCATTTCTTTGCTCATGTTACAAAAACACAGAGGCTGGGAACTAGACGTTAAAGCAGGCCAGGTCTTAAAAGTGAAAGGTACAGCCACAGTTATCTTTCATATTTAAGTTGTCAGGGAAAGCAAACATGAGGCAGATGAGAGAGAAAGCACATTCAGCCTTGCATCCAGCAGAGAAAATGCTGGTGCACTGAGTATTGTGCAGAACACCACGGAGTTTTCCCCCTGCACACAACAGGATCAAATAAAGCTCACAGCAACGTTGCAGATCCAGCACCTATACGCAAGCTGAGAGTCTGATGGCTGGGTACCAGGGAGACAGACTCTTAGAACTTCCTCGGTGCTTCAGAAAAGAAACAAAATAAGAGTTTCCACAAAAGGGGCTCTCAGAAGTCCCAGGGAGGCCTCAACCTTTCAAAGTGCGCCTCCAGGATTTGTCAGTGCAACTGGGAGTTATTCTGTGTGAGAATACTCTGGTGGCTCTTTGGATTGCAGTGGCTGCATTTGAGAGTCCTGATTACTTCAAGAGGTGGTTAGCATTTGCAGTTTAGTGTCTGGTAGGAAACAAATGCCAGATTAGCAAGGTGTTGTGTTTCCCACAGCAATGATAGCGTGTCCCTTTCAGATACCCAGGGGAGAAAGCTAACACTGGTCCTTGCAGTCAAGCTTGTGTGGTGATAATAAGCAGTACTTAAAAACCTCACAGTTGCCGTCAAGGGTCCTCACAAAGGGTACATTTGTAATGAAATAAGAGACAACTCTGATGGTCTGTTTTCTGGGAAGAAATAACAACTAGGTAACACTTAACATAAAAATAAACAGCTAGTTTTAGCTTCTCCGTGGTCTGATTCTCTGCTCCAGCAGCCTTCAGTATCTTTTGTAAATACATCCTCTTGTCCCAACTGGCTTTTGAAACTTGCACTTTGCTGACCCACAGAGCTCTTTTCAGATATTTGGGTCCAGATAGTGTTTAATGTTTCCTTCTAAACACTTGTGAAAACCGATGGAGGAACATCAAGTAACATTTCAGAAATTTGCTGCAGATGATTGCAAAGAATAAAGCTGTGAATGCTGAAATATTGATAATGGAGGACATACGAGATGCATATCTTGCCACTCCTGTTTTAGCTCTTACCTTTAATTGAATTCAAAACCTATGTTGACCAAAGGCATTTTGTGATCTCCTCCCTGAATGTTATGTGCTTCAATACAGTAATTGTATTCATGTAGGTTAGAGAAAGGTGAAGCAAAATCTATCTTTGATGAGTGTGAGAAGAGATGAGGCAGGACAACACAGAGAGTCACTGCATCAGGGTTTTTGCAGCTCTAATTTGAACATGGCTATTTTTGGAGGACCTATTGTACATACCAACACCTCCGATGACTGGTGTGGCTGTTTAGTCTAGAAAAGACAAGGCTGAGGGGAGATCTTATTAACATTTACAAATATCTAAAGGGTGGGTGTCAGGATCTTGGGACATCTCTTTTTACTATAGTAGGTAGCAACAGGACAAGGGGTAATGGGATGAAGCTGGAACACAAAAAGTTCCACTTAAATATAAGAAAAAACTATTTCACTGTTGAGGTGAGGGAGCCCTGGCACAGGCTGCCCAGAGGGGTTGTGGAGTCTCCTTCCTTGGAGGTCTTCAAGACCCACCTGGACATGTTCCTATGCAATGTGATGTAGGTGAACCTGTTTCTGCAGGGGAGTTGGACTAGATGATCTCTAAAGGTCCCTTCCACCCCCTACCATTCTATGATTCTATGATTCTATGACTGCCAGCAGAGGCAACAACGTTTCTAGAGCCAGTAGCTCTAGGTGTGAAGCACTCAGGATTTAGGTAAAGTACGTTTTTGCCAAGTAGGTATTAAATAATTAATTCTTTCTATTTCCATCGAATTAAATTATGCTTTTATTTTACCTCTCTTCCTCTTGAGTTGACATTTTTTAATGTGTGGAAAAAAAGGACTTACAAATTAGGGCCTCGGAACTTTTCACAGGCAAAATTAGGCTGAGATAAATGAGTGATGTGAAGCTAACCCAAGAGCAAACACGTGGCATGCAAAGGGAAGGGTGGTTCAGGGAGCATTAGGCTTGACCACTTCAACTGGGTATGGGATCTGACTGCCCAGTATGGGTAGAATTACAACTATTAATGTTTAAATTTAATAGAGAAGAGTAAGAAGGTACAGCACAAAGACACCTATCAGAGCACCGCTTCCTCCTGAGTATTCCCTACTGGAATATTCAAAGGCAATCCCAGGAGGTGAGTTTGTGCTTTATAAAGTGTGACTTGAAAGCAATTTAATTACCTGAACTCTGTTTTGCTATCTTCTACCTCCAGAGAGTAATTTTACAGAACTTGGTTCTCACTGTTTACTGGAGTGAATGGCTTTTCTAAAAAACTGATTGGTTTTGTGTTATAGGTGGTAACTGTGATTTCACATTGCCTTCTTTTTATTGCTGTTCTGTGGTGCTTCTAAAATTTTGGGAAGTGAGGAAATCCCTACCAAAAAAATTGTCTCCCTTGTTACTTAATCCTGAGAACAGCAGACAGCAAGGCTCCTGTAATGTCTAGAGGGAGACATACATAGAATCATAGGATGGTAGAGTTGGAAGGGACCTTTAGAGATCATCTAGTCCAACCCCCCTGCAGAAGCAGAGTCACCTAGATCAGGTCGCATAGGAACATGTCTAGGTGGGCCTTGAAGACCTCCAAGGAAGGAGACTCCACAACTCCTCTGGGCAGCCTGTGCCAGGGCTCCCTCACCTGAACAGTAAAATAGTTTTTTCTTATGTTTAAATGGAACTTTTTGTGTTCCAGCTTCATCTCGTTACTCCTTGTCCTGTTGCTAGCTACTATAGAAAAAGGGATGTCCCAACCTCCTGACACCCACCATTTAGATATTTATAAATGTCAATAAGATCACCCCTCAGTCTCCTCTTCTCCAGACTAAACAGCCCCAGTTCCCGCAGCCTTTCCTCATATGAAAGATGCTCCAGTCCCCTGATCATGTTGGTGGCCCTGCACTGGACTCTCTCCAGAAGTTCTCTGTTGCTCTTGAGCTGAGGAGCCCAGAACTGGACACAGTACTCCAGATGAGGCCTCACCAGGGCAGAGTAGAGGTGAAGAACGTCCCTTGACCAGCTGGCCACAGTCTTCTTGATGCATCCCAGGATGCCATACAAACACATTTGGATGCCATACAAACACATTTACCATATAACCTCACATTCAGCTTGCAGAGGGGCAACCTGAGCTGGCCCATAAGGGAACTGGCACAGGGCAATATTCCTTCTGCCTTTGCCAAGGGCAGCTTTCTTATTGCCATTTACTGTCAGTAAGCTGTTTGCTCACAGATCTACCCACAATGCCCAATGATAATATTCATAAGTGATAAAGCAGCCTCGTTAAAAAAAGCTTCTGACTCTCTGTGGTGTTGAATGGCAAGCAGTGGGGAGGCAGAGAGAGCACTTTGATCTATGCCTGCAGCAGAAAAATATCCAAAGAAATCACTGTGCAAGTGATATTGGGTAATGTCGAAAGGACGTTGAAGCAAATTGTGGAGGATTTGATTATTAATCTCAGCAAAATACCTTCCAGACCTTTTCAAGTCTGGAAACTGGAAATATATGACCAGATCCTACAAAATGTAGGGACTCCAGCTAGGCAGAGCCACTTTGCTGTTGGTTTGTGCTCAAAGCAGCTACTGAGCCCACTGCAAACATGACATCAAAACCCTTTGCCCTGATGTGCTGGAACTTTGGAGAAATATAGGGGAAGGGGCCTCCAAAATTAGTTATGTAGGGTGGAGAGAGCCAGTGCTCTTGCTGTAGAGAGATTGCCAGAGGTGCAAGCTTTTCTCTCCAGCTTGCACCAAAATAGCATCTAAGTGACAGCAGGCCCTGGGATTATTTTTGTCAGTAGTAACCTAAGGCAGCAATTGAATGATTTTCATCATTGAGGTACTCTGTCAAGGGGTAATAGGGTTTTAAGACCCCAGCACTAAGCTTCACTCTCAGCTTCACTCTCAGCTGAGCCTAAAGGCCCAGTGTGCATTGGGAAAGGAAGAGGTAAGGGGACAGAAAGTCTTGCAGTAAGAAAAGGAGGTTTAGTCAGTCAAAAATTTAGTATTCTTATCAGACAAAAAATGCTATGCATGCCAAGAGAATGTCCCCAGGTTAGTGAACTATGCTAGTGAGGTATTGCCTCTGCTTCCCTTAGCTCTGCCCACATGGCCCACAAACTGCTGTGTGGTCAAAGACAAGCTATTAAGACCTAGAAATGTGGGTTGCTGGAGGGATGAGGTTCCAAGTGCTGCTCTTTGCCAGCAACATGTTCTTCTGAGCATAAATTAAGAAGTTTTCATTACCACTCAGCCTTTGCTGTGATTTCTGCTTCCCTGGTACTGTAGGAAACCACCATCTTCGGTGCTCCACAGCCACGTTCTGTCTCACAGAGCATCCTTGCAGCAGCACCCAAGCAGCTTCATTCACAGCAGCAGCCTTGCAGCACTGGATGTTGGACTTGCAGAGGGAAAAACACAGGCAAATACACTCCCATATGTGTCCAGGCTCTTGCAAAACCCACCCATCCCCTGTGGGTGAGTGGGGGACAGTGTCAGAGGAAGGAGAGGCTGATGTTTATATGAGGTTTCAAATCAGTGCTGCATTACAGCATGCAGCTCATCTGGAGATCAGCTTCTGGAGATTAACACAATGGCAGAGCTCAGCCCTGGTGCAAATATTGCAGGCCTGGCTTGTTGGCTGTGCATTTATGGTTAGATATCTGAGATGGCTCCTCTTGCAACGTTGGAAATGTCAGAAGAGATGCTGCTGCTTTGTAGCAATACTAGAACTAGGGGTAATGGACATAAACTGAAACACAAGAAGTTCCACTTACATTTAAGAGGAAACCTCTTTACTGGGAGTGTGATGGAGCACTGGAATAGGTTGCCCAGGGAGGGTGTGGAGTGTCCTTCTCCATAGGTTTTCAAAACCCATCTGGATGTGTTCTTGTGACCTGATCTAGGTGGACCTGCTTGAGCATGGGGGTTGGACCAAATAATCTTTAGAGGTCCCTTCCAACCCCTACCATTTAGTGATTCTGTGATTCTGTCAATACTGGTAGCAGTAGCAGCTGCCTGTCCCTTGTGCTGTCCAGAGCTCCAAGATGCAGAGGACTCTGCCATCTTCCTCTCCCCAAGATTCCTGCTGCTGGGGTGGTGGCAGAGATAAATCCCAAGCCATCCAGGGCAAAGTGGGTACCACACTGGAGAGAAGGAAGGGTGAAAAAGTCCCAGGTGTCATCCTTAACCCCCCCTCAATATTTGAGTTATTTAGGCACCAAATTGTCAACCAAATTTGAGATTTGCAGACAGAGTGCAGTATATGTGTGTGCTTTTGTATATCTCATCAAAATAGCACACTGAGTATGTTTTTGGGTTTTATTTTTTTTTAAGGGCTGGAGAGCTTTCATTAAGAAAATAACTGTGAAGCTTCAGAATGGAAACATTACTACATTACTAAAAACTCTGCTTGTTTTAAAGATTTTCCCAGGGAATAAAAAGCAGCTGCATTTTGGAAACACGTTCCTACTCATGCTGCTCTTGGGCAGGCTCAAAAATCTTCATTGGAAAATAAATGGAAAATTTGACCCACAGAGCAAGTTCTGAATATTTCTTGGAAATACATGATTCACATTCCAGCCTCGTTTTGTAGCCCTTGGACAGGACAGAAATGTAAGGGGAAAGGTGGGAAAGTGGAAAGGAAGAGAGGGAAGCCAGCAATAGGAAATGTGTGAGTCACAGGATGAGCTTAGTGGAGTTTCCATGTGGGCAATCAGGGCAAAACACGTATTTGCTTGTGCATTAAAAGTACTCTTTTCAACATCATAGTTTTACTTGTGTGAATTGGTGAAGCAGTCCAGATGAATTTAAACCACAGGCGTGGATTTTGAAAAACAGATATAGAAACCATATTTTCCTAAAAGTATGTGGTGATTCAGTGGGGCCCACACTCAAAATTTTTAACCTCCTGGGGGAATTTGACTCATGGTTGCGCAGAGATCAGTAATGCTGGAAGTCATTGCTTGAGTCCTGGACGTTGCTGTGGGACCTTTGGAGTCAGTCAGTCAATACAGCCATCTCTTAAATCTTGTCAGTGTATAGCAATACACTATAGACCATAGGGAGGATGAGAAAATGATAGCATGATCATCATATACCTTTATTTCACCTTCTGGAAGAGTAGTCTTAATGATTTTGTGCTGTGGACTGTGGCTGCCGCTGAAGTGGGTGCTGAAGTGGGTACTGAATTTGCTTGTTTCCATTGCAAATAATATTTCATCATCAGCCAGAGTACTGACATTATCATCTTCAGGGCAATATAGTCGAGTGCACAAATTAAGCATTAGGGGAGATCCCTCAGGGAGGATGAAGAGTTAACTCTTAGCTATCATGTGCAGACTATTAGTTTTTCAGATTTCCTTTAAGGATGTAGGGCTCTTCCCCATCTTCTCAGCAAACAGCCTCATCTCTGCATGTCAAACTCGCCATCTGCAGGCCAGCAAGGCAGCTCGCAGGGACCAGGGAGCAAAGCAGGCCCACAAGCTTAGGGACACCTTGCTTATTGTGGTCTTCGCATTTCCTCTTCTTTTATGCACCCTGCCGAGCCCATCACTAAACCATGTCCCTCAGCGCCTCATCTATGTGTCTTTTAAATACCTCCAGGGACACTGATTGTACCATCTGCCTGGGCAGCCTGAGCCAGTGTCTAACAACCCTCTCAGTGAAAAAGTTCTTCCTAATCTCCGATCTAAACCTCTCCTGGTGCAACTTGAGCTCACTTTCTGTTGTCCTTCATCACTGGAGATAAGACATTGACCCCCACCTACAGGTAGCTGTAGAAAGTGATCATGGCTCCTCTCAGCCTCCTCCAGGCTAAACACCCCAGCTCCCTGAGATGCTTCTCATCATATTGTTCTCCAGACCCTTCACCAGCTTCATTGCCTGTCTCTGGACATGCTCCAGCACCTCAAAGTCCTTGTAGTGAGGGACCCAGAACTGAACACAGCACTCAAGGTGTGGCCTCACCAGGGCTGAGTACAGGGATACAATCACTTTCCCGGTCCTGCTGGCTCCACCACTCCTGGTACAAGCCAGGATGCCGTTGGCCTTCTTGGCCACCTAAGCACACCACTGGCTGTTGATTCACCATACATTTGGCCCCACTGGCCCTGGAAACTGTGAGAAAGAAGCAAGTCTGCCTGCCATGGCCTCTTCTGGTTCTTATCTGAAGTTTTGTGGTAGTCTTGTCCCACCTGGAGCTTCTGGTGGCCTGCTCTGGCAGGGAGGTTGGACTAGATCATCTCTTGAGGTCCCCTCCAACCCTTAAGATTTGTATGATTCTGTGATTCTGCTGTTGAGGGAGCTGCTCTGCTGCTGCAGGGTTACAAGGAGGACAGCCACCAGGTGAGGGACTGCACAGCAAACCCGTCAAAGCTTTGAGCTCCTGTTGCTGATGGTTGACTTAATATGCTCTTACAATCCTTCAAGATTCACAAGGCACTCAGGAATTTTAACAGTCTTCACAGGAATGTTGTGATCAAAAGAGAAGATGAGCTATTCTTCATCCCCTTGAAATCAGACCATTATCGTAGTTTAGCCTCAGACATTTCAAAGATACAATTTTTCATTTAAACTTGGGTTTCTAAAGGAGAAAGCATAAAGATCTGATTTTGCATTTTCATTTGCTTAGAGCTGGGAATTAGTATTGTACACTGGAGAGCAGTGGCTACTTAGATATTTAAAAAAGTGAACCAATTTTTTAACAGAAAGCTAAGCCTCAGTTCTAGCTTATTTGATAGGGAGCACCCAGAGGTTGTACCTGCACCACAGGTCTGCTTCCAGATGGCTTCTAGAAAAGCGGGACAGAAGTCAATAGAAAATACTAAATGTAACCTACAGTCTGAGTTTTCACATTGCCTGGAAACTTCAAGTGAGCTCTTGGTTGCAGTCAGATGGGTGGTACATCCACATATGTACAGTTGTGGCAGACTGCAGTGACACAAAGGACTTTTCTGCCATGTATATAGAGACAGGCACCTAGGAGAGAGGAAATGCCATTAATTCCCATTACACAGATGGAGAAGCAAGGTATAGAAAGAAGCTGATTCTTTTGATGTCAGAAAGACTGATGGTATTGTGGGGAGGAAATCAAGACTTACCTGTATTTTCATTGTATTTTCTTAGAGCAGCTTGTGCTTAAATGCTTGCTTCAATGTGGTATTTGTCCAAGTCTGTTTCTTCTAATTCTTAGTGACATTCAGCTTCATACTCACTCCTGCTGGGAATCACATTACCACACACTTTATATGCTCCCTTTGTGCCTTTTTCAAACACAACCTGTGTAAGACAGTAAGGAGTAACGCCAGAGAAACTTCAGAAGTCCCCAAGCAGCTGCTAGCATTGGTTTGGGTAATAACAGGGGAGTTGCAACTTGGCTAAATGTATAGATGAAAAGGTGTTGCCTGTGTATGGGATTGCTCTGATAGCCTGTGTGATTTCCACCACAGCTCTTCCCACTCTCCACCACACTTCTCCCACTCAGTATCCAACTCACCTATACCTGCAGCCTGGAGAATTAACGCTGAAAGAGCCAAAGGGGAGGTGAGAATCAGTGCTGGTGGTTTGTGGAGTCACATATACAAGACAACAGCTAATGTGAGTAGGCAGCCTTTGTCCTGGTTCCCTGTGCTTGCCCACATCCAGTCAGTGGGTCCAGGCTGTATGCTTGCCAGACCGTAGCCACAGCTGGCACCTGCCCTCCCCACTGCTTATAAAGTATGTGCTCTGTTTTGCAGGGGGGATGTGCAGACAGATGAAGTGCTGACAACTGCACAGACAGTTTGTAACAAAAAGGAACAGAACTGTGTTTGCCTCCTCCAAAACATCTTCAGATGGGGCAAGGTGAACCCTGTCTTCCCTTCACTAGCATTTGTGTGATCAGAAGAAAGGTTGAACTTGAGCAAGGACCAGGGGTCTTCTCACATACAGCCCCCCTCCAACAGACAGGGCTGGAGCATTTGCAGGACACCCTGTGGGTAAGTGTATTTTCACATTCAAAGGTTATGTTTTTCCCAAGTTTCATGTTCTGAAGGGGAAGCATCCAGCAATCTCAGCAGTAAATGCTGTTTTCCTTAAAGTTTATACATGAAGACGTAGCTGCCCAAGGTCTTTTTGCATCTTTAATACAATAATGTGGCTTCTCCAGCCAGCCTTGAATCACAGAAAACCAAACCTGATCCAGCACTGCCATGGCACCAAGTTTGTTTCGGGTGGGCATTGAAACACTCCCATCACCAAGGAAAAAGAAGATAGGCGGTCACGTCAGGTCATGCAGCCCTGGCTGGCCACCCCATTCTATGGGCAGCATAGGAGGATGTTGAGTCCTTGGCCCATCACTGATCCTATTTCGGTGGCTGGTGTTAGCTCCTCAGCATTCAGCCTGCTTTTTGCTGAGGCCTGAGGAGCTGGCAAGGACATGGCAGCCAGGAGTGAGCTGTAGAAAATGCAGCTTGTCGTTCTCTTTTCAATGCCACAACATTTGCATAATTAATGCTCTGCATTTTCTACCTATTCCCAGCTGTCCCATGAAACTCAGCGTGTGTCAGCTCTCTCAGGCGTAACGAAAACAGTTTGCATACTGATGAGATACTTTACAGCCTCTGTTTGTCTTTGTTTCTCATGCTCCTTCCTTGATAATGACAGAATGATTACAAGATCATTATTTTGTATGCTTTTATTATTTTCATCTTCTCGACATAGAAGTAAGACTCAGTGGTACAAATAGGCAACCCATCCAAGAAAGAAAGCAGTTTTATTAAGAAATCTGTATGGTATGACAATGGTACAGACTTTCTTGTTACATGATGGGTGTAGTCTAAGTGAGTTAATAAAGAAAATGTCTTTGAGGGATTTCTGTTCTTCTGTGATAAGTTCACGGTGCCTGGAGATAGTTAGAGCTGAGATACATTTGGTGGGCCCTTGTTTGGATGCTTGAATCACCACTGCCCATACTGTTCCCATTCTTCAGGAGAACGAAAGATCTCAGTAACTGAGGCTAGCAATCCAGAGCTACCTTTGAGTAGTGCACTGTATTGGTATGAATCCCAAGGGACACAAACACTTAACCCTAATGGTGGAACTCAACTCGGTTTTTCCTAATAAGGATGGACTTCAAATGTTTTTTGCAGGGGCTTTGGTTGCATAACATGAGGCATCTTATGAATGTTGATTTTCATACAGCGAGTGCTGAGCACTTCCCCAAAAAATCATATCCTTTCATAAGGTATCTGATGTTGGATACTCACAGCTATTTCTTAAAATATAAGCCCTGACAGCTATTTGTTAGCTTTTTGAGGATAACCAGTTAAGTGCATTATAGATTTCTATGGCTTTGTTATCTCACCAAATTTTCCCTCTGGTGGTGCATTTCTGCTGTTGCCTGACACGCAGCACTGAAAGCCTGCTGTAGCTCTTGCTTACCAAGTGAAAATCCCACCATATTGTCAAGTTGTTATTGCACCTGCAGCTCAGTGGAATACCAGGACATGGTATTAAGGACAAACCAAGTACAGTAACAGGAGGTGTCTGACAATACCAAAAACCGTTTCAAGTCCTTCAGGTTATAAGAGGTGAAATACTGACCTTCTGCTTCTTTAGCTATTCTATATACAACAAGTCTTGGCAGGAAAGCAGATGTTAAGCAAGATGTTTTTCCTGTGTAGAAAGTTCTCATCGAGGAGTAAAAAATGTTTCATTCTACAAAAAGAGATGTTCATGCAAATGAAAAAGAGAAATAATGCTTCGAGGACATGAAGCATTTTGGAACCCACATCATGAGTAGAGTAGTTAAAATTGTGTCTGCTAATAGCTGATAATACCCCTGTGGTTATTTCTCTGTTAACAGACATTTCCTTTACTCTTCCAGAGCAACTTCCCTACTCCTAAAGGATCCTCAAGTTGTTACTTGTCTGCTTTCTCTGGTCACACAGACAAGTTCCTTTAGGATGAGCTGCAGTCCTTGCCAGCACAAGAATAAGAGAAGAAATATCTCCCTACTAGTGTCACCACTATTCTCACTTCTACTCTGTGTTCATCACTGCTTTCTTGCATCTTGCTTTACAAATTCAGCCATTAGATGGAGCATTTCTACTGTTAGCAGCCCAGAGATTTCATCTGAGGCCTCTCCAGGTTGCAAGGGATATTTTATCGAAGAGTTGAATAACCCTTTTGTGCTGGGGTCTACTGGTTGCAGGTGGAAATGAAAAAGCTAAAATTGGAGGGGGAGAGAGAGGGTGGGGAAGTTGCATTTTAATATGAAGTCTTTTCTATTATCTTTAGTGCTTTCTTCTGTTACCAGCTCCATTGACATACAAAAAAGTGCAACAGGGAAGACCTAAGACAAATCATACAATTTAAAATGGTTTTATTTTTGTCATGCACAATATGCTATTCTATAACATCTTTATCATATTGATAAATTACTAAGTTATTTCACAGTTCAAAGCCAGAAGTGTGCATTCATTCATTCATTTTTTCATTCATTGGAACTATTTGGAATCAGACAGCACTGTAGGGATAGCCTTTTCTTCCCTGTCTTAAAGTCAGACAAATAACTTTGGTGTGGGCTGGTTGTGCCTCATGGTGTAGCCACTGGCCTGAGTTCTTCCACTGGCTAAACATTCTTGGGGCTTGGGCTATTTTTACTGAGAGCAGTCATGCTTTATATGCCCTCTTTCAATTTTAAAAATAATAAGAAATCAAGAAGAGAGAGCTTTTAGTTACAGTTTCATGGAGACAATGCTCATCCAGCATGGTTTAGCAGCCCTTTCTGAGCTGGAAATGACAGGGAGCTTTCAGTCCTTCCCATGGGTTCTCTGAGCATCATCATCATCTGAAGCTCCAGAAATACAGGCATCATTTCACTTCATGAAACTTTTGGAGAAAGTGTTGGTCTCTTTCTAAAACTGGGGCTCTGAGGCCTGAGTTTGACCCACTGAGCCCCAGGCACCTCGGTCAAGGGCTGCATTGCTGTAGAAGAGGGAGGGAGAGAGAGACATGTCGAGAGGACAGTTGACCTACTGCTGAGGTTGGGGACCAAAGAGAGAGGTTTGTCATTCAGTCAAAAACATGTGAGGATGAATAGGGATTCTGGAGATGGTGAGCACATGTTCAAGAGTAAGAAGAAGACTGTACTACCACACTGGTGTGCAGATTTTTTCAGGTCCATGCTTGGCTACCCTAATCACCCCAAACCAACCCTTTTGTGAATCCCATATTACTAGGCCTACCTGAGAGGTATCTTTCTTATATGAAGTGCTAGGGGAGCTTTTTCCTATAGCTTAATTAGAGAAGACATAAAAAATCCGACAGACTTTACTGATGGCTGCCACTGGAAGTCTGCCTGATATCTCTGCTTGTCCTGACCTCTACCCCAGCACTTACCACCGAACACTCCTCAGATCTGCTGCTTCAGTTGGGACCATTCAGGTTCCCCAGGTCCAGATTGTAGTAAACACCTTCTTTATTCAGTCTTTCAAAAACTCCTGGAAAGCTATGCTTTGGAGAATACAAAGCACTGGACTATGTCTGGGGAAATACCATTGTCATTAATTTAGCCCAAACCCCTGAAAAATATCTCTATGAGAAGCTAATTCCATGAGAAACTGAAATTTCAAACTATGTCACCACAGAGGGATAACTTTTTCTACTTAGGCTTTGGGTTTTCTTTTTTCTTCCCCATATGCCTGGCCTGGTTTTGTTTATCTGTCTGTAGCTAAACCAGGGCTTCTAGGGAAGCATTACTAAAACTGGAAAGAAAATCCTGCTACGTTTGGTGAGGGCTAAGGAACTAATTCCTTCATTGACCTTGAAAAATGCTTGCCTTGAAAGATGTGTTTTAGCAAAGCACAGGGCTGTAGCATGACAGAGGGGCAGAACTGGACAAAATTATGCCCTCCATGCAAACCAAGAGATGTGCCAGCAGATGCATCAAAAATATCTGTTACCTGGTAAGATAAAGGAAAATAGCAGCCTGAAAGGGCTCCTTTCACTGTTTCTCCTGTGACAGGGTGAGAAAGATGCTTAAAGGAGAGCAGAAGTGCGTGACCTGTCCTCCCAGGGCAAAGGAGACTGGAAAGGAGCAGGGTCACCTAGATCAGGTCGCATAGGAACATGTCCAGGTGGGTCTTGAAGACCTCCAAGGAAGGAGACTCCACACCCTCCCTGGGCAGCCTGTGCCAGGGCTCCCTCACCTGAACAGTGAAATAGTTTTTTCTTATGTTTAAGTGGAACTTTTTGTGTTCCAGCTTCATCCCAATTACTCCTTGTGCTGTTGCTAGCTACTATAGAAAAAAGGGATGTCCCAAGCTCCTGACACACGTCATTTAGATACTTGTAAATATTAGTGAGAACTCCTCTACTCCAGGCTGAACAGCCCCAGTTCCTGCAGCCTTTCTTCATATGAAAGATCTTCCAGTCTCCTGATCATCTTGGTGGCTCTGTGCTGGACTCTCTCCAGAAGTTCTCTGTCCCTCTTGAGCTGAGGAGCCCAGAACTAGACACAGGACTCCATATGAGGCCTCACCAGGGCAGAGTAGAGGGGGAGAAGAACCTCCCTTGACCTGCTGGCCACACTCTTCTTGATGCATCCCAGGATGCTATTGGCCTTCTTGGCCACGAGGGCACTTTTCTTTGGTTATCATTGGTGCTAAACTTCCTTTCAGCATAGTCTGGAAAGTCTTATTTTGGTTTATTGACTCCAAGACACACCAGTTTCCTGCTGCTCTTCTAGCCGTCCCCACTGGAATTTGGATGGCCTTGCTCTCTCGGTTCTTGGAGAAATTAATTGTGTCAGCTTCTGAATCAAAACTCAGTGATTTGTGTAAGTGATGCATTATCCTTAAGAATGCTTTTAGTGCAAAACTCTGTCATGTTTTAAGTGCACTTAAAAGAGGGATGGTCAATTGACTTGGATAGATGATTTATGTTTTACCAGCAGAGATTAAGGCATGCAGCAGTTAACCCCCACAAGATGACTTTGACTTGTTCTACCTGACATAGAGTGCTGTGTCTGAGTTTCTTCGTGCCGTATCTCTGTGGAGTAGAACAGACATTGTAGGTGTAAATTGTAAGAGCTGAGGACCTCCTGGTATGCACTGATTGACTGTCCTCAGGGGTGCTTGCTTTATATCTGGCAGACAGAAGCCCTTCAATTTGCGAGAGGATAATGATCTTTCCAGTTGTGAGTAAGGGGCAAAAAGCCACCCTTCAAATTCCTTTTGAAATATTAAAAGAAAAGTAATTAAAACAGTCTCTCCTGAGCTGGCAGGAAAAAACAGCTAATAGAGAATTTATTATTCAAGTCTGGTGCAAAAGCTTTATGTTGTAAGGACTTTTCTCAAATGGGAAATGAAATCATGGACAGTAAAAAGTAAATTATGGTTTAGGTTTAGTACAAAGTGGCCTTTATGGTTGCCAGCTCATAAAAGCTCTGTGGGTGAAACACACGTCTGCTCAGAAGGGCAGTCTTGTACCTTCAATGAATTCTATTTTGAAGACTGGTGTGATATAAATATGTGGTTTTCATTTTATGAGCCTTTGGATGCCAGAAAGACTAATCCTTGATATGTTGTAAAGGAAAAGAAATCAAAGTCTAAGCCTCTTCAGCAGTCAGGGGACACAATGTTCACGTCCCTTCTTCCCGGCAACCTTGCTGTCTGGGCCAGCCCAGTTGTCATGTATGTGATTCATGTGCATTGTGCTGGCAGATGAGTTTGATCTCAACTTGCTGCCAGCTTGCTCTTGTCCTCTTTCCCTTGCTGGCACTGGTTTGGGCACTCTGCCAACCTGGGCTGGAGGAACAGACAGCCTTCAGACACAGAGAGTGAGATCGTCTTAAAAATTGAAGGGGAGTTGTTGTCACTGGGGAGCAGGATCTCACTTGTGTAAGTTCTCTCTCTTTTGGGATAGCTCTGCAATTTTCTGAAGGTGAGTCCTTAGGATATGCCGTTAGGGTTTTTCCATAGTAAGTTTTAACCTGAATGTGTAGTTACAACACTAAGCTAAACTGTTGTATGGGAAAGTGATACCATAAGATTTCATAGAATCATAAAATGGTAAAGGTTGAAAGGGACCTTTAGAAATCAAGTCCGAACATCCCCCTCCCTCCCCCCAACTGAAAAAAGGTCCACCTAGATCAGGCCACACAGCAACATGTCCAGGCAAGTCTGGAAAACCTTCAAGGAAGGAGACTCCACACCCTCCCTGGGCAGCCTGTGCCAGGGCTCCCTCACCATGAAATAGTTTTTCTTATGTTTAAATGGAACTTTTTATGTTCCAGTTTTTGTCCATTGCCTCTTGTCCTGTCACTAGATACCATAGAAAACAGGGATGTCCCAACCTCCTGACACCCATCTTTTAGATACTTATAAATATT
Organism: Colius striatus; assembly: GCF_028858725.1. NCBI lineage: Eukaryota > Metazoa > Chordata > Aves > Coliiformes > Coliidae > Colius > Colius striatus. The sequence goes on from NC_084759.1 coordinate 61,166,740, forward strand.
AGTGAGAAGTCCTCTACTCCAGGCTGAACAGCCCCAGTTCCCACAGCCTTTCCTCATAAGGAAGATGCTCCAGTCTCCTGATCATCTAGGTAGCCCTGTGCTGGACTCTGTCCAGAAGTTCTCTGTCCCTCTTGAGCTGAGGAGCCCAGAACTGGACACAGGACTCCAGATGAGGCCTCACCAAGGCAGAGTAGAGGGGGAGCAGAACATCCCTTGACCTGCTGGCCACACTCTTCTTGATGCGTCCCAGGATACCACTGTCCTTCTTGGCCACGAGGGCACATTGCTGGCTCATGTTTAGTTTATTATCAACCAGGACTCCCAGGTCTCTCTGCAGAGCTCCTCTCCAGCAGGTCAATCCCCAGCCTGTACTGGTGCATGAGGCTGTTCCACCCCAGGTGTAGTACTCTGTACTTGTCCTTGTTGAACCCCATGAGGCTCCTCTACACCCAATGATATTTCTCTGTCTGTCACAGCTTCACTATGACATCCAAGGCAGCAGTCCTGCCCTCACTTCTCCAAAACAATGTTTGTCATGTGAAAACATTGCTTGGAAACTGCTGTTACTGTAAGCACAAAAGTTAATAAGATTCTGTGAGGATTGACTGTGAGGATGATGAGGCACTGGAACAGGTTTCCCAGAGATATTATGGATTCCCCATGCCTGGAAGTGTTCAAGACCAGGCTGTATGGAGCTTTGAGCAGCCTAATCTAGTGGAAGGTGTGCCTGTCCATGGCAGAGATTTGGAACTCGACGATCATCAAGCTCCCTTCCAACCCAAACCTTTCTATGATTCAGTGACACTGGCTGCTTCTCATTGTTCTATTTCACATTGTATTGTAAAATAAACATTTCCTAAGACTTTTAGTGTAACCGTGGCACTTGCAGTGGGACAGATGTCCCAGGAAGAGCTGAATTGCTCCGGCAAGATGATGAGTTTCTCTTGCTTCATTGTCCTCAAGAGAAGTCCTCAGGGCCTTTCAGTGTTGAGCTCATCTGGGCTCTTACACTTGGTGCATGTTCATCCACAGTAATTAAGAACTCCTTGAAACAATGTATCTTTATGACAATAATGCATACAGTGTATGGCTGAAGTGCAAATAGCTTCAGAGAAGGTTAAATCACTGTTTTTCTAGTATTAATATTAATGAGGCAGAATATTTGCATTTGGGGTAAACCCTCTTGCAACATCAATGTCCTTTGAGGATTTTCTGCAGAAAAATGAAGCATTCCCCTCCTTCCCTCACTACTTCTGCTAAAAGTGTCACTCATTACAGCAATAGATCAGCAACTCCTGTTAACCTGTGAAAAGGCAGAGCTTAGAACAAGTACTTTTGGACACAATTAAAGCTGGCACTGCCTACCACCATTCCTGAAAGAAGTACTAGTGGAGTTTCATTAGAATAAGTAAATACAAATAGAGTTCACCCTGAACAGTCATCTCTGTTGCAAATAAACCCCGTCACTTAGCAAGTAGAGTGTGGAGCAGCATGAGTTCGTGCTCATCTCAAAGGCCTTCTCATATGTAATTTATAAACTGATGATTAATTCAGTGATTAGCTAATTCACTTGCAGTGATTAATTTAATTTATGTCTTCAGGCTAATGTTTAAGAATGAAAAAAAATCCAGCTCAGATAGATGCACATCAATGTCCTTGTGATTAAAAAATGATAACGTAATGCCCTGGAGTGTGAAGGAAAAAAGAAAGAACCGGTGGCATGATCAGTTGTAAGTTCTTGCCTAAGCTGTAGCCATGTTTTTTTAGCTGTGATGTTTAAATGTGTCAGTTACTCTGATGATCAGTGGTTTAAAAGATGAATCTAAGGGTCTTTCACTGTAGCTTTCCACTGTGTATTTTGAGAATGACGCTGCTTTAGAGCAGTCCTCCAGTTCTGCTTTTTCCTCACTTGTTTTGCCAGCTGCCTGCCAGCTCCCCTCCCTTTCAGCAACATCTTTCTCATGCCTCACCAAACTCTTTGATGAGAGCACTTGGTACTTTTTAAACCCAGTCTGTTTTTTTCTATTTCCAGCAGGATCTTCCTCATCTTTTGATGAAACATGAAATGAGGATGATTTGGGGTACTGTTCTGTATTAGACAAACTGTTCTCTTTTGGGACAGTGTTGCTCTTTATGCCATCACTTGCCGGTGGAATTTGATAGCTTTTGAAGTCACCCTCAGGGCCTTGCTTTCCTGAGCCATCACTGCTGTGCTTCTCTGACTGAGCTGAAGAGCTTAGTTGGTATTTCTCTCTGCTCTCAGATCCACTCTTCTTTTCTGGACTACCAGCTTTACATGTTGTTTCTTCATCAGGTGGTGGTGGCAACTGCTTCTTTTTGTCTGTGACCTTCTTTTCTTGAGGCTTCACTAGTGAATTCAAAGATGAGGACTTGCACATCCTAGAACCTGGACCTTTGTTTTTATCTTTTACAGCACTTGCATCAGGCTTTGTAAACTTTTCAGATATAGTTTGCTGGTTTTCTCCTTTTGGAGTATTTTTCTCAGGTTTTGATGGTTTACCTGAAGGACATAACTGATGGTTCCCAGAATACTGGTGTTTGTCATCGTCTTTTACAGCTTTTGCTTCGAGTGATCGGATGCCCTCTGCTGCTGGTGTCTTTTGCTTTCTATCTCCTGGAGTATTTTTTTCTTGAGACTTCACCATTTTCTCTGAAGAGAGTGGTGCCTCAGAATTTGCATCTCCATCTCTTTCTTTTAAAGAGTTAGTACCAGGCTTCTTAAAATCTGCAGAAGCTGATGTTTGTGGCTTTTGTTCGGGACTGCTTTTTTCTTGAGGCTTAACCAACGTTTCTGATGACCCTGATCGGTACTTTTTGACACTTGGAAATTTGTTTTTCTCTTTTGCAGCATTTATATGAGGTGTCATAAAATCTTCACATTTTGTTTGCTGCTTGTCTTCTTCTGGAGCATTTTCCTCATGCTTTGCTGATTTTCTTGAAGGAGGTAGCTGGTACTTCCCAAAACGCTGGTCATCATTGTCCTCTTTTACAGCCTTTGCTTTAGGTGACCTGGAGTCCTCTGCTGCTGGTGTCTTTTCCTTTCTGTTTCCTGGAGTACTTTCTTCTTGGGACTTCACCAAATCCTCTGAAGAGAGTGACTTCTCAGAATTTGGATCTCCATCTTTTTCTTTTACAGTGTTAGTACCAGGCTTTTTAAAACCCACAGAAGCTGATGTTTGTGGGTTTTGTTCTGGAGTATTTTTTTCTTGAGGCTTAGCTAATGTTTCTGATGATACTGATCGGTACTTCTTGAAACCTGGAAATTTGTTCTTCTCTTTTGCAGCATTCATATCTGGTGTCATAAAATCTTCACATCTCGTTTGCTGCTTGTCTCCTTCTGGAATGTTTTCCTCTTGCTTTGATGATTTTCTTGAAGAAGGTACCTGGTACTTCCCAGAATGCTGGTGGCTGTTGTCCTCTTTTACAGCCTTTGTTTCAGGTGACCTGGAGTCCTCTGCTGCTGGTGCATTTTGCTTCCTCTCTGTTGAAGGGCTTCTTTCTTGAGGCTTCAGCACGTTGTTTGAAGAAGACGACTGGAGCTTATTTGAGATATATTTAGTCTTTTTTTCATTTGACTTAGCTTCAGGCTTTACAGAATCACCTAGTGACATCTGTTTCTCTGTCTCTAGAGGGGATGATTTCTTGTCTTGCTTCACTGATGGATTTGATGGTGGTATTTGATTTTTAAGGTCACACAAAGTATTCCTTTCTCCTTCACAACTCTTTTTATGCTGCACAGGTTCATTTTTCAAATTATGAGGGGTATTTTCCTCATCAGTGGTCTCATTGTCCTGGCTTGATGTATTTCTTGGTGACACTGAATAATTCTTCATGTTTGACTTGATGATTTTTTTCCCTGCACTGTCATTTGCACGTTTCATTGGTTCATTTGACGAGGACAGACAGTGTTTCTCATTACTGCAGCAGACATTTTCATCTACTACCATATCATGTTCATGTTCCACAAAATCTCTTGAAGGTATTAGACTCTTCAAATTCTGCTCAGTATTCTTCGCTCCTTGAATGCTTGTATCATGCTCTGCTGAAGGTAACTGGGACCTTAGTGGTCTATGAGCATTCTTCTCATTTGAAGAGTTATTATCACCATCTACTGTATCGTGTGGTGTGAATACTTGATCCTCCTTAGATTTATGCAAGACATTTCTCTCTTCTCCCTCCTCTGTCTCCATCATATCACTATCGTGCTTCTTGTCATCATCTGATGACAAGAACTTATCCTTTGTAAGTATGGAGACTTTATTTCTGTCTTTCTCATGCTTCTTTTGGTCTGAGACCTGTTCATTTGATGAAGGAAATAGGTTATCTTCCAGTATATCACTTCCCTGCTTCATGGTATCATCTGAATTTGGTGTTTGGTTCTCCTCTATGAGTAATATGGGCTTTCTTGTTAGAGCAGTTTTATTTTCGTGTTTTCCTGGTTTCTGGGTTGAAAGTGAAAGACATTTTTCAAATCTCTGGCATGTATTTGTCTCTTCAGCTGTAGAGTTTTCATTTTCTGTTACTTGATTTGGGGAGAGCACTTTGTTCTTAAAATCACATGCGTTTTTCTTCTCCACTGTTGTATCACTCCCACAATTTGTCAACTTGTCTGAAGTGGGTGGTGGATGCTTCTCACAGTCATGGCTGTCATGCTCATCTCCCACACCACCAGCTCCTGGTGTCACCAGATCGATAGGTGGAAAGGCTGGGGGATTTTCAAGAGTGTGATGGATTCTTTGTCCTGCAATCCCACTCATTGGCGCTGATAAAGGGTTTGAAGAGAATGACTGACATGCCTCAGAGTCAGGCCAGGGCATCTCATCTGCAGTGGCCTCTTCACGTTCAATGAACAATTTGATTGGCTTATGACAGGTCTCCAAGTCAGTCAAGGTACTCCTGTGCAAGGCTTGATTGTTTACATGATTTGTCGTTTCATTTAACGAAGATAATTTGTCCTTCCCAAAATCTTCTTCTGCAATATGGGAACGGTGCTTCACATGGTCACCTGGCAAAGGACTGTGTGTCTGTTCCGAATGAGAAGAGATGTGCTCCTCTTCAGCAGTACTGGGCTTCTGCTCCTGGCTTTCCTTTGAAGAGAGCATGTGTTTGATCTGATTTGCTTCTGAATTTGTTATGTCTGCATTGGAATTAAGAAAGTTATTTTCTGGGCTGGGCATTTGAGGAAGCTGTGGCTGCTTCGTTTTGGATTCATTTTGCATTTGGCTATTGGGTGTTTTATTCTCCTCTTCCCTTTGAGTTGGGACATTGCTATTATTTTTGCTAGAAGTAGAGGTTATTTTGTCATCTCTGTGATATTTTGCTTGTTCTTTGGCTTCCTCAGAACATCTGCCTTTTAAGCTTGATGCCTCTTTTTGGACTGTTGGCCTTTTGCCAAAGGCTGGTGTTAGGACAGTTAGCTGTTGATCCTCTGTTGGAGGCTCAGCTTCACAAGATGCTTGAACTTCTGGAGATTGAAATGGCAGAATATTTTCCAGTGCTTTCTGCTCTGGAAAATATTTTTGGCCTGCAAATAAAGGATCCTTTTCTGGCTCTGTAAGCTCTGTGTCATCTTCTTCTGAACTGCATACGTAAATGGTTATTTCAGGAATCTCATCTGGTTTAGTATCTTGAGGACTTTGTTCATGGGATCCTTCAGCTGTGCTAGAGTAAGGTGAATTAGGAGATCGGTTGTCTTCTTCAACATATTGCACAGCATTGGTAATCTCCAGTAGTGAAGACGTGTCAGGCCCAGCTGGCCTATTATTCCTGTCAGAGTCTAGACTACATTTGGACAAGGGAGGAATGCAGTCTGCAAGAGCTGTGTTTTTACAGGTCATAGAAGAGCTATCTAGATCAGGATTAAAGTTGAGTCCTTGCTTTGTGGAATCTGTTTCAGCCTCAGCACGGCCCTTTGAATCAGACATGGCCTTGGATGCCACTGGTAACTCTTCTTTGTCTTCCCTGTCCTGTGCTGCATTTGCTTGTGTTTTGTTCTCACCAGGCTCCCTGTCAGGCACCCCATTTCCCTTCAGTGGTATTTCATGACCGAAATGCTGCTTTGAGGCGTTATTTTTTGACCAGCTCCAAGGATGGTTAATTTCAGTAGCAATACTGAGTCTGGGCGCTGGGACCGTGGAGCACACTAAATACTGAGACTCTGGACTGTTTATGCCTGTGGCTGTCATTGCTGCCATGCGCATCACCCTGACCTCTGGCTTACGAATAGCTTTTCTGCTTGGGAAGTTTTTAGTCTTTTTCTCACCTTTGTGCAAGAGCGATGCTTTCACCTCTGCAGCTGAGCAGAGAGTGTTTTGTTCAAACTTCTCCTTCAGTTTGGATAGCACTGAACTCTTATTGACTATTTTTGGCCCCTTCTTTTTCCAGCTGGGAGACTTTTCCTTGGCTTCTTTTTCTTCGGCAGCTAAAAATTTCTTCAGGATGTTCTTCACTGTGTTTTTCCCACTGGCGCAACTCCACCTGGCCCTCTCGCTGGGCCCTGTGTCTGCATCCTCCTCTGCTCCTTTTCCATCACCTTTCCTGTCTCTGCTTCTGTCCAGCTTGTTACCAGACCTGCTCACCCACAGCTTCTCTTTAATGACCAGTTTGCCGACTTCTCTTCTTTTCTTGGTGTATGGTTCACGATTGTTGTTTAGAAACCTGGACCGCAAGAGCTGAAATCTGGTTGGATAGGGGCCCCTGTTTGGATCTGGACATGCCTGGTTATTACTCACCTTGTTTTCTGTACCTTCTGCCCATTTTGTCCTCTTGCTTCTGAGTTGTGGATCGCTGGCTGCAAGCTCAGTAACATAGAGCAGCAGGCTGCTGAGAACAGCAAAGGCCCCTTGCTCTGTTGCCATCCTATTGAGTTTCTTCTTCAACACCAAAGGGTCTATCAGCATCTTATCATCTCCACAAAAGCCCATGCTTTTGGTGCTGTGCAAAAGAAAACACGAGTGTTCTTTTCAAGTCATTCAACATTGCCACTACCTCCTTATTTTACTTAAATGGCATGCTGCTGCTGCACATAAAATGGGAAAAACTACTTTCATTTAGAACTTCGAGAGAGAGTTCGCATTAGCGGCCTGTTAAAAAGCATGCAAAGTGCTTTACAAGTTTCCTGAGGCATGGTGTAGTGGAAATGTGCAGGGCTTCACACAGTCCCACACAACACCATTGACTCTCTCTGTGTTCTGCAGGCAGTGAAAGCCCTTAGGGGAGCAGGAGGTTCTGGTTGGGGTGACCCCGTCTCCTCTGTGCCACTCCTACTCATTTATTATTACATGTCCTAATTCGAGGGCAACATTCAAGATGTTTTCCTCTTCTGCTAGGTAAAGTGTAGGCAAAGGTACAGGTTAGAAATCGGTAGATAACTTTCCAGAAGCAAAAGCACTACAGGATTTGCATTACTGGCTTTTCAATAGCATGAAAACGCCATATCAAGACTATGCTCTTGAATACACTTTGTGAAGGGTAGCACCACAACAGCCACCCTGTCAACATCCCTTGACTACAACCCCCTTTAATCTGGAGGTAGAACGCTGGTATGTTGGCCCTACACTTGAGTTTGAAGATTCAGGCCTTTGGACAGCTGGGGATTTAGTCAATGCTTTAATTGGTGTGGATCTGTTACTAAATAAAATACTGAACTCAGCACAAAAGCTGGAGCGTGAAGTCAATAACAATAGATGGGGCTAGGAGGGAAAAAAGCAAGAGGTGTCAGCTTTCTAACACCACAAAAAGCTGGAAGGTTACTTCACCATGCAGTGAAATAGCTTCATGCCCAGAATGCAGCCTGCATACCGGGAGGGGATTAGTTTTTATGAGCAGAAGTGGAATAAAAAATTCTTTAAATTAAACCCACATGTAGGAAATGGAGAAAGGCTCCAAAGAGGCTCATCCTCTAAGGTGTTTCAGCCTCAAAAAGTTGAGGAAGTCCCAGCTGTGTCCCAGCAGCTGGTACCCCATGGACTCTGAGAGAAATGGACATGGCCCCCCACTGCACTATTATGGAGATTGGTTGCAAATTGAGGGGCTGGTCCTCATCCAGTTGGGTCATGACATTTGGATTCCACTTGGCTACATTTCAAGTGCACATATTGAAAATGACATCCCTCAGCAGTGGGATGGAGTTGCCATCTTGAATGGAAGAAGGTCTATTTATAATGACTTTGTAGATATTTTTGAAGGCCAAAAAAAGAAAAAAGTGTGACAACTGGCCCACGTCTAATGTGACAAACAATACTTCATGCGTTTTGATTGGGAATAACCATGTTTCAGCATAGCACAGGTGCACGCTCCCACGTGAATAATGTGGTAACATCTACCCTTTCCCTTCCTGAATTGCCCACAGCTGACAAGTCAGGCTCCCATGTTACCCAAGATTCCTGTTTGTCACAATTTGCAGAATATGGAAAAAAATCCCAGAATTCAGGGTATAATTGGCTAACCTTCCCTCCCATAATCACTCTGCACAGATGTGCAGACTGCACACTGTAGTGTTCAGTGGTAGGACAAGGGGTAGTGGATAAAAACTGGAACAGAAAAAGTTCCATTTAAACATAAGAAAAAACTATTTTCCTGTTCAGGTGAGGGAGCCCTGGCACAGGCTGCCCAGGGAGGGTGTGGAATCTCCTTCTCGGGAGGTTTTCCAAGCCTGCCTGGATGTGTTCCTGTGTGGCCTGATCTAGGTGGACCTGCTTCTGCAGAGTGTTGGACTAGATGATCTCTAAAGGTCCTTTCCAACCCCTACCAGTCTGTCATTTTGTGATTCTGTGATTTTTGACTGAAAGTTTGCCATGACAGAAGACCACTCCTCTCCTCCCTAATAAATGCCTGATGTATTCAGAAACACGAGCCATCAACTTGAGTGATTTAGGGCCATTTAGGGCAGAACTAGATGCCCTGTTTACTCTTCCCTTCTGGGCTACTTTGGGTACAATAAATGGACACAGTAAAATATGAACTAGTCCTGCTTTCAATGAGGTTAGCATAGCCAAACTACTACTGATTATGAAGAGAAGATCAGATCCTCCCTGCAATGAATATTCACAGTAATTAATCACCGAGGAGCTATAAAATTCAAACAATTTCATTAAAATATATCACTAGTGAGCTCTTTTATGGATTTTTCTTTTCCATGTTAGGCCACTCTTATAGGATGCCATGTGAAGTGTAGTATTTGTGGGAATACTGTATTGCCTTAAATACCAAGGTATGTTACATGGGTTAAGTGTTTGATCCCCGTATCCTCCAGCAAGCAGCACAAAATGGGGAAACAGCTTTGGCATTAATTTAGGGCATCTGCAGTTCTTCCAAGATGGCCTCACCTGCAAACCAGCATCATGACTCTGTAAATCTAAAATGCTGTGGTACAATGTCACTAAATTCTGATAACATCACAAAAAATGTGCTTAGTGATGAGTCTGCATTGTCCCAGTGTTTGGAAAACGTCATGCTTACCCCTTGGGGAAGGAGAGCAAGTCAGAGAGTTTCTCCAGTTTGGGAGCATGACCGTCGTTTTCAACAGGCCAAGACACCATCCCTAATATTTCTTCACTACCTTTCCCTAAGTTGCATCCTGCTGTTATTAAACTATGTGACCCATCAATGAAATATAGTCATGTCTATATCAACTACAGGTAGTTAACTCTAGTCTCATCTGTGGCCAGGAGGAACTGGACAGGTACTGTGTTTGCACAGGGGAACCTCACATCAGCAGAAGTCCCTTTCCAGCAGTGTGAGCTACACCAGATGATGAGGCAGATATTTGGGCTCTTTCCTGATGCCAAGAAATGGCCTAATATGGACTTCAGCGTCCTCACTCCTCTCCTCACCTCCCCAAGAGACGCTTTTTTTCACTGTTTTTAACATGTGTGGTGCTGACTCAATACATTGCTGGGTTCTGGAAGTGCTGCTACGTGGTTTTCAGTGTCCGGAGCACTGACTGCTTGAATCTCCAGAAGTGGCAAGGCCTCCTTCAAAAGCTTCCTGTCCTCTTGGTCCACGAGTAATTAAAGTGCATAAGACAGGCAGCTGAGTTATTTATTTATAAGCTCTTTGGTGACACTTATCATGGCAGCATCAGAGTGGCAACAGCCTGATATGCTAACGGGCTGCAGTGCAACCCTATCCCACCGGCTGGCCCAGCCCAGGGAAACCTCTGCAGCGGATACCACAGTGTCATAGAGCAGAGGAAAGCCGACGTGCCACGGCAGAAGGAGAGGAGCCAGCACTGTCCCCCAGCCCTGCCCACACCCTCCTGTACCAACTCACTCCCACCTTTCCACTCTTTTAGGGGTCTGGAGACTGCTGAGTAATGGGGGTGGTGGCATCCCATGGTGTTTGCTAAAAGCATATGGCTGCAAAGTTTATGTTTCACTGTCTGTGGTGTGGAGAAGATCCTGTCTTTTGACCCAAAATAATATGTTAAAGATATGACCACCATTTTGCACACTGATAGCCCAAGGGACTAGATGCTGTGAGGGCAGCATTCAGGGCAGGGACATGGGCAAGAGCAGGCAGCACTATGGAGACTTCATCCAAAAAGATTGGAGAGCACTATCTAACTTGCAGAAGCTGCCAGAGAACAATGGATTGCTCTGACTTGCTATTGAATGGCTCTGGGGAAATGGTCATGAGCTGGAATGTATGAGGTGCTGCATTCTGTGGACATCCTTGTCCCTGGGAATCTCATTGCTATGGGGCTCTACATGGTCCTTGGTCAATCTGTCCCTCGATAAGGACGGCAACTGGGAGCAGCTCTACCTGCTCAGACTAATGCACAAGCCTTTATAGTGTTTTCAGTGAAATGATGGCCAACACACCACTTGTTTCAACAACTGCAGAAATGGTGCTTTATAGGTTCAGTCATTGGGAACTACTTTTAAAAGGATTTCATTTGTCCCTGAAACAAAACTTGGTCCTCCCTAGCCTAGATAGAAGGTAACATAGGAACAGTTATGAATGCTCTTCATTTTTTTTAATCATTTTTTTTCCCTAAAGGAAGAGGAAAACCCAAAGTGTCAGAGAAAATCCTACCTTATGCAGGATATGTTCTTCTCCCTTCTCTATAGCTGAATTTATTACAGGTATGCTAAAGGCATCCTAAGCTAGAAGGAATGTTTTTAGGAAGTCTTGGTATTCTCTTAAATCAAAGCTACTGACACAAATGCTACTTTTAGTTTAATGTAACTCCAAAGCAAACAAGAAGCACCTTGCAAAGCTGCCAAGAGAAAACATGCTAAAACAGCAGTGTGTGAAGTAGCTCATAGTACGGAAAACCTTTTCATATGGATATTGTCATGCAGGCTGCTATTCATAATGTCAGGGATCACTTGCTCCTCTTTCTGACACATAACATGCCAGTGACGATTCCAGCAAATGCTTAGATGGAAAAAAGGGTAGGAGAGTACTTAGGTATTTTTAGCTATCTTTTTAAAACACAGTTCAGCAGCTGGAGAAAGACAGAAGAAACCAACACCATGTCGGCAATCACTTGCGGTGGAGTTTAGATAGGTCTATGTAGACCTCAGTTTCTGAACTTCTGAGGTAAAACATAAACACCAGGGTCAAATTCTGTGCTCACTTCTTCTGTGTGATTTCACTGAGGATTCCAGATTTGTCCCTATGCTCCCGCAGAGGCATCAGAATCTCTCTTACTGGAGTCTACTGCTTCTTTGTCTGCTGTATGCAACTTTTAACCGAGTCATTTGTAGGTTTATTTAAAAATTAATTTTAAAATAGAAAAAAAAAACCCTATAAAAACTAAAATGAAAAAGCAAACTGAGAAAGAGAAGGTAAATGAAAAGAAGGAAAAAGAAAAAGAAAAGGAGGAGGAAAAAAAGAAAAAGAAAAAGAAAAAGAAAAAGAAAAAGAAAAAGAAAAAGAAAAAGAAAAAGAAAAAGAAAAAGAAAAAGAAAAAGAAAAAGAAAAAGAAAAAGAAAAAGAAAAAGAAAAAGAAAAAGAAAAAGAAAAAGAAAAAAGTAGGAAGAAATAGAAGGAAAAAGCAAAAGAAGGAAAAAGTTGAAGTTGAGAGGGAGAGGAGAGGAGAGGAGAGGAGAGGAGAGGAGAGGAGAAAGGAAAAAGGAATAAAAGGGGAAAAAATGAAATAAGAAAAAGGTAAAACAGTTGTAACTTTTCTTTCTGGGGTTTTTGTGGTGCTCGGACTTGTGAAATGTATCATAGCCTAACTGCTGACCTATTACAACTGCTTGAAAACCTCAGCCAAAAATTCTGATACTGATACAGCAACACATAATCTGCTCGGTCTAAAAATAATGATGCTTAGAAAATAGTGTAAGATTAATTTATTTACAAATATTTCATCCAGTTATATTTTCAAAAAAAACTTTTGTTCTGGAAACTGAAGAAGAATAAAAGCATAATTCAGAAATTTTAGACACACTGATGCTTTGCTGTTCCTTGAGGGTATTTTTAGTGTTAGCTTTTCCTTTTCTGGAAGCTTCTAATGTAACAATACCTTGCACCACAGTGCTGATGCGAAGATCAGTGGTTCATTAAAAGCTAATCCGTGAGACATTAGGTTTACAAGTGTCACAGACACATTAGATTTGAGAACAAGGAGGAGCACAGTGGTGAAAGGATTGTAAAATATACAGAGAATATCCCAGTAAGTGAGTGCTACCATTAGTTTTGCAGGAAAGCATTAGTTCTGAGAATTAATTTTGTACGTGTAATTACTGGTCACAGCTGTTTAAGAAGTGGTATTATAGCAAGTTAGGCTGACATCAATCAAAAGAGGTTTTATATATATTGTTTTCATTCCAGATTACCTCAGTGGTTTAAGCAGCACTCTTTATATTCAGAAATCCCTACATCTGTAAAAAAAAACCCACAAAGGGCAGAAATACCTGAATATACAACTCGGCTATCTTCACTTGCACACAATCTACATACAGCCTTTCAGAGCAGCTTTCAGCTAGTTCCTGTGCTACGAACCTCAGTCAGTTATCTACAGGGTGTGATATAGTCTTTATAGAAAGAGAAAATGGTGGAAAACGCTTTACTTTTCCTCCATGGATAGTCGGTACAGATTCTCGCCCAAGTATTCGAGCCTCTCCCGTTGTTCCAGGTCCTGGTACAAGCCTTTGGGGACCTTGCTTAGGCCGTAAACCAAGCCGTACAGGCAGCCAGCGATGGACCCGGTAGCCGCACTCTCTCCTGCAAGTTGAAACACAGTTGCAATGGTTTCTTACTGCTACCTTCACACACTCTGCACAGAGGGAGACATACGAAGCCATTGATGGAGGGAGTGGGGGCATGTTGGGTCTGTCCCAAAGGCTTACACCACTCTGTGTCCTGCCTCTGGCAATGCAGCTTAGGATGCCTAGAGAGGAGAGTAATGCCAAGGCAAGCACACGGTAATGCCTCTGTGGCATATACATCTGGGCTAGAAGCCTATTTGGCTTGGGGAAAATATGCTTCAACACAACAACTCTTGCAAGTGGCTAGCTGTTGGTAGGAAAAAAGGAGAGAAGGGTAGTTGCAGAGGTCCCTGCAACATGACAGATGTCCTGGGCTAGAGAGTGTTCTTTCCTGCTCACAGCACAGCATGGCACTGAATCAAAGAATCATTTTGGTTGGAAAACACCTTTAAGATCATCTTGTTCAACCACTAACCAAACACTGCCCAGCCTACCACTAAACCATGTCTCTCAGCACCTCATCTAGGCATCTTTTAAATATCTCCAGCGATGGTGACTCCACCACCTCCCCAGGCAGCCCATTCCAATGCTTATCAACCCTCTCAGTGAAAAAGTTCTTCCTACTCTCCAACCTATACCTCCCCTGGCACAACTTGAGCCAGTTTCCACTTGTTCTATGCATGTATTTTAAATCATCTGGCCATGGTGAGTAGCACTGATGCTCTGGGCAGTGCCTGCAGGTTCGTGCCTACCGGGCTCTGCAGCGAGGAGCTGTGAGCTCTCAGCACTCTGCCAGAGTGAGTGAGGGACCCAGAGCCTCAGCGAAGGGCCTACGTCACACAGGGAGGAAGAAGGTGATTTGGGGCTGCAGCCCTTTCCCCCTAGTTACATTGGCCCTCTAAAGCGCAGCAGGATGTGGCTACCAGCAAGAGAGTTACCTCTTGCAAAGCTGTATAAAACAATTAATTGGATGCATCTAAGTGCTAGAGTTTATCTGCCTGGCTCTTGATTGAGCACTTTATTATTTTTCTCCCTTCCTTAGTTGCACAGTGATTGATTGTTTTGCCAAATGCGCTAGTGCTTTGGTGGGGAATGATGCCAGCCCTTTACAAAGCCACACTGGAGTTACTCCTTTTGCATCTCTGCTGAAAGCATGAGATTTAGATGGAGTGATGTTTGAAAAGCACTGTAAATGGCTTGTCTGGCAGCTGCTGCTGCAAGAAGGAGGTTGAGGGGATAAAACCAGGGGCTCAGATATAACAGGCGACATGGCAGACGAGTGAATGCTGGCAACTGACAATCAAAAGGTTTCTCTCCCGGCCCCAGCGAGGGAGCAGGGTGCTGGGAGGTGCAGGGGGAACCTCACCTCCGTGGAACATGGAGCGGTTGCAGAGCTCTGTCCAGTCCCCACCACAGCCCAGCAAGGCATCGTAGGCGATCATGGGGGCGTCATGGCCTCGTCTCCCTCCGCGGCCTTCGGAGCTCCACCTCCGGTATGTCTGTGGGAGAGACAGTGGCATCATGGTAGGGCACTGGACATGGGGATGTGGGGCATGTGGCTTTTCTCCTGTTAGGTGGGATGAGCCAGCAAAGCAGAGCTACCACAGCTGAGGTGATGCCTGGGGTGCAGACCAAGAGCTTGACTTGATATAAGCATGACAAGAGTGCCAAAAAGTAGGTCAATTCCAAGTTCACACCCTCGAAATTCCTTTTTATTTTAAAAAATCGGGGTTAACAAGGACTGACTTTGTCACTCCTCTTCCTGGCTCTTGTAAATATGCTCAACTCCACTTGTCACACATTTGCAAATGTTTAAATTAGCCAAGTTTTACGTAGGGGGGTGAAAAAGTTCTGATTCGGTAATAATTTTAGGGACTCTATTTCCAGCCATATTAATTCAAGCCTCCTTCTTTGACTTTTTTGTGCCACGCCTTTTCTTTCCTCTTCTACAAGCATTTATTGAACAAGAGGGAAAATAAGTTGCAAACGTGAGGAAAAAAATCTTAACTCCAGGAAGAGAAAGAAGAAAACAGTCTCCAAAACCCACAATGAGTTTTACACAGGAAAATCAGATTTTCTCTAGAGGAGATAGCTCCAGAGCTTACTTTTTCCTGCCCCAAATCCTCTCATTTTGGGTAGAACTCAATGCTGAAAAATTTATAGTAAAGAAATGCCTTCCTTTAAAGAAAATGGGCAGCTTTATTTATTGAAGTTTAAGTTACGTTATGGTAAGTTTCATTGCTGTTGCTTGGTAGGATCTTGGCTTCTGCAACATGTATGAAGGGTTCACGTTTCTATCTATTCATTTTCACCTCAACTATTACATACTTGGTTGTCGTTTAAGTGCATATACATTAAACAGGGCAGAGTTGGACTACAGCTTTCCTTTCCTTTCCTTTCCTTTCCTTTCCTTTCCTTTCCTTTCCTTTCCTTTCCTTTCCTTTCCTTTCCTTTCCTTTCCTTTCCTTTCCTTTCCTTTCCTTTCCTTTCCTTTCCTTTCCTAAACTTTCCTTTCCTAAACTTTCCTTTCCTAAACTTTCCTAAACTTTCCTTTCCTTTCCTAAACTTTCCTTTCCTAAACTTTCCTAAACTTTCCTAAACTTTCCTTTCCTTTCCTAAACTTTCCTAAACTTTCCTTTCCTAAACTTTCCTTTCCTAAACTTTCCTTTCCTAAACTTTCCTTTCCTTTCCTAAACTTTCCTTTCCTAAACTTTCCTAAACTTTCCTAAACTTTCCTTTCCTAAACTTTCCTAAACTTTCCTAAACTTTCTTTTCCTAAACTTTCCTTTCCTAAACTTTCCTAAACTTTCCTAAACTCTCCTTTCCTAAACTTTCCTTTCCTAAACTTTCCTTTCCTAAACTTTCCTAAACTTTCCTTTCCTTTCCTAAACTTTCCTTTCCTTTCCTAAACTTTCCTTTCCTAAACTTTCCTAAACTTTCCTAAACTTTCTTTTCCTAAACTTTCCTTTCCTAAACTTTCCTAAACTTTCCTAAACTCTCCTTTCCTAAACTTTCCTTTCCTAAACTTTCCTTTCCTAAACTTTCCTAAACTTTCCTTTCCTTTCCTAAACTTTCCTGCTTTATCACTTCAGTTTGGATGCTGCTGGAGCAGGACTGACAGACGTGTAATGCTACCAAAGGCAAGAGAACTAAGCATGGAGGTGCTATTCTTGGTGCAGGCAGCTCAAGTGTCACTCCATTTAGCCCTTAAGACGGCTGATGCTCTGCACGCACCTGATGTCATCTCGCCTTGCTGAAACAACTTTGCATTAGGGATCACTGTCCTGGGGACTGAGCCTGGGAGGACTTAACTGCCCCAAGGCAGCATTTCTCAAACTTTTCAGAAGTGCAGCTTCTTAGAGTCTTTCACCTTCATGCAACCCTGTGATGTGGCACAGGCTCAGAGTGGGCTGGCAAGGACTAGCAGTGTGGTTGGGGGTGTCAACAAGCCCTCCCTCCTGCTGAAGGCACTGAGCTGCTGACCAAATTTGGAGGTAATTCACACATCAGATCCTCAGAGTCTAATTATCCTGAACAACTTTGATTTGCTTCCTCTCTTGTTTTGCTACACAGCAAAGCGAGCAGGGTGAGTGACCCGTTTGTAGAAGCAAGGCTGACCCTGAGGTCAGAGCAATGCCTGCCTATTCACTGTGTGTCTAACGTTCCAAACACCTATCACTGCAAAATGATGCTGAGCCATCTTGTATTTATACATTCAAGAAGAGATAATTTCAACTTTATTCCCATTTTTCTAATTATCTCCAAGTTTAAGCTGTATGCCTGCTTTTGCAGAATGTGGTCTATGTTGCTCAGCATTTCAAGGTATCACTCATTTTGGAGAGGAAAATTGTCTTTGCAATGCACTCAGATCACTCTGAGCCACATTTGAGGGCTTTACTTCCACATCTCCAGCAGCTGGTATGTGCCTGCAGAAAGGTGCACCTGCTCGAGCAGGAGCATGCATACAACGACCTGTTGGCAAGAGTGATGTCAGATGTTGGTGCTTTATTAATTGCCTGTGGAAAGGCAGTCAGCTATACTTGCAGACACAAGTGGCCATCTAGTCTGGAGGGAGTGCAAAGGAAAGCACTCCTGGGAAAAATGCAGGATGGATGGTTTCCTTCTCCTCATTTATTCTTTCCATGGCTGTTAACACACTCAGCTTACAAACAAATTACATCTCTTGACTTCTGTCAGGCCATGATCTCTGACTGGCAGTGAAGTTTGAAGGTCAAGCAGCATTTTCCTTTCTCGTGCATCAAAATAAACAGGTCAATAGGCCAAACTCGTTGGGCTAGGGTAATGAAAGTGAGTTTTGTTTCTGTGTTGGGAGTTCATACAGTTCTCTCTTGAAATGATCATGAGGAAATACTATTGAGTTTAATCTTTCCAAATGGTCTGCTAAGTCTCCAGTAGAACTGGTAGGAACAAAACTAGTAGTAGATTCATAGCACTGAATTAATAAAATAAAACTGGAAAGAGATCTATTCTTTATGCTTAGAGAGAGCAATTTCTTATTATCCACAGTCAATCTATCTTCCACTGGCACCTTTCGCTGTGTAGATAAGCACCTAAAAATATACAAAGCAACTTCTCAGAATAGAACTGTGCTTTAATAGTCTGGAAAAAAGGATTGATTTATGGGAAAAGGTGACAAGAGCCACATACTTATTGCTTAGCTGCTAAGTGGAGAGCTTTGAGAGGTGCCAGCACGTACCAGAAAGCTGTAAACACCAGGGAAGAAGACACGTTAGTTCTCTTGAGTTAAGAAGATATAACCAGAAATCATAAGGCAAAGGAAAGATCATGTATGCTATAAAATAATACTCATGGGATGTGGTGAAACACCATCAAGACTTAATGCTAGCCTGGGCACAGCCTGCATTGGCAAAGAACTGGTTAGGGAGGTTGCCTTCTGCTCAAAGGACCATGAACAAGTCCAGTTAATAGTACCAGTGAGGATTTCTGTGGGACCCAGGCTACAGCTCCATTAGGTTTCAAGGCGAACTCCTGGCTGGATGTTTGCCTTTTCCATCCTCAAATAGCTGTGGCTTATATTTTGTATCTGCTCTGGGCATCAAAAACATCCAACCATTAAGTCTGTCTCTGGATTGTTTCCTCCCATTGCAGGAACCCCAAGACCAGTGGCAGTTGCTTTTTTATGTTAACATATTTCCGAGCCAAGGATGAGAGCTGTATTTTTTTTTCTTGAAGTTTTAGAAGACAATAAACACTTCCTGACTACTACTGCTGGATCTGGAAACGTTTGCAAAATATTGTTGCCTATTTGAAAATACCCCTCTCTGTTCAGAGCCTTTCTGAGCACCTTCTACAATTACAGTTACCTTTTCTCTCTCCTCCGCGTCATAGTTGTCTGGAAAGACAGGTTTATTCTGATTTTCCTCGTTGATTTCTCTCTCCTCCAAATAAAACTGCCACTTGGCTTCGAAGTAAAACCAATGCTCCTGATATTCTGAATGCAAAAGAAATTAGTGATAGAGTATTTCACCTCAGCAACATTTTCAGTTCTACTTGTTACATTTTAAAGACAATGACAGTATTGCCTGACACCAAAAAAAATAGGTTTTTTACAGTAATGTACATTAAACATATGTATGTACTAAGTATGCATTTTAATATGGAGTGGGACATCTAACTAGAAACAAAAGATATGAAAGAAGAAAATAGTTTCAGAATCTTGTGCTATTTTTATGGTATATTAACATTATATCAAGACACATCAAAATGAGATTTTTTAGAGAACTGACTGAGGAACATTTTGAGGAAAATATAAAAGACAACAAAAAGAGAAAAAATACCCAATTCTATGCTGAATTTTACATTCCCTTACTATGATTTAAAAATATCTAAA
This sequence comes from Colius striatus, assembly GCF_028858725.1. Taxonomy (NCBI): domain Eukaryota; kingdom Metazoa; phylum Chordata; class Aves; order Coliiformes; family Coliidae; genus Colius; species Colius striatus. The sequence continues at coordinate 61,185,796 of NC_084759.1, forward strand.
AATGCTTATGTGTCCTAAATACAATTTGCCTCCTACCTTAGTTATCAGCTTTTGATGACATAATTTCTCCAGTATTTCTGCACTTTTTTCACGCTATTTATGTGTAATCTTTCAGAATAAGGCAGATAGGAAAGGCCAAAATGTCAATTTGCATATATTATAATGTGTACTGAATGTAGTAAAAGGGACAAATAACACACATAATCTTCTATCTGTGCTTGTAGAAATAAGACTTTTAAAATAATCATAGGTCTTTCTCCCTTTTCTTTCACTTCAGGGAGATCATCTCTAACCATGCTTAGCACCGTGTGTGTACATAATCTTATTAAATGCAGTTTACTTTCAAGGCAATGTTCATATTCCAACTTTTTAGGAAGGTTTAAGAAGAATTGTCAGTCACGCTGATCAGTTAAGTACCTACACACACCCCCATCCTGAGAGCGAACTCAGGCCTGGGTGAAACCCTGCCTGGGAAGCTGATAGGGGTGAGGAATTAGAGATCAGTGAGACGTACCAGACAGCTAAGGGTGTCAAGGCAAGCTATCGATTCAGTGTGGGACTATTGGCATACAGTTTAAACCAAAATTGAGCAGTATGTCTTTTTCCCTGTTTCTGTCCTGCTTGGTCACTCAGTTGTGTGCTGCAAGCAGTCGAGAAGCTTGCACAGAACCAAACTACATCTCTGAAGGATGTAAGTGGATTTGGCTTTTTTCCCTAAAGTGCCATACAGAATCAATGAATGGCAGGTGTTGGAAGGGATCTCATCCAGTCCAAGACCCTGCTAAAGCAGGTTCACCTAAATCAGGTCACACAGGAACATGTCCGGGTGGGTTTGGAAAACTCCAAAGAAGGAGATTCCACACCCTCCCTGGGCAGCCTGGGCAAGGGCTCCCTCACCCTCACAGAAAATAAGTTTCTTCTCATATTCAAATGGAACTCTCTGTGTTCCAGATTTTGTCCGTTACCCCTTGTCCTGTCACTGGAAACTAGAGAAAAATTTGAAACACTAGTAAGTATTAATGAGGACTCCCCTCAGTCTCCTCTTCTCCAGACTAAACAGCCCAAATTCCTGCAGGTTTTCCTCATAAGAAAAAAGCTCCAGTCCCCTGATCATCTTGGTGGCCCTGTGCTGGACTCCCTCCAGCAGTTCCCTGTCCCTCTTGAGCTGGGGAGCCCAGAACTGGACACAGGACTCCAGATGAGGTCTCACCAGGGCAGAGTAGAGAGGGAGAAGAACCTCCCTCGACCTGCTGTCCACATTCTTCTTGATGCATCCCAGGATGCCATTGGCCTTCTTGGCTACAAGGGCACATTGCTGACTTGTGGTTAGTTTATTGTCAACCAGGACTCCCAGGTCTCTCTGCAGAGCTGCTCTCCCTCTGCAGAGCTGCTCTCCAGCAAGTCAATCCCCAGCCTGTACTGGTGCATGGGGTTGTTCCTCCCCAGATGCAGGACTCTGCACTTGTCCTTGTTGAATCTCATGAGGTTTCTCTCTGCCCAGCTGGTTAAGATCCCACTGAATGGCAGCACAGCCTTCTGGGGAATCAGCCAGTCCTCCCAGTTTGGTGTCATCAGTGAACTTGCTGAGGGTACACTCTGTCCCTTCTTCCAGGTTGTTGAAGATGTTGAACAAGACTGGCCCCAGAATCGACCCCTGAGGAACTCCACTGACCACAGGCCTCCAACTCGACTCTGTGCCATTGATCAGCACCCTCTGGGCTCTGTCATTCAGCCAGCTCTCGATCCACCTCACTGTCCACTCATCCAAGCCACACTGCTTGAGCTTTCTGATGAGGATGTTATGGGAGACAGTGTCAAAAGCCTTTCTGAAGTCAAGATAGATTACAACTGCTGCTCCCCCCTCATCTAGCCAACCAGTAATACTCACACAGAGTGCTATCAGGCTGGTCAAGCAGGATTTCCCTTGGTGAATCCATGTTGAGTTTCTGATTGTGTCCAGTTTGGGGCCCCTCTTGTGTCCAGTTTGGGCTCCTCTCTACAAGAAGGACATTGAGGAGCTGGAGAGGATACAGAGGCAGGCTACCAAGCTAGTAAAGGTTTGGGGCATGTCATATGAGGAATGGCTAAGAGATCTGGGGCTGTTTAGCCTGAAGAAAAGAAGGCTCAGGGGAGACCTTATCACTCTCTACAACTACCTGAAAGGAAGTTGTAGCAAGGCAGGGATTGGTCTGTTCTCCCTAATAAGAAGCAATAGAACAAGAGGAAATGGCCTCAAGTTGCGCCAGGGGAGGTTCAGGCTGGATATGAGGAGGAATTTCTTTACTGAAAGGGCTGTCAGGCATTGGAACGGGCTGCCCAGGGGAGGTAGGGGAGTCACCATTCCTGGAGGTGTTTGAAAGACAGTTGGATGTTGTACTTGTGGAAATGGTCTAGTGGTTGATAGGGTTAGGACAAAAGCTGGACTTGATCTTAAAGGTCTCTTCCAGACAAAACAATTCTATGACTCTACGACTCTATGATAGCACCGTCCTTATCTCAACTCAAAAGCCGTTTGTTATATTTCTCTCTCTCTCCTGTCCAGTTTAGGAGGGAGAGTGATTTTATGACTGGGTGGACATCAGGCTAAACCACCACACCGTATTTTCCTTCATGTGTTTTGAGATGGCAACCAGGATGAGTTGTTCCAACACCTTTCCAGGGACGGGGGGTGAGGCTGACCAACCTGTAGTTTCCCAGGTCCTTCCCCTTGCCCTTTTTGAAGACTGGGGTGACATTGGCCTTCCTCCAGTCCTCAGGCACATGGATTCTCCATGATCCTCCATGATCGTTCAAAAATGATGGAGAGTGGCTTAGCAATAATGTTAGCCAGCTCCCTCAGAACTTGTAGGTACATCCCATCAGGTCCAATAGATTTATGGGTGTTAACCTCGCCCAACAGGTCTCTAACCTCACCCTCGTCCACCAAGGGTTAGTCTTTTGTTCTGCATACTACTCTACTGCTCTCCAGGGACTGGGTTCCTGAGGGCTGGCCTTGGCAGTGAAGACAGAAGCAAAGGTGGCATTCAGTTGTTCAGCCTTCTCTGCATCCTCTGTCACCAGGACATCCTCTTTGTTCATCAGTGGGTTCACATTCTCCCTGATTTTCCTTCTGTTGCTGATGTGTTTCAAGGTATACAGGTGACTCTCTTTAGCAATTAAGATCTTCAAAGCTGTTCATATCCATGTAAAAAAAGAACCCAAGCTGCTTTGTAGGACCTGATATTTCACAAGGTTGCTGGTTGCCAGACAGAGAAGACCCTTCAACCACGTGGCTCCATATGCCTGGAAATGCCCAGCTGCCCTAGTCCTAAGTCTATGCTCCAGTTTTCCCTGACTACAAGGAAGCCACTCATTACAAGCCTAAACAAAAGGGAATGTTTAGAAAAAACAGAGTGGAAGTGCACCTACAGCTATCAGGCCAAGGAGAGCATCCTGAGGAAAGAAAAGTCACGCAAAGAAAATGTCGTTCATCGAAGTAAACTACCAACATTCACCCTAGCAGCTGGTTACAAGACTACTTTTAGAAGTGCAAGTAACCTGATAGATTTATTTCTTTGGGTTTTTTTTCCTCTTTCTCTCAGAACCATAAACTATGAATGTCTGAAAAATGAATATTTTCTATAAGGCACGTCAACAAGAAAGAAAGAGTGATTATTCCAATGCACAGGCTCAAATTTAAGGATCATGAAGTTGATTTCAGTTGCATGGATGATCTGTAGCATGGTCAGAAACCCCACATCACCAGCCTCAGCAAGGCTTTGCCCCATCCCTCATGCCCAGTCGGAGATGATGGTCACATTCAGGTTCGTTGGACTGTCTGGCAAGTGATTGCAACTGAATGTCAGAGAAGGGTGTTGAGTCAAGCCCTCTGTGACTGAACACTCTGTTATCCACAGGGAATAACACAGCTAAAAAAGAGTTTTCTAAAACTGGAGGACACTTTTTGGTAGGATTTCTTTGCAGTATATCTCACCAGCCAAGGAGCTTAACTTTAATGCAGGAAGCTTTCCCCACTACCAAAATAGGATGAAACTCAACAATACAGGCAGTAGCCAGAGAGTGTGCCTCAGGAATCCAACATGCATACCTCCAAGCCGAGGGGTCCCTCTCGGGTGGAGTGACAGGGACCTACTGCAAAGCCACTCAGAGCTCACTCACACTAATCCTGCACCTGCTCCTCATAGGTCTCAGCTAAAAAAATCCTGGTGCACGATGAGGCGCAGATGAAAATGTGGGGTCTTTCAGAAAGGCTCCCTGGTGTTCCTTTCAGATTTTAAAGTGGCAGCTTTGCTTCTCAGGTAAGTCTTTAGTTCTGAGTTCTCTTGAGTAAAGATTTCTATTGAATTCAATCTTTCTCAACAGCTGGCCCTTGAGATTAATAGAAAAAAAACCCCCTCATCTTTCCTCAAAGTTTCAATGTCATGATACTCGTCTGTCCGTAGCAGGTCTCACTGTTACAAACACATCACCCCCTTACAAGAGGGGACTACTGAAATACCTTTGCCTTGAAGATCACTTACATTAGTAGAGTTGTAATACTAAGTTTAGTAGCTGTGTTATGCTCAGTTGTTTTAAAACAAAGATACGACAGTTTGTATCTTAAATATCTTAAATACTTGTTCAGAAAGATAACAAGTCAAATCTGAATTTGTGGACAAAAGCTACTTTTGATCAGGAGGCAGCTGCAGGTGAACTTTACCTGGCCAAATGAGGTGTGACAGTGGGGTTTCTTATGGAGAATACTGGGCTGTGGGAACTGGCAGAAGGGATCTGAGTAATTCTTACCTCAGTGTCAGTTTGGCTAATAGTTTGCTGAATATAATTTCCTCCCTCTCCTCTGCTCAGCAATCTTTGAAGCCTTCCTAAAAATAAAACTCTGCAGTAGGGCATGACCACTGCTATTTCTTTTTGTGTTTTTGCCACCAATCTGCCAGGCAACTAACAGATGGCAGAAGAAGGTGGTACCACCTGCAAAAAGCTGACGGTCGTCTGAGCAGAGAAAGCAGGAGGACAGCTTGTGGAGATGGGAAAGTGGGGGAAAGCAGCAAAATTGAGAGGCTGGGGAATGAAGTTTCTTTGGTGTCTTTCTATCTGAACATAGTTTTGAGAAAATAATTCTTTTGATTCAAACACGTTACCTGCCATGTGGCGAATGGTCTTCTTGCAGTATTCTTCAGCCATCGGCACAATCTTCATCATCTCTCTTCCCCACTGCACAAGGGGTTTCCCTTGTATTGCGTATGCCACAAAGAGAGCTGTGCATAAGGACCCTAGAAAACCTTGAATTCACAGGGAACAGTGATTACCAACAGGTGGTCTGTGCTTGTATCATCCTCATCATGTCTCTCGTGAAATCACTAGTGGAACACCTAGTGGCTGTTAGGTAGATTAACAGATGTGCATGACCTATCCCCGTCTGTCTGCAGCCTGGCTCGTGGCACGTTGAGATTCTTGGCTAATGCAGGGTGTGCCTGTTGGTTTGGGACTTATTTTACGTAGAAGGGAGCTTCTGTTCTCAGTGGTGTAACGTGACGGAGGTAAGGGTCAAAAATAAACATAATCCACTAATGTGATACTGAAAATCTTCTAATCGAAGTCACATGAAATAATTGACTTGTGCAAAGTGATTCAGTTACAAGATGTATCACCTTGCTTGCAGAGACATCCAGCCCAAGGGCTGTTGTTAAATCTAACACTATTTCTGGCTCATTTTACTCTAGGGTACAACTCCACTTGGACAATTTCTTCTTTCCTCTGAGGGGGCAAGCCCACATCCCCTTACAAGAAGAGGTACTTTTCCAAGCAAGATATTCTGCCTACCTGCCTGTCTAGGTCTTCCACTTTGGATAGCAATGTGCTTGAGTTTTCTGTTAAGAGAAATGCCTCTGTGGCATCAGAAACAGAGAGGCTCATTTCTCATATTTGCTTGTGCTCTTGACATTCTGTCAAAGGCAACAAAACCAACCCAGTGTAACATGCAGAGTAAGGTTAAGAAAACAACTCAGCCCCAGGTGTGCAAAGTATTGATGCGTGTGCTTCTCTCGGTGCATGAGTCCAAAAGCGTTTGCTCATGCATAGAGGTAAGCATGAGCTTTGTGCATTTTGCTGAAGGTAAAACCAAAGTATTTTAGGAAGTTACAAGTCCAGATGAGACAATGACTCATTGTTTCTGCCATAAGACCTGCAATACTGGGTCAGGCCAGAGGTGCCTCTAACCCAGGATCCAACAGATGCTTTCAGAAAGAATAAAAAACCGGGCAGAGCCGGCTCCAAGGGTCTCACTCAGATATACAGCATCTAACCCAACTGCCATAGAGACCCTTTAGTGTCAAATCAGTGTGAGGTTGGCAGCAGGTGGTTTGGAGGGTGAAGCAAAGGGCTAGCAGGGGGCAGTGGGTAGTGATTTGCAGAAGTTTTAGGGGGACTGGTGTTCTCTTCCTGCCTGCCCCCTCCCCCTGCTGCTATTGTCCTGCTCCCCCTACTCCCAGTAGCCCTCACATAGCCTCCTGCCTCTCTCCAGGGAAGAAAGCGAGCCTCAGCGTGAAATTTCTGGTTCTGCAAATAATGCCAGTAACGGAGTGAGCACAATTGATTTGGCTTCTCTGCTTCCCAGAGCTTCTGGTCTAGCTTAGGGGCAATTTTAATTACTCAGCTTGATTGCTTTCAACAGTGACAGAGCCCTTCTGGTCCTCTTGCCTGATCCCTTTTGAACCCAGGGCTACCCGTGGCCTTGGCAGCTGCCTGTAGCAGCGAGGGCTGTGGCTTCACTATGCATGAGACAGGGAAATATTACCTTTGTTTGTTGCAGTCCCGACTGACACATTAGCTGGGTTTTACCCATCTTTGAGTTATGAGAATGCAAACTGATACTTCCCTGGCACCTTTCAGGATGGTAGTGAGGTCCATGGTGGCCCTTCCAACCCTCTCCTCCTCACCGTGCCACTTGTCTCTTCTCCCAGCTGAAAACTCTTCCTGGATGTAAATTCTCCTTGTGTGAAAGATGTTTGACAACTTGGATGCTCCTTGGTGCCACTTTCTGGCTCTAGTAGGGCATTTTTGAGGTGGGAGACCCAGAACTGCAAGTGATCTTATTGCTGCTTCTGGATCAGGGACTTCATCTATTGGCTTCATTATATTTTTTCTTTGCTTGGAATTATTTTCCTCTAATTTTATGCCACCATGATGGCTTTTCTGACTGCTTCAGAGCACTGTGTTGAACATGCCACCATTCATTATGTCTTTATTTATTATTGTTTAAAGCACCCAGAATGAATACATGCTGAATGGGCATAAAATTATCAGCATGACAGACCTGAATATTAAAAGCAACATTAAATCTACTTATTTATGTTTTGCTTAGAGAACGTTTCAGATTGTGTCCTAAAAATTTTGGAGGCAGGTTTTTTGTTTGGCTTTCTACTTTTACCTACATTGATTGGACATGACAAAACCTGTCAAGAGAAAAATGTTTTTATCCTCTGAACCATAAGCTTGCACGAAAACAATGAGTCATCTGGATGTGCATGAATCCTAAAATGTGATCAGGGCAAGTGACGTGAGTGAATGTGCTTTGGACATGTTGTGTAGACGTGTAGGTTGTGTTCAGTTGTGATGGTAGGAGGGAAAACTCCCAGCCTGAGGTTGCTGTCTGCATAACACGCAGGTGAATCTGTAAGCATACATAAGTAATATATACATGTATGTACTATCCAAGCAAAATTCAGACCAAAGCCTTGGAGGATGCAGAGCAGTAGTTTAAGAGGAGCCATGCTAGCCCTGGCAGTGGGGGGTGAGGAGCACATGGAAGCGCCAGCAGACGTTACCTGTGGGATGATTGTGAGTCATTCGCCCGCATTCAATGCTCACTTCAATGAGCGACTCCAGCCTCTCTGGCTTCCAGTATCGCATCCCTAAACACATGGCCTTGGTGGATGCTCCAAAGCCGGAACCTAAAGGAGAAAGGTAATGCCAAGGTGACTAATGAAACACAATCACATTGAGAAAATGGGAATCAGGCACAGAATCACAGAATCTTAAAGGTTGGAAGGGACCTCAAAAGATCATCTAGTTCCGTCCCCCTGCCAGAGCAGGACCACCTAGAGTAGGTCACATAGGAACTCAACCAGGTGGGTTTTGAATGTCCTCACAGAAGGAGAGTCAACAAACCATCTGTTCCAGTGCTCTGTTCCAGTGCTCCATCACCCTCACAGTGAAGAAATTCTTCCTTGTATTTCTTTGGGACCTCTTACGTTCCAGCTTGTACCCATTGCCCCTCGTCCTATCATTGGACAACAGAATCAAGCACCTTTTTATTAATTCAACTCACACGTTGGGACTCCTCAGGGAATGGGGAATCAGCATGCAAAGACAGTTACAAGTTTTGAAAGTTTCTTGTGAGGAATTTTGCTTCGACAGAGCCATTCTGATGGGGTTTTTATTCCAATATTCTCAAATGCTACAAAAAGCACAGCAGGTTCAGAAAGCAGTGTGCTCTCTTGTTCACAGTACTTGTTTGATTCAACCTCTCATGCCATCTTTACTCCTCCTTGGCTGACACTGTTGTTTGGCTTGCTTCAAATGCCAGCACTAGAAACAGAAGTTGGAGAAACAGATGCATTTTTACTACGCTCTTATTTTAGTAGTCTTCATACTGAAAGCACACTATTAAACCACTTTATATGAGTAGCCTGGCTGATCTTACAGTTGTAGTGCATGTTTCATCCTAAAGAGCCCTGGAGGTAATTCCCAAAATAGTTTCTGCTGCAAAGTAGCGAAAGGCTATGGAGCCAAATCCTCCAGAGTTAGGCAATGTCAGAACTGAGGTTTCCCGTGCGACCTGAAATTAGTTCTTGGACCCTCATTCGTTATAGTACAGCCTGCACTCACTGAGCTTGGTCTTGGCAATTTCTGCCTCGTTCACCACAGAGTTTATTTATTGAACAGCAATTCAGAATTTCTTTCAGTCCTCAGCACTGAATGCATGATCCCAGGTGTTCAACTTTTAAACACTTTGTTGAATGGAGAGCTGAATTTACTAATGAGTTTCTCTGCAGAACTTGTCACAGAAATATCAGGACCCCACAGAAGTTTTAATGAGCTTATCTTCACGAGGCTCCAGTGAGGTGATTATCTCCTCCTTGCAGCTGGTGAACCCATGCCCAAAAATGCATTAACTCATTGCAGGCACCCACTCCTGAGATGGACAGGCTTCGATTTTTCAAAGTACCTTGTATTTTTCAGCACTGTCTTTGCTCAGTCACACTTCCCAGTGACCTTGGCTATAGCTGAGAGCAATCAGCATTTCTCTACTCGGTCCCTGGAAGATAAGGGGCATATTTATGCCACCTAATTTTAGCCTCTGTGGAACCTACATTAGGAGTCTTTCCCAGATAGGTAGTGTGGAGAAAGGCTTTATCTCCACTAGCTGGGATGATGGCATAGTAGGAGTAATTCATTGGCCAGAGTGAATTGAAGTAGCAGATGCCAAGAAGCCAGAGTCAGGGTGTTTAGACACCTGTCTTGAACATTCAGCTGCTCTCTGGGCTGTGTCTACTGTGTGTGCAGAGCACCAAGGGCTCGCTCAGGGAGCACTGCTTGCTGTTTAGTGTCATCCTGTGCAACTCCAGCTCAGATGGCCTGAGATCATCAGCGTGGTCAAAGTATGGTAGTGGGGGTGGCAGGAAGATTTGCTTCAAGTCAAACTGAAGCCTGAGCCAAACTAGCATATGCCACCCCTTGCCATCTCCAGGTGTAACACAGACCAACGAGCACTTACATTCCTCTTTCTTGAGGTAAGAGCCTTCTCCCCAGAGAGGACCTATCTTGGCTGAGCACCCTAGTTAGGTGATCTAATTAGGTTAGCTGAAGATATTTCTTCCCTTCTTTCTCAGAGTCTAACTTGCCAATTTTATGCTCAATAACTCTTCCAAAAAAGGACAAATACCTGATAATTGTGACATGAAAGGCTCAGAGCTTGCTTCCTCATCCTTTGCCAGCCTTCCTGATGACAGTGAAAGGTGCCCTCTCCAGAACACTTTTTGCCCCTGCTCCTGATGAAAAGGCTGGATACTTGTCCTGCAAATGATGCATTTGCTCCTGTTCCTGCAGCTGTAGTGCCTGGCTATTAAGGAACCAGGAGCAGATAAAACTGTCTGTCTATCCTACAAATCACACAGAAATCACAAGGGAGAGTCAGGAAAGAAATCCAGTCTTTGAGAGCACCAGTCACCTTAACTGTAAGAACATATCCTCTCCTGCTTTCAGGATTTAACTCTTCATTAAACCATCTGTTGCCCCAGAGCAGCAGACGAGTGTCTTCTTCACTATGCAGTCCTGTTTCCTCCAAAGGATACAATCTATGCTGGTTATCTAAGAGGGGAGGGTGTAGTGCTATACAGAGCTGCTAATAAAATAACATCTCTCAGTATATCCAAAGAGGAGGATGCACTACAGTCATCTGGCTGCTGGTCAGAAGGAGCTTGTCTTTGAAACTTCTTTGTGTTCCTCCAGTCTAGGAAGTTATGGTAAAATCCTGTGCAGAATTAGACAAGCAAATTAGTAACAACAATAACAACAAAAAAATCCATCACATGGAGTAACAAACTGGTGATTTAACCCCAGCTGGCAACTAAGCACCACACAGCTGCTTGCTCGTTCCCACTCACCAGGTAGGGTGGGGAACAGAATTGGAAACCAGGACATCAATACTAAGCCTAGTCAGGACTCTGGGAGGACAGCAGCTGTCCTGCTGGTCTCAGTATCTACCATCTGAATCAATGAAGTAAGGGACGGGGAGACTAGTCCAAGCAAGGGGACAAAAATCCAACATGAGGACTGTCCTCCACTGTCACACCAAAGGTGTACCTGACTTACCATGTCTGACAATGGCCAATGCAGAGGATGCTTAAGAAAGAGTAAAAGAAAAGTACGATGACACTACCCCTTTGTACTCTCTAAGCTGCTGCTAATTTGCCTCCCTGATCCAGGAAGCAGCTGGCTATTTATCTTTCCATTTATTAACCCTTGAAGGATTTCCCTTTCGTGAACTTGCCCAGATCTTTTTTGAACTCATGAACTGTAGCATCTGCAAATTGACACTGGAAACAGAGATGTGCAGCTTAACTAGATGTTGCATGAAGAAATCTTTCCTTTTACTTGCTTTGAACTCATGGGCTGCTGTTTTCATTTGAAGCCCCTAGTTCCTGTACTGGGGGAGACGGTGGATTTTTCCCTGTCTCTGTTCAAGTTCTTCAAGTTATCTATGACTTTACATCTCTCTATCACGCTGTCTCAGACATTACAGCCTATGTAAGCAGTTTTTTACTAATCTGACCATCCTTCCTCACAGTCTTTCTAGTTCTCTTTTCATTCTTTGGCAGGGAGGGAGGGACTGGATCATATAAACAAGAAATAGCAGCTATGGATTTATACACTGATGCAAATGTCTCTTGTGTTTGGTGTCTGTACCTTTCCCAGTAATTTCTAATAGTCTGTTTGCTTCCTAGCTCTTACTGAGCACTGAACTGATGGTCTTGTAGAACTACCATAGCTTCACAATCCCTTCCCTGAAGGGTAACTGAATCAGCAATTGCAACTATGGAAATAAAATCGGAATTTTTCTCTATCTGTGTACGATGATTCTTCATTTATCTGCATTGCATTTGGTTCTGCTACTGTGCCACACAGTTATTCATCATTGTGAGCATCTTCCACTACTCTGCACAATGTTATCTTTGCCTTTGCTGACCCGTTAAGCACTTGGATTTCCAGCCAGTTTGTGGCCATGTTGAACAACAGAGGTCCAACACAGATACCTCATTCTCCATGGAAAAGACATGCTGCAGTCTCCTGCTTTTGAATTACAGTCTTTTAACCAGTTGTATATTCTCAGGAGAATCTTTCTGCCATCCTGCAGCAACTTTGGTGAGGGGCTTTGTTGACAGTCTTTTGGAAATCTTAACAGTCCATCTTCACAGTGTCTCTTTTTTCTCTTCTTTCTTGGATGCTTCAGGAGCTTTCTAAGATTTCTGAGGTATGACTTTTCACAAAAGCTGTATTGACACTTTCTTAATACACCATTTTCACTGAGATCTCGACCAGCTTGGCAGTTGAGCAGGGAGAAACCTCATGAAGTTCAACAAGGACAAGTGTAGAGTCCTGCATCTGGGGAGGAACAACCCCATGCACCAGTACAGGCTGGGGATTGAGCTGCTGGAGAGCAGCTCTGCAGAGATGGGCCTGGGAGTCCTGGTTGACAATAAACTGAACATGAGCCAGCAATGTGCCCTCATGGCCAAGAAGGCCAATGGCAATCTGGGATGCATCAAGACGACTGTGGACAGCAGGTTGAGAGAGGTTCTGGTCCCTCTCTACTCTGCCCTGGTGAGGCATCATCTGGAGTCCTGTGTCCAGTTCTGGGCTCCTCAGCTCAAGAGGGACAGGGAAGAGGAGACTTCAGAGGGATCTTATTAATATTTACAAGTATCTAAATGATAGGTGTCAGGAGATTGGGACATGCCTTTTTCTATGGTATCTAGTAACAGGACAAGGGGTAATGGGATGAAGCTGGAACACAAAAAGTTCCACTTAAATATAAGGAAAAGCACAGGCTGCCCAGGGAGGGTGTGGAGTTTCCCTCTCTCCAGATTTTCAAGAACTGCCTGGATGTGTTCCTGTGTAACCTGATCTAGGTGGACCTGCAAGGTGTTGGACTAGATGATCCCTAAAGGTCTCTTCCAGCCCCTACCATTCTGTGATCCTGTGAGTTTCAATCACAGACAACATTCTTCTCTTTTAGTATATGATATCTCAGTGTGCTTTTCTTCACTCTACATCTGTAGAATAATAAAGATCAGATTAACAGCTGCTAAGCCCTGAAGTCTTTTGTGACTACAGACTGTTCTGCATGAAAACTTGGAGCCTGGTACCGTTTATCTCCTGTCTGTGGCTTCTCCTTCGTTTCTGCTTCCCAACTTTCTCCATTTAACTCACACTTTTTTCCTAATGCTCCTCTACCAATGCCCCCACCAAAAAGGCACTGTTCTCAAGTGGTACTAGGAAGCCCAGCAACTGCTACAGTAGCTGCAAAGATAGACCTGCTTGGATGTTGCAGCCTAGGCCTGAAAGATACTCATTTCAGGTAGAGCCAAGCTGTAATTTGGCCTCTTGCGGTGACTCCAAAGGCACATCTCTGGCTCAGTGGATACCACCTTACTCAAATTTCAGTTCCAGCTCTCAAACATCAGCAATTCTATGAATCTATGATTCTCTTCTGAACAAACTGAAGCTTTGGCAATGGAACAAAACACTTTTACCATGTCTCAGAAACAGTGCATTCATCTGCACCACGACTTTAAACAAATGCTGACAAACACACAAGACTGAAAATTTTATCCTGAAGCTTATCAACATCACAAATGGAAAACAAGCTCCTAAAATGGAAGGTACTAATCAGCCCTGAGTAGATCTTCTGGTGGTGACAGAAATCTCACCAGCCTTTGACAAAAGGGATTTTGACTTAGTGTGCTAAGTACACCCACAGGAATTTGAGCAGAGGAGCATCTTACAAGCAATGTAAAATTACCTAAGCTAAGATTTCACTGGTCCATGAAGGCTGGCACATGAATTCTTGCTTGAGGTGAGATGAGATAGAATGAACACAAGAAAACAGTATCTTAGTTCCAGCCCATCCAAGATACCATCTGACTGCCAGGCATTCAATGCTCATGGAATGTTTTTGCCTCAAGAAGAAACTCATGAAAATTCATTATGTCCGTAACAGTGTCAGATGCAATGGCTGACTGAGCATGTCCAACTCAGGTCACTGCTTCTTTTGCTCTTGGGGTGAAAAAATGGTTTCTTGAGAAGTTCAGGATTGTACTGGTCAGATCAGATGGAGAAGGAAGATTTTAGCTGCCAGTTCTCAAGGCAGGAATTCCTTTTAGATCATTCGAGCCCAGAATATCTCAAAAGCAAACAATTCATCATGGAAAATTATGGAGGAGGATGGCTAAGAGAAGAGATGTGGCTCCGACACAGCAATGCACTGGGGAACAGCTGTGTCCCACTGCTAGAGATATTGAGAGATGCACAGGATTACTATCAGCTCCCACAACTATTTTGACCAAATTTTACTCCCTGACAATCAGGAAACATATAACAGCTGCCAAAGGGAGACTGTCTCAGACTTGCCTGGCTAATAGCAGGGTGAGCAGAATAAATAAGGGGATCCTTCTCCCCCCCAGCAGCTGTTGTGAGGAGCAGGGGGCCGTGTGAAGGATGTACCTGGTGTCAGAGAAAACTGACTACTGAGCCCCAGAGTGAGCCATGGCATTGTGCCACAGGGTCTTTGCCACGATGTTGCATCAATATGCAATGCTGTATCACGGTGCCCATAGGTACTGCAGTGGGAGAGTGTCACACTGACAAAAGCGCAGCATCTGAGTGAGCTGCTGTTGTCTTGTGGCTGCTTAGATCTACTTCCTCTGAGGATGTGGTGTCTCTATAGGCTTTCCAGATGAATCGCACTGTATGGGTTATGCTTATATGCGTGCACATAGCTACATGTGTATTATTTAACTTGATGGGGCTGTTTAGTCTAGAAAGGAGGAGACTGTGGGGGGATCTTATTAATATTTACAAATATCTAAAGGGTGGATGTCAGAAGGTTGGGACATACATGTTGTATCTAGCAACAGGACAACAGGTAATGGGATGAAGCTGGAACACAAAAAGTTCCATTTAAATATAATAAGCTATTTTCCTGTTCAGGTGAGGGAGCCCTGGCACAGGCTGCCCAGGGAGGGTGTAGAGTCTCCTTCCTTAGAGGTCTTCAAGACCTGTCTGGACATGTTCCTGTGTGACCTGATCTAGGTGGACCTGCTTCTGCAGAGGGGTTGAACTAGATGATCTCTAAAGGTCCCTTCCAACCCCTACCATTCTATGATTCTATGTACAAATTCCATTCATCATAAAATGAAATGTTCATAGAGAGACAGAGAGGGGTATGGGTAGGGAAACAGGGCTATGAATATTAGGGATTACCAGCAAAACAGTCATAGTTGTTACAGCAGGACATCCACCTGAAGAAAAGTCTCTGATTTCCTTCCAGGGAACCTATCAGAGCTTAGAAAGATTTACAGGCTCGGCTTTTTGTTTCAAAGCTGCCATCTATGCAAAGATTCAAGACTAGAAACATTTAAGCAACAAATGACAGAAAATATTTCTTAAAATAACCATTAAACTCTAGGACAAAGATCTGGACCCCGAGGCACAGAGCCAAGAACAAAGTCTCTTTAAATAGATCTTAAAGAGGGAAGGGTTCATTTACGAGAGGACATAGTGCCCTACAGAAGGAATTCCTGGCAGATCTCTTGTCATCCTCAGGCAAACATGGAAACGTTTCAGGAGTAGTAGTCTTTGATGACAGGGGGGAAAAAGGAAACAATTTCCATGTAGCCACAAACACCAGAAACATGCATTATTCAAGCCAGGATCTATAAATGGAGAGCAGTACCCTACCCTTTTCATTGAATGGTGTGTGCCATGCAAGAAGGTAGTTGTCTGGCTTTAACTCTTTGCAGCCTTCGATAGTAGCAGGGTCTGGCCGCCTCCCTGAGAGCTTGTCGATAGCATCCACGTAGCGTTTTACCAGCTCCCGGTACAGGTCTTCTAAACACCAGTAGTCTGTTCAAAGGAGGGAAGAAAAGGTTGCTATGTGAAAGTGGGAGAGCAAGAGAACACTGAAAACAAGCAAACTCGCTGTGCATTTAAGAAATGTTCCTATCTCCACTTCTAGTACACTCAGTTGTTTTTTTGGTGCCACTGCCAACACATTTTTACACACTATGAGAGTGGACTGGAGGGAGAACTGTCTTGTCTCTCTGCTCTCCTCTTTTCCTGCATTCCTTCCCACTTCTAATTCCTTTAATTGGAAAGATGAAGACATTCTGCTCATCAACAGTAGCTGCTCAGTATTTAGGCTCAGTGGTGTGAAGTATTTCCAGACATGTCTGACTGCAAGCTGAGGACGTGGTCGCGGCGGGGACTTGGTGTGAGTGTGAAGCCAGCTGTGCCTGGCTCAGCTCCTGCCTCTGCCATCATTTGCAGACATTAATCCAATTTATAAATGAAAGCCTGTTTTTAAAAGATTATTACTGAATTATTTTAAAGAGGTAAGTATGATGATTAAATATAAAAGCAAATGAATGACTTCATGTTTTAACCTGTACTTATTTTGCCTAAAATTTGCAGGAAACTCAACATCTTATGTCAGTACAGTAACTAGAACAACAAGCTTTTATAAAAATTATTATAAAGATCAGTAAAAGTAGTACATCTCTACAGTTAGTAGCATTTCCAGCAGATAAATCTATTTCTGGAACAAGTTTGCTAACAATATCTGTTTATTGACTGTTTTTACCAAGGCCTACAGTCTTGCCTAAAGAGGAACATTCCCTCTTTTAAACATACACTGTTTCTTTGGAATAGCTCCTGCTCTCAGGTGCTGCTGCATGTCATTGGTCTCAAGGAGCTCTGCCCTCAGCTCTTGCTGAGGAAAAGCTTATACCCGCATCTGTTACAGTTGTGTAATCAGTGGGAACTGAGGAGGCCTTTGGAATGTGCCCATTTATATCTTTTTCATGTACTTACAGAAATCGCTTTTAATAGTTTGATGCACAGATTGAATGACACAGCAAGGGAAAAATCATGTAAAAATACCTTAATTTTCTCAAAGATGGTGATTTCCTGAAATCCTCAGAAGAGATTTCATTTAAGAGAAAGTCTGGACTCCCATAAGCCAGAAACACTCAAAAGTACCAATTATGCAGCCAGACAAATAAAGAAATGCAGAGTGAAACTGAGATTCCCCTCCTTTCACATAAAAAAATACCCTATCAGTTACGTTGACCATCCCACATACAATCCTAAAGGAACAAGATACTTTCAAGCTGCCGACTCTTTCCAGATTTAGGAATCAGGTGTCAGTTTATCTGGATGGGAGCCAGGAGCAGGATTTACTGCCCAGAGCTTCTGCAGGAGCCGTTTCCCTAAAGTCAGAGTCCCTGTGGTCCAGCACACCACAGTGGCCTGAGCCCACCATGAGTCCCATACCTGGAGCCAGGCTGCTGCCTCAGCCATCAGGTCAGTAGGACAAGTTTTTCTTTAGAAATAGTTTTTTAAAAACCTGTGTTTAAGTCAGAGAGGAAAAGGTGGGGTTGAACTGTGGCATTGAGTTCCCCTGTTTTTGACGATGCTGTTCTCATTTCTCCCTTATGGGAGAGACTCCTGCTGGAAGCAGCCGTTTTGTTTATCTTTCGCTGTTGGATTGACCATTCAGTCTGTTCACGTGGTGGATTTGGGGACCACCAGCTCAGTCTGCAGCAGTGCCCACAGCCCCTGCTGCTTCTGGCCATGGCTCTTCTGGAGTTTTCTCCCCTCAGCCAGTAAAGTGCTGGCAAAAATTGCCTCCACACCTAAGAAACTGCCTTCATTCTTAAACCTCCACTTCACACTTTGCTGCTGCTGCAGGCTCAGGCTGGGAGCTACCTAGTGTACCCAGGGAATGGGCCTTCATGATGAGCCTAAGCGCTGGGCATGTCCATCCCAGCCTGTGCATCCTACACACACCTGCAGGTATGCACCCAAGGGGATGCTGCATGGATCAGCGGGCAGCAAGCCAGGTGAACGTGAGGTGCAGGGAGCAGGGCAGTGAGGCATGGGAATATTCTATTGCTTATTCTGCTGCCTTTTCCTCCTTTATTTGGCAGGTAATATTCCAGGTGCCCAAAATACTCTTTAAAATCTCGGTCTTTGCAGCAGTGAGGTCTCCTCACTCACTACATGAGGAAGGCAGGTTCCCGGGGCTAGTGGCAGCTGCCTTCAGCCTCACAGACCTACATTCACCTTCTTTAGTTTCACTCTGTTAACTTGGGTGATTCGGTGTGCAGGCTAGGCCACGAGCAAGCCCAGGGGCATTTTTGCATTCCCTTTGCCAGGAGGAGACACTGCTGCAGGCAGTTCTGTTTCTCTTGTGGGAAGCAGCGAGAAGGACACGCTTTTCCCCGTTCACCAGTGTTACAATGAAATGAAGATCTCTTCATAAAATTTCCCACTCCAGTTTGTTCCTTTTTCACCAGCTCAGAAAAGCACCTTATTTGAAAGCTTGTCTGATCATGCCAAAGAAGTGAGAGTGTAGGATCAACACGGCCGGTGGGAATTATAGCTGAGACTGTTTTCTTTTAGAGCTACAGTGCTCCTGCTATATTTAAGAATTAAGCTGTATTAGTTTAGTGTTAGTCTAACTGGCTTGATTACCCAGAAGTTGTAGTTTTAGAGGGCCCAATAAGCAAGAAACATATGATACGTATTTAATCATAGCCTATATTCAGAAATATGTTAGTCATCTTTTTTCTTGATAGGCTGACATCTTGCCCTTATCTTTAGTGTATTAGCTACCCCTTAAACCATTGGTTAGCTAATAGCCAAGTATGAAGTGTCCAACACACTCTTCAACTGATCTCCACGCACTAAATTTAGAGCAGATTGGAAGCAGGCAGATAAAGCAGTGAAACAGAAGCACAAGGAAATTTCATTGACGTGAAGGATACTCAGCTATGTTGTGAGCTTCTATTACTCTTTGTTATTCGGTGCTACATGCTTTAAGAAAAATCAGCAATATCTTTACAGAGATTAAGAAAAATTATTCATTCTGAAGAGGCAAAATGTTGCTGTCACTGTCTTCTGGCCACTGTCTTCTGGTGTACTTTTGATGATGATCTTGGCAGTCTCAGAAAGCTGAAAAAGCTCAGAAAGGTGGATAGGGTGTTGATACAAATGTCATTGTATCTCACAGAGGACTATTCCTACCTTAAGAAAATATAAATGTTCTCTCTCAAATGATTTGGAATTTAGAAGACGTGTATTAGTATCTTCCCCTATTCTAACAGACTTTATCACAACATACTATGTTAGAATACTTTTTTTGACTAAAGACACAACACTCACCTTACAAAGCAAATTGTTCCTTTCCTGGCTTTGCAGGTAAAACCCTTTGCCCGAGGGGCAGCAAAGAGGAGATGGTGCCAATGATTTTACCCTAAAAGAGTTATTAAGCTGTCTCTACTCCAGCCTGGAGTTCAGGACAGAAAACATGTTCAAAATGCATTTAGAAGAGCTCTTATCTTTTACCAAGGAATCTCTAGTGGCTATATGATTCCCTGATGTATTTCAGCATACAGATAATTCATTTAGCAATTGGTTTTGTCGTGCTGGACATGAGCAATTTCAGTCTTTAAGCTTTGACCAACTGTATAAACCTAGGGAGGACCTATAGAAAGAACCCTTCCACACTCCAGAAGGCAAAACTCTCGGGTTTGTGTAGTGGTTGCAGGATTATGCTCATGGAGGAGACAAGCACATAAGCAGCATTTCTGACACGCTTTCTCATGACTTCCCCAGCACTCAAGCTTATTCTAAGAAGCACAGCAGCTCAACAGTTTTGCTACTTTCCACACTGTGTTTGCTAGTCCCGTCGTACCTACCTGTGATGACAGCCTCTGCTGTAGCCATGTGCATGAGCGTGTTGTCACTTACTGGCCACTTGTCAGGAGACAGCACCAGGTTCTCAAGCCCTCCGATTTCCTTCAGCTCCTGCTGGATTTTTGCACCTAAGGCATTGTTTTCTCGGGAGAAATTGCGATAACCGAGAGCATCCCCTACCCCAGCCAGCACAAGCGCAGCCTTAAATTTATCCATCCCCGACACACTTTCCTCTTCTTTTGTCCAAGAAAGCCACCAAATCTTGATCTTCCTTTGTTCCTTTGCCTTCTGCTCAGCTTCCCCGACACTTTATATCAGCCATTGTGTCACACCGAGAGCGCTCTCTATAAGGCAAGGACTTCCTTTTCTGGCTCTGCAGATGCCATCTCTTGTCTGGGACCTGACAGAAAGGAAATATTTCATAACCCAGGGATTTTGCAGTGGCTTTGTTCAATGAAACCACAGGAGTGGTCCTGCAAAGCAAAGCGCAAAAGCCTCGTTTCTGCAACCCAGCGTAAAGCAAGCCAGGAAATCTGCCCTACCCAGCGTAAGTAACTCTACACCCAGAAAAACAGATGCCTCCCCAAGGGTGCTTATTTATTTAATAACTTGTAAATTAATTTCTTTTCCTGCCTTTTCCGATAAGCAGAAGTCAGTCCCTTTTTCAGGGATCAGTCAGAGAGCAAGCCAGTGATTAACGGACTTTCTGTAAGCTCAGCAAACACTAGAATGAGGTGTTAGGCATTAAGAAATCTAGTCATCCTGTTTCTAATTATGCCCTGTGGCAATATTTTATCAACAGCTTTCTTGCTCGGTTCCATCTATTATAAGAATGTTTTGCTAATTTACTCCTTCCACCTATTGTAAGAATGGTTTGCTACTTCACTGCACCCCCAGTTAAACACTGAGCAAAACATCAACTTCAATCCCACACCTCTTGCTCTCTGGCAAAGAGTGATTTTTCCCTAAGGCTCAACTGAAGCAGAGCCCACATTTGGACTCTGGAAGGAAACTATTTCATGTACAAAGAAATCTCATGTCGTTAGAACCAAACTTTATGAATACTATCCTTTCAAACTTGATACTTGTGCAATTACAGGCTTCATTTGGTCACTGCAGTTTTTTTCTGTGCTTCTCCCATGCAGTGCAAGAAGGCGCTCTGTAGTCTTGCAGATTTTTAAGCATGTTTTGCCCACAACCATGTCTATGCAGGCTCAACATCTTCTTTCAATGAGTCTGCTCAAACTGACTCAGATTATGATTTCAAGCCCCCTACCATATTGTCCTAAAGACTCTCAATTACTACTGCTTTACAGATACAAATATAAGCTTTGGTAGATAAACAGAAAGCTTTGATTGGCTTGATTGTAATTTTGATAAAGGATACCTGGAGAAAGGTTTTTGTTCTCCTTTGATCCTTTCAGAGAGCAATACTGACTGCTATTTTTAAGGAAAACACCAGCCTTGTAAAGGGTACACTCTCCTATCATGTACAATGATCAGTAGTTAGTTATGAACTGAGTTATCAGCATGTGTAGAAACGTCACTTAACAAAGTTTCAGAACACAGATAAGCATCACCATCTGCGTTCTACATTACAAGAGATAAGGTGCAAAAGTGGTGAAAGTAGCCTCTTGTTTTAAAGATTAGGACTTGGGTAAAAAACATTAAGAAGAGGATGCTGAGAGTGCATCTTCATTGCTAGGAACAACTCTGTGCTGAAAAGGTGAGGGACATGACGTATGAGCCAGAGGAGAAGCAGGGCCAAGTGTTCTCTAACAGTGAGGCCACAGCCAGTGTGCTTTAGAGATGGCTTGCAATGAGCAGAGAGGATAGCAGCCCCTCTGCCCTGTGAGGTTGTGGAAACAGGCATCACCTCCTACAACCAGGGCATTTAAGCAACATAGGAGTAATCTTAGCATCACCCCTGCAGTCAGTTACCTCAGGCTCTTTATGTCCGAAAATGAACGCTCAAAATGGTAAACTAAGGCCAAGGTAGGTTACAAAATCCACACTGGGCAGAAGCACTGATGTCTCTGTTACAAGTCCACATACACTTCTGCTGCACCCACTCCTCTTTTCATAGAATCACATAATTGTTTTGGTTGGGAAAAACCTTTAATATCATTAAGCCCACTTATTAACCCAGCACTACCATGACCACCACTAAACCATGTCCCTAAGCAACTCACCTTTTAAGGTGTGATCTTTTAAGTATCTCCAGGAACGGTGACTCCTTGAGTAGCCCGTTCCAGTGTTTAACAACCCTTTCAGTGAAAAAGTTCTTCCTAATCTCCAATCTAAGCCTCCACTGGTGCAACTTGAGGCCATTTCCTCTTGTCCTATCACTTGTAACTTGGGAGGTCGACCCCTAGCTCACTACAAGCTCCTTTCAGGTAGTTGTAGAGACCAGTAAGGTCTTCTCAGTCTCCTCCAGACTAAACAACCCCAGTTCCCTCAGCTACTCTTCATCAGACCTCTGCCCCAGACCCTTCACCAGCTTTGTTGCCTGTCTCTGGACATTCTCCAGCACCAAAATGTCCTTCTTGTAGTGAGGGGCCCAGAACCAAACACAGCACTCAAGGTGTGGCCTCAGCTGTGCCCAATATAGGGAGAAGATCTCTTCCTTAGCCTTGCTGGCCACAGTATTTCTGATACAAGCCAGGATGCTTTTAGCCTTCTTGGCCAGCCAGGAACCCACAGAGAACTGGAAACACGGAAGAATTTGAAGTTTCAAAAGCAAGGATGAGAGAAACCACTGCCGAGGCACCGTGGAGAGCTAGTAAGGGCCTCATCAGAAGGAGGGTTCCTTCCTGAAAATGGGCAAAGCTATTTTTGGTTTTCCATTTATCTCTTCCTCTGAATGTGGCTGGCAGTTGTGCTGCTCTCTTGCCTGCTGTGGACTTTACCCTGTCGCACGCACACTTGGCTGCTTGTAACACAGCCCAAATTAGGAACAAGATCTTTGGCTTTAGAAATAAGGCTATAATGAAAACCCAGAGAAAATTTCAGAGAAGGTCTATTTTTAAACACTGCAGAACAGAACATGCAACAACAAATTCAGTTTCCATTTCATTTGCTAATTGCACATGGTGTCCTTTTGCACAGTACTTCCAGCCACTACAAGCTTTGCGGGCAGGGGTAGGTTAGGCTCACTGATATCTACCACTGCTCCTCTGAAAAGAGACAGTTACTTAGAAAATATCATACTTGCATGTCCTAAACACAGAGAAAATATAGTAACTCTTAAGATGGAAAAATGTCACTTATACATATTCACAGCAGGAAAAAAGACTATAGAGAGGTGGTAAAAATGCTTGGTAAATGTCGTATCAGATAAAACACAGCTTTGGTGTCTTGTTAGTGTACACGTTTCTGCTTTCAGAGGGGGAAGAATACAGAAAGAAAACAGGAAGGCACGACAGAGAAAAGACTTATTCATGTTGGTGGCAACAACATGGTGTTGTTTCAGCTCAACTGCATTTGAAACACTGTCAGAAGATGAAAGCACACCTTCAGCAAACTGAGTGCCATCTGAGGGGCTGTGAATCAATGATCTCCCCTGACCAGGAAAGGACTCTTGGACTATGCAGGCACTGCTGTCTTTTATGAATAAACAGATCAGTAAACAGTGCAGTGATGGAGACTGCTCTGCCAACAGAAGCCTTTCAGCATTTTGAGTTAAAAGAAGAAAACAACACCCCCAAGTACTCGACCCATGAGTGAATGATGCTTCTGTCATTCAAAGGCACACAGGAGAGAAGTGCTCTGGATTCCAACTTCACATACCCAATGAATGCAGAGCTGTATCCTGGAAAAGCAGAGTTGATAGCAGGGGGGTGTCAGACTTCTGTCAGAGGTACATATTTGCCACTGCTGAAGCCAAGGGTTTCACTTTGGCAACATGATCATTCTCTTTAAGATCAATACTAACTATAGAACATATTAATTGAGATGCAGGGAAAAAACCCAGTCTGCTTTTACTAAATTCTTTAATAGTAAGGATGAGTAATTTTCACACTGTTTTACATCATTGCCTTAAGGGAAAAATACTGGTCAGCAGGAACCAATGTTAACCACAGCACAGACTTCTTTCTTCTTTACCCTTTTGATGGAAGGCCTTTGTCATGACATGAAGCCTCAGAAGTTGCTTAATGGAATAAAAATACAAGTGAATCCGTCAAGTATACACACTAACACGAGGAAGTGTCCAAACAATTAAACTCAATCAGACCTTGAATGTCCTTAAGCTTCCCCAGGCTTTTCTCATTGAGAGGTGAACTTAGTACCTACTTGTCTGAAATAAGGAATTCTCCTCCTGTTTTTGTAGCAGTAGCTGCAGACTCCTCTGTCAATAGTCTATAACAAAAAAGCCCGTTTAAAAGGCGAGTCACCCTCACCTAACTCTACCCAGCAAATGTCAGAAAACATGTTTTCTTGGGTATTCTTTTTAAAAGTTGTCATGATTGTGAGACATTTCAGTTTTTCCCTTTCAGAAGGGCTGTGCCTTTCGGTGTGCCTGATGCTGGTTGGCAACAGCTGAAGGAAACTACTGCTGCTGAAGCTTGAAAGGAAGCGAGCTTGCAGTGGTTCCAGTACCACCATCAGCAGATTGGCTGTTGGAGGAGAAAGAAAACAGACCCGTATGATACCAAAGCAGCCACTGGCTGTTGAAGCCACTGGAGGGGGACACCAGCTGGGAGACTACAGAGGACAACTTAATTATTTTGATTTAAACTTTCAGAAGAGAATCCAGGACAGCTGAATACATACCTCTGAAGGACTCCTGAACATGCTGCTTCTCCTACAGAACTCAGGACTGAGCAACTTTCCCTGTAATTACACCTCTCATTGCCAGTGCGAACCAATGAAACAAATTGCAGAGAGTTAGGTCGCCTGCAGGTACATTAGCAGATGTAGCACTGCAGCTACTAACAGCGAGCTCCATAAAAGCTTAAAGGTGGCACAGACTAGCAAAACAGACATTTATTGTAAGTGCTCAAAAAATAATTACATCCTGGCCCTGACTGATGGAATAATAGTGCAAGATGCTAATAAATTAAGCAGACAGCAAAAAACCCCACAGGCCTTTGCAAGGCCTCCAAATTGAGAGCTGACAAAAACCATACAGACATCTCACGACCGACTTCAATCTTTTCTGTTGACAGTCCATTTATTCCTTTTTCCATTGCCACAAAATTTACACACGTACAGCTTGCTCAGCAGCAAATGAGTGCACCCAGGTGCACTGAATGAGCAGATGCCCGCAGGTTTGCTCTCCTTGGCTTGACATACACGATATGTTACATTTAAATTTAGAATTGGCAAGTACAAACCTTATGGCTCAGTTTCAAACACTCTAAGATGAAAAAACAACTTGGCACCGAGTTTAAAAATACATACAGCATATCTAGGAACTAATACTGTATGCCTTGAACAACTTGAAGACCTCTGTGCCATTTATCAATCAATCAGCTGAAGCGTCACCACAGTACCTGCTTACCTAAAATGCAAGTCATCGTGCCCTCTAAAGTGGAACTGGGGACAGCAGTAAATTATTCAAATAGGTAAGAACTCATCATGTGAAAGCGTTATTTGCATTTGTTTTTATGAGTGTTCAAGTGTGAAGGCGTTACTCCCTGCTATTATTTATGGGAAAGTAAAACGCATAATGTGATTACAAACAGGTAGAAGACTAGGAAAAGAACAGAAAGTGTGTACTATGCCTAGGAGACTGACTCATAAGGAGCAACTCCCATCTTGAGAGTATTTTGCCCAGCATTCCTCTGTTGAAAGGTGTCTTTGATGAAGGGTCCTCATAGGAATGAGGCTTAAGAGTAAGTGAATAAGTGTGTATATATAGAAACTCAATACTGTGCTAGGCACCTTCCTTCTTCAGATTTACAAGGCAAAAAACCTCAACCCACATGCATTTTTTTTTAATGCTCTATTTATTTTAAAAGGTAGAAGGTTCATCAGATTAAGTTCTTGGCATGAACAAGCGTTTCACAAGCTCTAGCTCTATGAAACTATTAAGTTACATCACATACCAATAGATTAAGCTACTTCTGGTCAATTATATCATAGCTATATGTTTTAAGTTGCAATTGTGTGAATAACAAGCATTCCACCACTTTTGGTTGGATAAATGCACTTGATGCTATGAGACATTAAGCATTCTCTAAAGTCTACAGGACAAGTAGAGAAATGGCTTGTTTTGGGAAGGAAGAGTAGGTAAATCAAAAGCATTAAATAGTGCAGAATACTGTTTTAAACCTCAGTTGACTTACATAGAATACTTGGATTCCTGTGCAAACACAGCCTTCTAAAAAAGTGTAGTCAGAAAGCAAACAATTTGGCTTACTCTTACTCCCTGACCCAGAAAACAGGCAACTGGAGGCTGAGGCACCAACCTCAGGTAGCTGCCACATGGAAGCTGAGGCTTACAGACACTCCTAGGAATAGAAAGACTACTATCAACAAATGGGGTACTTGAAGCTTGTTCACTCTATTCTTATTAACATAAAAAGTTTGCTAATTTTTTGCTCAAGTTTGTCCTGATCTTGCTTTAAGAACATCATGCAGAGCTGAAACTCACTCAAGCAGAAGAATGAAGGTGATCTTCCTGTATGCAGCATGTACATACAAGAACAATCTTGTAGGCTGCAGTGACAAAAACGAAAGCTGACTGCTTGTATGAAACTCTAAATATTAGAGTTTAACGACAACGTTGTAAGCTTTTATACCCTCACAACTACAATATAAAATAGTATACTGTCATGCAATACTTAAATGATCTGATGTAATCCAAACAGGTATAAATTATATAACTTAATGCACTGTTATCTCAAAAATTCTTGCATCTAATTCATCCTGACTACAGAAAATAATATTGATCATAGCTGTACATAATCTTTAGCAACTCTTTGTTTTAATAAAGTCTTACAGTGGCTATGACAAACTCATTTTGATGAGGTAGCATTTAAGAAAGCCCCGTGTGAAGTTTCTGGTAAAACTCTTTTTGTGCTTAGGCACTGGAAGACACTGTTTAAGAGGAGACTGATCCCTGTACACTTTATAATCAGTGGCTGGAGAAAGGAGAGAAACAAATGACTGAACACATTCAGGTTTGGTGAAAACTGGTCCAATGCCACTAGCCTTGAGATCAATGATACTGATTACTTTTCCCCCCTCTAAGTAAATAAAACTGAATGCACGACACAACCAGAGGCGTGAATGCTTATTATCACTAACATAAATTCTCCTTACCTCTAACAATTTCTCTGAAGTAGAAGCCAACTAGTTAAGTCTTTAGGCTTATTCATGTTTATTTCCCACGAGAAGGGCTGGGACTTGCATTTACAACTATATCTCATTTAGCCAGAACTTACGGTATGTTTGAGGCTGCAACTAAAAGTTATATTCCACCAGTTCATGATTTAAAAATAAATAGAAACACATGGTGAAGCCTAACTGAATTACAGAAGCATCTTTGGTTGTTTAATGTGTACTTTAAAAGGGCTAATAAAAATCAGATGGAGTTGCAACACAGCACAGAGCAGCAGCCCTTCCTCGGCAATGCTACTGTGACATGCTCAAGCACTTCATGGAGAATAATGAGGAAATTGATCTGACTAGGAGAAACAAAAGGCTGGATGTAATCAATCTATATATCTAGGACTTAAAAATACCAATTTAAAATTTTGGCAAGAAGTAAAAAAAGCTTCAGTGATTTTTTTTTGTTGTTGTTTTGCTACAGTTCTATTTCACCACAGATGCATGGAACTAACTTTTATAAAAATACAACATACTGCATAAGTTTTATTTAGGGATTTAATTTATATACCACAAATATTGCTTTTACTATAAGTACAATATAATACAGTTTTACTTATGTAACTGCTGGTGTTCACTTTGGATCATAAACTGAATGGCATGCTGTGCTGTCAAATCTTTAATAAAAACGGCCTCTAATTAAACTTCTCCAAAGTATAAAATCATGCAAAATCTACATCCTATATGATACAACCAGTACAATAACTGAAGCCAACAGCCTACTAACAGCCTGGGCTATCTTCTGAGTTTGTTCTTGAAGTGTCCACAAATCAGTCATCATTTTCTTCAGGCAGAAAGGAAGAAATTCAGTTTTGTCTGCCGAATCTCATCACAACCAATGAAACCAGCAACGATGTGCACAGTTATCAGCCAACACATCTTCATTACCTAACGCAGTTCAGAGTGCACATTCAGTCCATATTAACAAGTCTGGGGTTAGGAAGTTTTATGTTTTCCTCCTGTGACTACTGGTCGTGCGTATTCCACAAAATCATCTATAAGAACAGGCCATGCTCCTAAAGAGAGAAATCAATCAATTCAGAAAGGAATGTCTCATTATTAGCAATAAATTGATGCAGTCTCTAAATACAAGGGATCAGTAGCTCAGTTGGATGTTTCTGGACTAGTCTAGCTTTAACACAAGAGACAAGACAAACACTTGAAAAGAAAGCACCTAACTAATAAACATTTTAATCTCTTCTTGCAACAGTAGTTCTTAGTGCAAAAATAACATCTTTAAAGCATAATCCACACTCTAAAACCTATAAACATTAGTTGATAGCAAAACCATGGCATTCCTATTACGGCCATTCATCACTTAGGAAATAATTCTGTACATTATCATTCCAAAAGAGAGTTTGCAGGATTAGTAACAGAGTGTAAATTACTTCCAAGTTTGTTAAAAAAGAACCCCAATGTTCATGTAAACACTCCAGTACAAAAGAAGAAATAATGTCTTTCCTTGCAGTTTGCAGCACTTTGTACAAACAAAAATGAAGTTTCATTGAGACTTCTGCTGCATAACAGGTTCAAACAGCATGTGCTATATCATGATGTGACAGTATCTTTATTTCTGTTTACACATTAACTTTATCATTACCGTTTGGGCAATGAGTATGACACCATATTTGCAGTTAACTGCTAAGAGGGAAAGAATTAAGTCAGAATGTAGCAGCGTGTTCTGTTGTTTGTAGCAATACTTTCATTCCTCTGTACCAATTTTTGAAGATATTCAAGCATTGCTTACCTTCTTCATCATAGTTGGACATATCATCTGCAATCATATTTCCAAAGTCTAACAAAAGATTCCAAGTATCTTTTGGAATTGATCTTTTATGGTGTTCCTATGAAGGACAAAAAAATTGTACTGTTCAATCCAAACTATTTTCAGATTCCACAGTAGTATTTTATATTGACATGTGAGAGAAATACACACTTCACAAGTATTTCTTCTTTTTTTTTAAATGAAGTTCAGTTCTTCCAAAGAAAGCAGCAAATTAAATTGCAACTAAAGAAGGCAACAAAGTGTAAGAAGTCTTTGATAGTCACTTTATTTTTTCTGTTATTCTTTTAGGATATGTGTTTCTAATTTGTTACAGAAAAGAACAAGGAAGAAAGCATTTGTATATCTTGCCTTTTTATTGTAAGCACACAGCCTACAAGCCAGACTACTTTGGATTAAGACAGTCAGGAAGGAATTAGTATGTACTTACCAACAAAAATTTATTCCAAAGATCTAGAAATTTAAACCTTCCTGACAAGACTAAATTCCAATATGCAATTGCCATTTCTAGATCTGCAAGAGACACATTAAACGCAACACATTAAATACTACAGCACACTCTATGCAATAAGACTCTTAGGGTTAATCAATTAATGCTACATACAACATTTTATGATACAAAGGAATAACATTCTTTTAAAAATCACTATGAAAACGATAAGGAACTGTCTTCTACTTTCACTGACCCCAAAGGTGGAAGATAAGCAACAATGGTATAAATTGCACACTGAACTTTGCAGTCATAAAAACTAAAAATATTTTATTTAGACAAAAAGATTATCAGTAACTACCTCTATTAATAATAATATAAATCCCCAAATCACACTAACACAGCAAATATTGACAGAAACCCAAATGTTAGCGTCTGCAGGTGTCAATTCCTGTTAGTTTACCATATTTTAAATTCCTTTTAAAGACAAGTGTGTCTAAGGACATGAGGAGATCAGAAATAGATTTGTCTGGAGCAGGATCTGAAATAAATTTGTCTGGAGCATGGTAAGTCCACAGCACCGCTTACAACAACAATTCTTCTCTTCTGGAATCATTCAACAAACACCTATTCCCACTACTAAAAATGTAAGTCCAAGGCAACGGTCCTTATTCTGCACCAGGACCAGTGATCTGGGAGCGGAGCTCAGCTCACGCGTGCCAACAGGAAGATGCAACACTGCCACACAATCAAGTGTACGACTAGGAGCGATATGAGATGCAGCAATAAGGGTAGAAAGGATGTTTTCTTGAAGGCCTGTTTTCCTTCTCAGCATCTCACAGTACCTATAATGGCTTCTGTGCTTGGTACCACAGGTTATAACATCAACTCTATGCAAACTGCTGTGCAACCACAAAATAAAGCACAGCCTTTCTTAAACCACAAAGAGATTTCAGTTAGTGTTTCCAGAGTAAAGTAAGCAAAAAACAAACCAAGAAAATTCATAGAAAGAATTGTCATAGGAGAGGACAGAAACTTGATCTCCACCTACCAGAAGGGAGCACGGTATTTGAAATTGCACATATCACAATACAAATCAAAGGACACACTGTCACCTGAAATCAAGTTTCAAGTCTGAAAGAGACGCTCCATATCTTAACACAGCCAGTTCCCTAGAGTCTGTATCACAGAGGGCTGGGACACAGACAAAGTGCAAAAGTTGAGATGTAGATAAATGTAGTACACCTATACCTAGCTCTACAGAGACTGGGCTGCTGGTGTTTGCTCTACTGTTACCAGTATGAATAAGCTTCTTTCAGTCTTTCCTGTATTTGTCATCATGTTCATTTTTCACAGAAAATAAGAGAATAGTTAAGAGCATTTAAATGATGTTTAGATATGTGGATTAACTACTCATATCTGTAACCTCAAATAAGAGATGGGAAGGTAGAAACTTGAATAGTCTTAAGCATTTCTAAACTTCACTGTGAAGTCACTGGCTTTGATCCCATTCACTCAGGCTACCTTATGAAGTTTCAAGCTTTTCAATCCAGTCTTGCAAATCTGCCATGTGACAACACAAAGCAAAATACACTTTGAAGAAAAAACACCTTAACAGTAGGAGTTTTATACCCGTGATGAAATATTCCTTGGAAAAAAGGAAGAACCCACAGACAGGGAAATGAAGATGATTAAATGTGCCATGAAAAAGTTAAAAA
This sequence comes from Colius striatus, assembly GCF_028858725.1. Taxonomy (NCBI): domain Eukaryota; kingdom Metazoa; phylum Chordata; class Aves; order Coliiformes; family Coliidae; genus Colius; species Colius striatus. The sequence goes on from NC_084759.1 coordinate 61,216,601, forward strand.
GAGAAAGAAGAAGCTACATTTCCCTGGTTTGTTTGAGTACGTGTCAGATTTACTATTAAGGTGAACTTGATTATTGCAAAACCATATTTAACACACTGCCTGTGAAATATCATCTTAATTGATACATTACATGTGTGTGCAAATCAATTCTCTCACGCAAGGATACCAGAATTGTATGCTATGACATACAACAAGAGCACATCCTGCCGAGAATGCCACTCTGTAGTGGCAGAAAACAGTCCATGCTGGAGCTGCTCTTCCCATTAGGCACATTGAGGGAACATCTGATCTTGGTTAAAATGAATTCAATGGGAGTGGGGGAAAAAAAAAAAAAAGAAGGAAAAAAGAAGCCTTCCTCACCTGGTTCACTGTAAACACACAAACTCATGAACTAAAAGAAGAGATATTTGAACAAAAGGATTAGATGAGACTGTCCCTTTGGTAGTGGTATCAGTTTACATAAAGTACTTGAGAAAACTAGGCCTTCAGGTGCCTAACATCCCCAGAGGATATGACTACACTTCTGTTTGGTAGACAATTCCCTACCTAGGTTGAAATACTTAGCACTGAAGGATGGAAAATAAGATTTTTCTGCTTTAAAGGGAAGACTTAGTCACACAGAGTTACAATTCTAAATTAGTATGCTGATTAGTATCAATAGTATTGATTAGTATCAATAAACAGTAATGCTGTGAGGGTTTGTGCATCTGCTATGCTAAAAGATTTTTAGTATGATGCCATTGGAGTTCTCATCCCTGCAGGAAGATGGTTTTGCAAAGCATGGATTCCTTCAGACTGCAATTACAAAAATGTGCTGCTTTTGTACCAAAAATATGCTTCCCACACTATAGACTAATGATGCACATTCTATAAACAGAAGAGACAGATGCATAAATCTCTGTAAACTCAGACCTAAGCAAGGACTGGTTTAGAAGAATCTTCCTTGCAAACATCTATGTTCATATGGATGAACAGGTAATGTCGAAAGAACATCAAGGAAGTACCACATCATATACTGTACATTATACAACAGTTTGAGCTTTCCCTTCATCCCAAAATATTCTCAGTGTCAATGTCTAGTGAGTATTGTATGTTATGCAGTCCCTTCAGTATAATGGCTTTACAGTCCAAAGTTTTTGCATACACTGAAATAAATCTTCAACATCTAGACGTTATTTTTTTTGCAAGGCAACTGAATGATAAAATATATGTAGCTTCTGTTAAGAGATCAAATTTCAGGTGTTTTCTTTGCAGTCATAGAATTTGTCCTACAGAACCACTTGGGTGACATTACTTAATCTCTTTACTCTTATTTTCTCACAGTGATCACAGGCAAATGTCATATCTGTAGAAGTAAAACAAAGCCTACATTGCACAAATTATTTTCTTTCAATGAAATTCTCGGACACTGCACTGAAGCTGTTTCAGATGTGGGGACAGTGGAAACTGGTGTCAATCTATCTCAACAAGTGGACTGTTGCACTACCTGACCAATAAGCAAAGGAATCATAGAATCATAGAACGGTAGGGGTTGGAAGGGACCTTTAGAGATCATCTAGTCCAATCCCCCTGCAGAAGCAGGTTCACCTAGATCAGGCTGCATAGGAACACGTCCAGGCGGGTCTTGAAGACCTCCAAGGAAGGAGACTCCACAACCCCTCTGGGCAGCCTGTGCCAGGGCTCCCTCACCTGAACAGTGAAATAGTTTTTTCTTATATTTAAGTGGAACTTTTTGTGTTCCAGCTTTATCCCATTACCCCTTGTCCTGTTGCTAGCTACTATAGAAAAAAGGGATGTCCCAAGCTCCTGACACCTACCGTTTAGAGATTTATAAATGTCAATAAGATCATCCCTCAGTCTCCTCTTCTCCAGACTAAACAGCCTCAGTTCCCACAGCCTTTCTTAGTATGAAAGATGTTCCAGTCCCCTGATCATTTTGGTGGCTCTGAGCTGGACTCTCTCCAGCACTTCCCTGTCCCTCCTGAGCTGAGGTGCCCAGAACTGGACACAGGACTCCAGATGAAGACTCACTAGGGCAGAATAGAGGGGGAGAAGAACCTCCCTCGACCTGCTGGCCACACTCTTCTTAATGCATCCCAGGATGCCACTGGCCTTCTTGGCCACGAGGGCACATTGCTAGCTCATGTTCAGTTTATTATCAATCAGGACTTCCAGGTCTCTCTCTGCAGAGCTGCTCTCCAGCAGCTCCCCCCCATCCTGTACTGGTGTATGGGGTTGTTTCTCCCCAGATGCAGGACTCTGCACTTGTCCTTGTTGAACCTCATGAGGTTCCTCTCTGCCCAGTTCTCAAGCCATACTTGAGCACTTGCAAGATTCAGTGAGTTACTTGATTCTTTATTTCCTCATCTCTGAATGATTTTAACAGTCTTCTTTGGCCTCCAAACTACTAAGAACATGGACACAAGAATTAGTTTGCTAATCAGTATGTTTTCTTCTTCTACAAACAAGTAAAATACACACAGCAAAATAACAAGAAAATACTACCAGGATTTAACCTAAAAACCCTTCACCAAATTGCCAAAAGTTTGAAGCAAAATAACCCTTATCTGCAGTTAGGAGCTGCTCCACAGAATGAAGAGAGAAGGGGAAAAACAAGGAAGGAGTACTGGAAGTATCTAAAGTCAGGATGCAGCTGAGTTGTATCCATTCATCCCTCCAAAGTTGTAAGCAAAGAGCTTACCTGTCCTCTACATTAGGGTATGTATAGTGGCACAGTGTCGGATTTATGTCTCTGTGGTATACAGGGAAGAGTGTTGAACAACAGCATGTGGATTTCAGAAGAGCTCTGCAGGGATTGGGCAGGATCTGACTGTGTATTACCTCTCTCTCAGCATCTGCCACGCTGAAACAGGCTGATTCCATGCAGAATCTTTAATGTTTATTGAGTATGAACTGCAGAAAAGCAGGTAAACTGCTTCTGAACGTGATCTAGGTTTAGAAGAAGATAGCTGTCTAAACATCAATTGGAGTGCCACCTAATGAACCTGACTGTGGTCTGTTTCATTAGGCTGCCCTTTCTGCAAATCTCTCCATGTACAATTCAGATATAAGAGATGAATTAAAGTTGACTGGATATATATCTCCCAAATAAAGTAAAACACAAGTAAATGACTCAATGAGGCATTAATAGAACTGGCAGTTATGCTACACTTTTACTGCTACTACTGGCCTTTTTTGATCAAAGCATCCTGTTCTACCCACAGCTTCTCTTAAATTGCTGGAATTTCAGAAAAAATAAAGCAAGGACCATACACATAGATCAAGGCCACTGAAAGATCTAAAACACGGCATTCACAGCCCTCCTCCAAAGTAAACATTAAATTAATTCATTGAACTCCTTCAACTTCTTCCATCCACTCACTCCTATGAACACCCTACAAATGGATCAATTCAACTCTTCATTGAAAGTAGAGGAAATAATGAGCTAAGGGAGAGAAAAACAAAAAAAGGGGAAAAAATTTCCTTCCCTAATGTCTAAGCGTCTTCAAAGAATCTTGAGATACTGCTATGATGAAAGTCAATGTTGATGTTGCTTCAATTAAAAAGAGCATGTTATACTCATCTGCTCATAGAAGATGCAACCTCCTTGAAGTCCACATACCGGATGCAAAGACAATCATTCTTCTGGTCTTGAGGTAATATTTGATTCAAGTCTGAATGCCTTCCTCATGTATCATCTCTTGCTTGATCCCAGGAAACTGGCAGAGAGAAGGAAGCACAACCTTTTGAGCCAGCAAGCAGGCGAAGGGACCACAAAGTAGTGATGAAGGACCAAATCTGCTTTTTGTTTCCGTGTTGAAAGTTGAAGACCATGAAAGAATACATTAAGTTCCTCCACAGTGCTGAAATAAACTGTAGTAAACTCCTGAGCATGAGGAATCTCCTTAATATGTCTTGTTGGGGCCCAAAGGAAGACCCATTAAGAGACTTACAGTACGTATCAGGGTCAAAAAAAAAGAAAAAGAGAGAGATGGAGCAAAGCCCTTGTTTTGAGCTTAGAAAATAGAACAGCTCTGTATACAACATAGTAAAAGATCCTATTCTTTAGTACATTTATGAACTAAGAACTAGGATGCAAAATTTCAGACTGCAGTAATAAAAAAAAAAAAGATAAAACTTGGGAGTAGAAGGCAAGATAAACATCTCCAATTAAAATGTAAAGATTTACTGTATTAAATAAAGTAGTTAGAACACCAGAGAGGGGATAAAACAGGAGGAATCACAGCTACCCATAATAGTTCCTTGTAAAAGTCCCCTGGCAAACCAGACCTTTATAAACTGCACTTTTTACACTATCTTAAAATATATTCAAAACACTCAGATGATGTTTAATATAACTAAATATTATGCCTGTCAGGTCCAACATGCAGACATGAAAATGGCACTGCTGTGTTGAAATTGTGCTGTCTTTTTTGCTTGAATTCATCCACCACTGTTAAGACAACAACAGTCTTAACAGTTGTAGACATCAATTTTTTCTTTGATAATAATCAAATCTATTCAGATATATTTGAAGGCCACATGACAGTTAGGTCCTGAGTAACACTAATCGGAACATTTTCTGCTTAAAATGTAAAAGAAATCAATCAAAGTAGGTCCTATGCAATATGCTTTTGCCTCCTGCATCTCCCTACTCACACTAGCTATCACCTAGAGGAACTGGTACTACTTTCATTTCTTTAAACAGGATGCCTTCAGATCAAAGCATACTACTTGGCAATATTAAGCTAATAAAAGTAAACAGAAACATCCAAGTTGGATGAGATTATAGAGACAGAAGTCCTGCAGATAAAAACAGAACTAAAAATTCCTTAGTATCATAGAATCTTAGAATGGTAGGGTTGGAAGGGACCTTTAGAGATCATCTAGCCCAACACCCCTGCAGAAGCAGGTTCACCTAGATCATGTCGCATGATATAAACTGCGGAAAACAGTTTATATAAAAGACAGTCCTATTTCTAGGAATCGGTATTGGTATACTGAACTCTGTGCTTGTTTTGCAGCATGACAAGATAGATTTAATTTATTGGAGAGGATTCTTCCAAGGTAATTACAGAAAGGCAGAATTTCTTGCCTTGTTTTTAAGGGGAACTGAAGACTAAGAAGAAATTAAAAAGCAACAGAAGACAGGCTGTTCTAAAAATAAATAAACCACATAACTGTACACACTTCCCTTCAACCAGACCACTTCCCTGTAGCAAAATCCACTGTGTCATGTATACAACCGTGTTCTGTGTCACCAAAATTCTTCTATCACCAAAAAACTTCTATGTCTGGCTTCTGTGCCTTCCTATTCCCTCCCTTACAAATGGCAGCTGTTGTAACAAAAGATACTGTGTGTCTTGCTGATAGAACCCAGAAATGAAAAGTTTGAGATACACAAGAGATTTTTTTTTCAAAATATGCTCCAGGCAAACAGGTTCAACGAAAATTGCCAGCAATCTCAGAAACAACTTTTAGAAATCCGATCTAAAAGCACTGGTGTCCAGAGGGAAGTTAGACATGGTGAAATTCATCTCAGTATGCTGAAGCAAACTGCAACCTACAAATTTTGAGACTTCACAGAGGTAAAAGGAGGTTCTAGAAGAACCTCAGTGGTTGTTTGCCAAATTGGAAGACAGTAACTATTCCATGGGAGTCAGTCCTGTATCTAACACTGTCCAAAACTTAAGTAACTTGGATGCTATAACAAGAGAAAAATACCCCTAATAAATCCATAACTTATAAAAAGCCTGAAAAGAGTGCAGCATGGTAACAGATTGGATTAGAATTCAAAGTTATTTGAAAAAAAAAAGGAAAAACCACTTGGAAATAAACAAGGAAGATTTAGTGAAATAGAAATGCAAAGTCATTTATAGCTAGTGAGAACAACTGACTACCGAAATACAAGATCAGAGTTAACCAAGTGCATTGCAGTTCTGCAGACATCACAAATTGCAGACAGTGGCAGTGTTTTAAACACAAGCAAACTTAAGAGTCCGACATAAAACAAGGAGCAAGATATCTAAGGCTCATGGAAAATATCTGGCATGTTTGGGTGTTATAAGACAAAAGGAAATTAGATCAATTGGATTGCAAAGGAGAAGAGTTGGAAGACACAATTCTAGTATAAGAGAGCTTGAAGATAAGATTTATCAGCATTGTTGTTTTTACTGTCTAGAGACTAGAGAAGACGCATACATAATTGCCAAATACATAAAAAGTTGTTACTAACTCTAAGACAACGTGTATTCTGCTTATTTACTTTAGATGGGTAAGTATAGAACTGAAGAATTCAGGAACAGAGATTTAAGTTATATGGTAGAAAAAGGAAAAAAGGACCCCTAAAATCTAACAATAGGTTTGTGCAAACACAGACACAGATGTATGAGACCTGCCAAGTGAAATTTAAGATTATATTATGTGAAGCCAGTGGCTCCCAAACTTTTTCAGCCAGAGGACCACTGTCAATGAGCTTTCAAATTTTGCTCGTTAACTATTGAAATTGAAAAGGCAAGTTAGTATATATTGCTAGGATATCACTGAACATTTGGTTGGAAAAACATCTGTGAGGAATGGTTTTGGTAGATAGTGTATTCCCTTGTGCCAGATGGGGTCAACAAGCATTTTCTTTTAAAATTAAAGACCACATGAAATATTAAAAAGTAACTCATTAATCACTGTATTTCCTGATGTTCTTCAGGATAAATAAGGCCAAAAAAGAGTCATAACTGCTGTTTATAACTTCTGAAAACAGAAGAAATAGATTTTAAAAATAAAAAGGTCATCTGAAACATATGAGAATTCCAACCCCTACCATTCTGTGGTTCTGTGAAAACACTGATAGAGCAACGATCACAACTCATAACCAAAGCATCACCGTTTGGACATTTTAGAGGTATTTCAGTCATTTCTTTTTAGTTTCAATAAAGATGATAAAAGTGATTGGATAAATGAGTCTTGGCCCACCACAGACATTTTTCTGATGAGTTGTATTTTTAAGAGTTATCTCTGTTAAACAAAAAAAGATGCATTAGCACTTAGCTTGAAGGATCCAACAGAATGACCATTTTAATTATGTCTTCTTAGATTTTTATTAACTATCTGCTAAGAAGAATATCCCATTTGTCTCTGGCACTATGTCATATTTGCTTAGTTGTCAAATATGTAAGCATAGTCATAGGTTCTGTGTATACTTGAGAATCAAGCAATATTCTTTTAGTCTACAGAGCCTTCTCCTAAACAATGGGTGTAACAACTACTAGAACTTGGTGATTTACTCTACGAGTGTAATAAAAGGAAGCATTGAATACTTCACACATCAGGAAAAACACATTAAAATATTACGTAACTGAAAGTTAGGAAAGCATTCCTTTGATTATTCCCACTTCATTAATCAGACCATTCGCTTCTATCTCTGCTTAACATAATGTTACTGACATCTTAGTCTTCAAGTCATAATTCAAATGTGAACATACGGGAATTAGAAGGCACGCTATCATGGGAGCGCATCACCAGAAGCATTTTAAGGCAAGCAGCTAGGGCACTAGCTTAGCAGAATCCTATGCTCAGGTAGCACTGTATGCTCATCTAATGTGCATGTGGGGGAGAAAGGAAGGTCAACACCTTAAGGTGACCTAGACAGAAGCAGGCAGAGATTTACACCAGTGCATTTGGTAACAAATCTAATTGGACATTCTGTTTAACTAACTGAACTGAATTAATAAAATCATTCTGAGTCAAGACTCAAAACTTAATAAGACAGAAGAAGATTTTGTAAATGAATGAGATAAATTTCCTCATCTCCTTGACATTAAGGTGCACAGTCATCAGGACACAAATATCAAACACCTCTACATTAGTTTTGGAGAGAGGGAGGGAAGATGGACAGTTTCTCATTCTAGGAGAAAATACAATGTATATACAGAGAAGAAAATGGAAAATAAAAAAACCCACCTAAGCCTAGATCAAATGTAGCTGAAGCATTAGCTCATACAACCACTCCTGTAAGATAATTGACTGATTTTTTTTTAATTGCTGAACACTTCTTTGCCAAAAGAGAACAAACATGACTCTTACAATAAATGGAGCAGGAAGCAGTGCATGGTAATCAGCAATCTGCAAACTTATTTTTTTCCTCCATTTCCCTGCTCTGCTGAGTATAATGGCCTTTCCTGAAAAAAAAATTCAACTCCAAACCCAAACAGTGTTAAATTTTATTTCTATTAGCTATCACTGACCTCAGTCACCCAAAAAATGTCATACCGTTCACCATACTTGCTCAGCACCCTTTTTCTATTCAACCTATGGTGATCCAAGTTCCCACCAGACAGAAATATGGTGTATCTCCACTGAAAAAAAGAGCAGTGGCACATGATTCAATTTATTTAATATCTAGAATAATCTTAGTAAAACCAGAAAGTCTGCTGAAAAAAGTCACCAAAATACTGTCATGCACTAAGCACCACTTAAAAAAATAAAATGAAGAAACTACTACCAGAATTGTTAAGATTCCTCAAAACTGAAATCAGCAACAGTTCCAATCAACTATTCCTACAGTTCATTTTAACCTTACTTTTAATTTTTGCACTTCTTACTTTCTCCTGCTAATAATTCAAGAAGTGCAAGAAGGCACTTAAGTGTTTTATTGCTAAAAAGCACCAACCTTACACAACACAGAAGACAGACTTACAAATGATAGGACCTCCATACCAAATAAACAGAAGTAGTGGAAATCAAGGAAGTTTCCTTTTTCCTCCTCATGTCAAATAAACAGTACACTCAGTTCCTTAATCTGGGTTGGGCTTGCCTTCCCTCCTCCTCTCTTAGTACAAGCCTCAGTGAAAAACTTTTGAGACATATTTCCTAAGCACATGAGTTCCACACTGGAACTGATCCAATTCTAACAGGAAGTCACATTTAACATTTCTTTAGGTATCCCATAGGTTCCAACCCCAGCTGTACCTGACTTACCTTTTCCACAATCTGAAAGTACAAGGCTTTTTAATGGAGAGGCAAGAAACATAACAACTAGTCAAGGGACCTGAATTGCAACCAGCCTCACAGAACAACTACAAGACTATTTAATTTTTCTGTCTGGAAAGGTGGCATGCAACCCATGAAAGAAATCAAAAGTGAAACTTATGGAAAAGAATTAAGAAAAATGGAAACTGGCTGAAAGTTGCCCCCAGTTTAAAAGAATAATAATAATAAAAAAAGAGACCAATATTCTGCTCGTCCATCTTACTCCCCTTCATTAATAAATAGTAAAACCTATTTATTAATGTGCTTCCAAGCAACATAGAGAAAGAGCCAAAGTGGATATGCCAAAAAACCCCCACTTCCTCTCAGTCACAGTACAAAGAGAACAGTGATGACAGTACGGTGCTACTACACACTAAACAGCTTAATTCCTTCCTATATGTCTTTTGAAAGTGAACATAAATTTGAAAAGATATCAGATTTAATTTTACTCTTTTTTTTTCTTCTAGTCACAAAGTAGGTATTTTTGATTTGAGGAGAATAAAATATTGTCATTTAAATAATGTATCTCCAGTGATACAAAGCTTAGATTGGGACAGATCTCAAACTCTATAAAACATAACAACTGAACAGTTTTTAAGCTATATGCCTATTTCTATTCACTAGCTCTGAATCAAGTCATAGAATCATAGAATGGTAGGGGTTGGAAGGGACCTTTAGAGATCATCTAGTCCAATCCCCCTGCAGAAGCAGGGTCACCTAGATCAGGTCACATAGGAACATGTCCAGGTGGGTCTTGAAGACCTCCAGGAAGGAGACTCCACAACCCCTCTGGGCAGCCTTTGCCAGGGCTCCCTCACCTGAACAGTGAAATAGTTTTTTCTTATATTTAAGTGGAACTTTTTGTGTTCCAGCTTCATCCCATTACCCCTTGTCCTCAATATTCTTTCATTAAACTTTACGTAATAACTGTGAGCTAAACCTAAAAATTCTTAGACCAGTTACTTTTGCCCAGAGTTTAGTCCTTCTTTTTAAGTTGATACAGGTATTTTGTTTCAATTGTTCTGAACAAAAGAGAAAACACAAGGAGCTTACTCTTTAAGAAAAAAAAAAAAAAGAGAAGTCTCCAAGAACTGCAGGAACTTCCTTTGATAAGAGGAGAAAGAATGTCAATGGTAGCAGAAAATCCCATTAAGTTATCTGTATCAATGGGATATTAAAAAGGTCAATTAAAAGAAGATAGGACAGAGAAGTAGTCAGTGAAATAAATCAATAATGAATTTACTGTACAACTATTGATGAGAAAACTGTGTTCTTGGAAGTATCTGGAATCGACTTCACTGTCTGTAGATGTTTTCTCAATCTTTTTCTACTTACCTAGACCTTTTTGTCCAGGGTTTTTAGCAAAGTTAAAAGTAAACTGATAAAAATCTTTGAACTTTGTTGGATCCTTTAGCTCTTGTTCCAGTCTTGGCAATAGAGCTTTTAGTTTTTCTGTAGTGTCACACCTGTTCAAAAGAGGTTACATTATTTGTAAATACTTAAGAGGGTTTTTTTCCTGGTTTATTTATTTATTAAGGTTTAGTTTCAGAGCAAAATAAGACAGTAGTTAAGATCAAAATAGGATACCTTTCTGGATAGCATTCTTAATATAAACACTCATATGCCTTTACTAAATGATTTTAAGTGCAATGTTACATATAGGCATCCATTAAGTAAACAACCCCAATGGGATTCAGTGTTTCAACTTCCTTTCTCAGTCTCTTCACGAGTTTATGAACTCAAACAGTAGGTATTATTCTGTTCAAGAGCACAAACTACACTGAAATCTGCCATCCTTTCTCCTTTCATTGCTGTTGTAACACAAGGGTATGATATTAATCTACATAGACATTATTTACTCCCTGCTCTACCTAAATGAAGAGCTGCATATGACATTTACAGTTAATCTTAACATTAGAGGACTTCCCAGTAAAATGAACTATTATTTGCATTCATCTTCGTCCCACCATAGAATGCTTGTGGATAAAATCTAGGAATTGCCAAGTCTGAAGGCTGACAAACAGTTTAACAGTCTTGAACAGGTAAGCCAAGATGAATGGAGTTACTGAGATTCTAACAGAAACGTCTCTCTTAACACAGGACTGAAGCATTTTCAGTGAAAGCACCTGAGCTGACAGGATGCAATTTTAAGATAAAACACAAAAGGTTTCCCTCATACCAAGGAATCAAATAAATATTTAAGGTTTATAGGATATTATCAATATTTTGTATTGTACCTAGAAACTCAAAGCCAAGGAAAGGTTTCAAAGACACAGCTATTGTAACTAGCATCTTACAATTGAAAGTTCCCAGTAAGTAAACATCTGTATTTATTCTAAAGATTCAATACATTTATTGAAAGGTTGGATAACTATAGCAAAAAAATCACAAGATGCAGATGCAATTTTAACTGTCTTGCATGGTACAGATAAAAAGTACCTTTCTGGTCACCAGCAGCTGGTGGATAAAAGAAGGAATTCTGCCAACAATCTTCAACTGAGAAGATCAGTTTCACGGGGACTTGATCTAGTTAACAATAGGGGTAAACATCATACCTTCCTATCCATGTCCTAAAGGTGCTATATGAGTTAAACTTCAGGGAATTTCTTGTCATTCAAATCTTCACCTAATGTTAAATGCTAAAAAACACAGACACTGCACCTCCAGTATGTAACAGAACCATTGCAAATTCTAAGTAAGCACTATACCAGCAGCAAGCAGAAATGATCAGATTATGTATGAGTACTTGATTGCTGTTCATGGCTAGAAATCCATAATTATTCTTACAGTATCTAAACAAAGGGATAAAATAAATCAGTGGACTTCAGATGACAGCAACATTTATTTCATCACAGTTTCTGAATACCCTTACCTAAAAAGAAAAGCTTAGAAAGAAGTCAATAACTGATGAGGTCAGTAACAACAGAACTGCTGGAACTCTGTTAAGAAAAACCATCAAATTTGGTGGAATTTGGTCTACTATGGAAAGGTATTGATAAGGTACCATTCTAAGACGAAATTATCTAGCTACAAAAAATATGCATAAGAAATAAACTGTAATTCTCTACCTCATGCAACCTGTTTTGACATCTCTATATATTAGGAATACTTGATCTCTTCCAAGAAGAAGTTAAACATTCAATACTGTTTTACAGTGACAAATGCTTGCCTCTTGTTTAGCAAACAAGTCAATGTGGTTTGAACCACAACGTGTGGTTTAACCTCAAAGTCTATTACCCAGAACAACTTAATAATCCAGGAAGAAAAAAATTTTACAGTTACATCGCACTGACTAAACAACCTTTTCTACTACCAATACTTGCATTTTGAGTTCTTACAGATATTCTGTACAAATTCAGTATTTATTGTACAAGGTGATAGGAGGAAACTATGGTTTTGGAAACTACTAAAAAGAAAAAAAAAAGTTGTATTTGGTGGTGACAAGGTGAAGGGAAATAATTCAAGGTTCTTCTTTCCTATTTCTTTTCTGTTTCAACCCTGACTGAAGCCTTTTTTCCCCTTTCATACATCTCCAGTGACTTACAGCTTTTAACAGCACACAATCCAACTCAAAACTTTAATACAATCATGCATGTTTGTTACAAATTACATAAAATGATGTGTTGGGTTTGTGTAGAGCTATTTCTGGTAACAAGTGAGGGGCTGCAGTGGCCTCATTGTAAGAAGTTGCTTGAAACTTGCCCCATCTCTAAGTGAAACCCACCTCTGAAGCTGAGTCAGTGGAGTGCTTTTGTGATCACTTTTTGAGAAGGAGAAATTGGAAGATGGAGGTGGAAGTGGTAGAAGGAGTTGGATGAGAGAAAAGTGACCATGCAGACCCCAAGGTCAATGAGGGAAGTGAGGAGGAGGTGTGCTGGAGCAGAAAATTCCCTGCATTCCATGGTGAGATGGCAGCTGTCCCCCTGACACCCATGGAGGGCAACAGCGGAGCTGAGATCTTCTGGCAGCTCCTGGAAGACCCCAAGGCAGAGAGGGTTGCTATGCCTGGAGGGGCCATGACTCTGTGGGGAGGCAGAATTGGAGCAGAATGTGCCTGGAGTTGGACTGCTGTGGAGGAGACACTTTCTGAGGAGGACTCACAACAGAGAGGTTCGTTAGGGACTGCATCCTGTGGGAGGGACCCTGTGTTGGACCAGGGTGAGAATGTGAGGACTTCTCCTCTCCTGAGGAGAAAGGAGTGCCAGAGACAATTTGTGAGCAACTGACCACAACCCCCATTCCCTGACTCCCTGTGCTACTGAGGGGAAGGAGGTAGAGATACAGAATCACAGAACGGTAGGGGTTGGAAGGGACCTTTAGAGATCATCTAGCCCAAACCCCCTGCAGAAGCAGGTTCACCTACATCAGGTCACATGGGAACGTGTCCAGGCAGGTTATGAAGACCTCCAAGGAAGGAGACTCCACACCCTTCCTGGGCAGCCTGTGCCAGGGTTCCCTCACCTGAACAGTGAAATAGTTTTTCCTTGTGTTTAAGCTTCATACCATTACTCCTTGTCCTGTTGCTAGATGCAATAGAAAAAAGGGATGCCCTAACCTCCTGACACCCACCATTTAGATATTTGTAGATTTTAATGAGATCCTCTCTGTCTCCTCTTCTCTAGACTGAACAACCCAAGTTCCTGCAGCAGGGAGCTGAGCCCGGTAAGAGGGGAGGGGTGAGTGAAGGAGATCTTAAAGTACTGTTTGTATTTTTCTCATCATTCTGTTCTGGTTTTACTTCCTGTCTGTTCTGTTTTTAGTCAGTAGTGGATTAAACCGATCTTGTTTTCTTTCCTAAGTCAAATAGTAGAGTCAGCTTTGCCTGGGACCACAATCAGCAAGTGTGCCCTCTTATCCTTGTCTCAATCCACTAGGCCCTTGGTTATCTTTTCTTCTCCCCAGCCCACCATTGTTGGGTAGAGGGGTGACTGAGTGGCTGTGTGGTGCTTTGTTGCCAGCTGGGCTTAAACCATGACAAAAGTTCAACATATCCATCTGTCTTCCCTGCTCTACAGGTAGGAATAATTTTGCTTCACCTTTACTGTGGTTATTGTTAAGGTTTTTCAGTAAAGCACCAATTAAAAGAAGATAGGACTCTACAGGCATTTAGCATTCATCAAGCTTGGTACCAGCCTTTCCAGCTTTTTGAATGCTCACACTTAATTCAATTAAAAACATTTTAAACAGAAAACAAGCTCAGGTCTTATATAATGAACTACGCAAAACCAGATACTTACCCCAAATCTGTCATGCCATCAACAAACTCCTTTTTACTGAATTCACATTGAGTAGCTGCCCTGAACTTCCACGCTACAACCAGAACACTGATACTGGCTGGGTCCAGGCTTAAATCATCACAGAACTGCTGAATTCCATCAATGCCAATTTTATTTTCATCTTGTGGGTCTGCAGTTCAAAATAAAAACAGGAGAATTGCAATTATTTACAAAAACAAATATTTACAAATAACCATCTGCACAGCTTTGGTATGCTGCATAACACAGGTCTTCGTTTTGTTCACAAGCTTCACCAATGACTTCACTCAAAATCTAGTTAATTTTAAAAGTGCCTTGAAGAGTAGCTGCAAATAGATCAAGTATTCTGCAAACTTCCCTAGAAATTGGCTTGCAACTTTTTTTCTTAATTCAACAGCTAAGGTCAATGAAATAGTTTTGTCTTCTCTCCCCAATGCTTTTATAAAACATCTGAATTAACTGAGGAGATGCATGACTACATCTGAAAACAGTAAGGCTGATAAACACATCAAATGTACAATATATTAACTGATTATCTTGTAACAAACTTTAAAAGAACACAAAACATCCCTCCCTCTCCCAATAAAAACCCAGCCTCCAAAACAAAACAAAAAAAAACCCCAAGTCTAACAAAAACACACTTACCAAGTGATCCCACAGATCTTTTTCCTGATAGGGATATATAATTAGCTACTATAACAGTTTAAAGTCTATAAGACCACAATTAACTCAAACATTTTTTATTATAAGTTAAAGAAATGATCAAATCATTGCTCAGACAATGCCTCAGTGTAACAGGCCCTTAAAACTAAACACCACAACTTCAGAAATATGTTTCGGTAGTACTTAGTACCACCTTTTTGAATGTCAGAACCATAGTTGGTAACTACCAATATCAAGGTAGGTATCATTGTAACAATTCTGTAACAGAATTCTCTCTCAAAAAAAGCCCCAAACAAACAAACCCCTCTGCATGTAAACTTAAATAACTACAACAAATGACAGTAAAAAAAAAAAAGCCACCTCATTAGTTTTCAAAGCCTGACAGTTAAACTGTCACACCCAGCTTTGGAGAGGAAAACATTTCAGCATCTTAAGCTGGATGGAGAAAAGTATTCCTTGAGCAAATTTAAGGCTAACTTCTTAAACTGGTAAGTCTTTCAACCATGCTATTTTTAAGTCCCTATCCAAGGAGCTGATTAAAAAATATAGAAATCAAGCCTAAAAGAAATCCAAACCCATCACCCCCTCAGGTGTTCAGCTAAGATCTCTTCCACTTTTCCAGCCAATACTACAGTGGAAGAGATACTAAAATGTAGGGGAAGTTAATTTAGCAAACAAAGCTTACATCCATTAAAGGAATTACATCCAGGGTATAATTCAGGATCTTTGAGCAAGAATAACAAATCATCACATCTATTCTACCACACACCAGATCTAGTTCTAAGACATTTAAAATTTGTTTCCTGTGTATTTGGTAACTAAAGAAGCAAAGGCAAAAAGTGCGCTAGTGTTGAAAACAGTGGAAAAATTCCAATGGATTTTAACAAGGATTGTTTCATCTTCATCATGTTTCAAGCCATCCAGGTAAACAGGACCAAAATGAAACTATCACATTGATAGTTGTTGGATAAACTGATAAGAAAACTAACACAAAGACAGCACAGAAAACGAAAGACCTCTCATCTCAGATTTCAAATACAGTGCAATGTATGTAGGATTCTATGGAGCCTGTAGGACAAAGGAATTCCTTGTTATTGCAAGGCCAATGACTTCAGTTTCAGCTACATATGAAAAAAGGATGGTGCCTAAACAAGCCTTCTATTGTTTTCTCTGACATCTTGTGAAGGTTTTGTTCATGTTCACAACTTTATTCAAGTGTTAAAGTGCTGTAACTGCAAAGGTGTGTAGCTAACCAAAATATGGACAATAAAACTGACTTGGTTTCCTTTCACAAAAACTGAGTGGCCACTACTAGAAAATTATGAATAATAAATAACAGTTGTGGTTATTTCTGTTTTAATTTTAGATCGTCTCAGTAGCATTTACCAATTTGTATATATTTGTGTTCCTAGAAGCCTCTCTGATCAGACACATCACTTTTGCTGTAATATGCCAGCACAAAGAATAAACTTAGGACAGAGCTTTCAAGACAAGCTTTTGAGTTCTAATTTGACCATTTTATCAGACCCTTAGCTGTAATGTTATCTGAAACATTTTTTATTTTAATGTCTAGAAATACTACTACCTTTGAACAAAATTAACTCTCCCCAATATTACTGTAAGAATAATATGTATTCTTTTGCCATGCAAAGTACATTGTACAGATACTTAAAAGCAGCTGCTGGCAAAAAAAAATCAAATAAGTTGCATAATGAGCTTTACCCTCCTTTCCATCATATGTAGCTGACACTATTTCTTCATGATAGGTTTAATTTCCTACCGTGAATTACTTCAAACTCTACAGGAACATCTACATGAGTTGTGTACTGAACATTAAGAGCATTTAAAACCTTTTTCATTCTTATCTCACTACTGCAAACACAGAGTGAGAAGCAAAAGCTGGCAACCTTTGCCATTCTTAAAGACTTCTAAGGGAAGGAAAAAGCAGTAATACCACCCAAACAAAACAGTTTTAAAAAAAACCCCACAACCCAAACTCACAACAAAAACCCCAAGCCTTACCTTTGTATCGATTATACAATTGTTCCAATTTTTTCTTGTCTACTGAATTTTTCATGGATTCCTTGTAGTACAAGTCTGGATTCTGGAAGTAGTTGTCTGTTGCCACTTCTAGTTTCCACTCATTCTGCATTAAGCAGTATATAGCAGTCCTTTCACCAGCTTGGGTAAATGCCATAAACTGGCGGACCTTTTCCTTCTGAGACGATTTAAGCTTATGCTTTGGGATGCAAAAGAAGCAGGAAAGCCAATGAAGCTAATCCAGAAGTTTCAGCATTCTACTACTAATGCCTATCTTTTAAAAGGTTTTAGTTTCCTTGTTGATGACAACTTTCACTTCAGAATTACAGGAAGACAAAGCCTTGTTCTTCTGTGTTAAACAGACAGCATTTTCTTCTGAAAATTGAAATGACAGCATCTATATATACATTTTTAGCAGCACATATCCTGGCAGTACTAAATCTATATTTCTGCTTTATTGCTCAGATGTGCAGAAGTATTTCTGTTCTGTAACAGCAGTAAACACAAGTTTCACTGTGTAACAATCTGGTTATCTTCTGACAATATGCCTAGTGGTTATACAAACAAGAAATTACACAGATACAATTTATAGATTCTCAGATTCTGTGTAAGTCCTTCATAAGAGGATAAAAACTGCTCAACAAGTTTTCCTAATATTTTCCTAGCAACAAGAACAATTCAAAGTTCAATCTTTTTAGGTGATCAGCTGAAAAGGCAGAAGCATATCACATTTTTATGTTAGAAACCTTTGCCAACAGAAGATGTAACCCAAAAAAAATCCCAGACAAAGCAGATGTGTCAGAGACTTGCTGAAGGTTACAACGAGACTATAGAGTTGCTATAAATGTGATCCAAAACTCTGAAAAAGATGCTTCTACTGTTGATACATTAAACACTACCACTGCTATTAAAGCAGTATACAGGAACCAATAAGATAGTTCTCTTAATGGCAGGTAATTGCAGTAACCATATCAAGACAACATCCCTAAGCTTCTGCAAAACCCAAGAGATGGGAATAGTGGATTTTATAGGAAGCAAATTTGCTATTAACATAGTTCAACACTGTTCTTTAATTGTTATTCAATCAGAAGAAGGAAATAGCTTAAATCAAACTCTGTTTTTTATTATATTCTGATACTTTCCAGTTTTGTTAAACCATGCTTAATACATGTTCTGGGCCAACAATGGAGCTGAGAAATTTGTCTAAGTTCCTTGCTACTGTTTAAATCATCAGGTATAACAGAAAATGTATTGGTCTCTTAAACATTAGAGGAAAACAGAATCCAGCTATAATAAGCAGTAAACATAGGACTGTCTTTCAGTTTACTTGTTATCTCTAGTACACATATGGATGGTGACATCTTGACTACAGATGGTCCCAAGACAAGAAACGTATCACGTAAACAAGATAAGGACTTTGGTCTTTCCTACAAGATTTTTCAATTTAATGCAAGAAGAAACATGTAAAGTGGGAAGAAAGTTGCAAAAATAATTACAGTGTGTCTTGGCAAGAATATACTCAATAATCCTTTGACTGCAAACTCTATGTAATCTCCTCCTCCCCACTTATCATTGAGGTCTAATTGTGACAGTCTCCTTGTACTAATTTCTTCCTCAGTTATATAAACTTACTTTTAAAAACAAAGTTAGCAATGAGCACTTCAAAAGAGAGGTCTATGACAATTCCGAAGTAAAACCCATATCCTCTCACAAATCTAATTAACAACATTTAGGCATTTAGGGATATTTTCTAGGTTCAAAAAAAGAAACATTGGGTTATTTGAAGAAATGAAGGAGAAGAGAAGCACATTCGACTATCTAACCTACTACTCTGTCATGTAGTAGAGTTGCGTTTAGTGCCCTGCACAGCTGCTGCAAGACAGAGGAGAGAGGTCTAGTAGTCGCGTTTCCAGTACGCCTTCTGACCCACGGAACCCTGACACGGAGGCATACTCCGCACCACGACGTCATTAAGTCACGTTTCAGAATCCCTCACAAGACGGTAATCATACCATACTGCAAATTCCAAGGAAGGGCTAAAGTTGAAAACAACGCGGGCTGCGGCGGAGGCACCGCGCGAACCAGGACAGCCCCGGCTGCTCCCCTCACTCCCTTCCCGCACCCGCCCCGCTCCGGGAAGAGACATCGCACCTCACCTTTGCCACCTCCTTCTGCTGCGCGACGCGGCCGTCGCTGCACCTGCCGCCTCCCGGGGCGGGGAGCGGGGTCGGCCAGCGGGAGGGCCCCGCCCGGTGTCGGAAGGCGGGGCGGCGACAAGCGAGGGACACGGGGCTCCGGCAACCTGCCCCGCCAGCCCAAAAAAGGGCAAGGTACGCGCCGCGCCGGCTGCCGCCGCTCGAAATACCCGCGGCGCCGCCCGCCCCGCCCGGCCTCCCTCCCCCTCCCGCCTCCGGTGACCTTCCCCGCTCCGGGGCTCGGCGAAAGGGGCGGCGGGAAAGCGATTCCGAATGGCCTGTGCCGCTCACCCCGCGCCGCACTACGTCGCTCGTCCCCCCTCGCCCCTCGGCTCGTGCGGACTCCCCCGCCTGGCGCCGTCCCCATCCTTCCCCCTCCTCCATCGGTAGGGCAACGGGACTCGGCGCTGAAGGAGCGGAGTAGCACGAAGCGTGGGGACGCTCGGCTAACTGGTGCGGGAGGTTGGTGGCTGTTGTGGGTTCCCACCCCTAATGTCTCTCCCTCCCCTTCGCTCCAACAACCTACCATTTTATCACCGGCGCTTTGACCAACTTCACCGTCCGGCGCCGCCTCCCGCGCAGGCGCGCAGCGGCCCGCCCTCACCGCCTATCGCCGGCCGTGCTGCTGGGACCAGGCGCAAAGGCGGAGCGCGGGAGGGGAGCCTGCCGCCTGCCCGGCCCCGCCGCCCGCAGCGAAAGGTGCCGGGCGTGCGCCCGAGGGGCCAGAGCAAGCCGGGACGGCCGCCCCGCGTCGGGAATGGGGTAGGCGGGAACACACCGTTACCTTTCCCATCGCACGCCGCGAGGAGGCGCTCGGACTACAGATCCCGTCTGACTCCGCGCTTAAAGGTGCCGCAGCGGCGGCGGGTGCCCGGCGCAGGGTGAGACGGCTGCCGTGGCGGGGGCGGGACAGGACTGGCTGTAGGCAAGGACGGGGCTCCTCGGCGCCTTCCGTCAGCGGCCCCTGTGACCGCCGCGTTCCCATCCCGTCCTTCCCGCGCTCCGCTGGCCGCTGCCGGCCTCTCTCTCTTAGGTGAGCGGGGCGGAGGGAGGAAGCGGCGCCCGGAGCCCGCGGCTGCCTCCGTCTCCTTTCTGGCAGCAGCTGGGCTAGCCGCTGCCCTGAGGTAGGCGGTTGCTGGCAGGGGATGGGGTGGGGGATACTATGAGGTGGCAGCGGAGGCATTTGTGTCCTATCGCCGCAGGGCCGAGAAGTTGAGTGCCGCTGCCGGGAGCGCCGGGCGGGCTGTGGAGCGGCTGCCTCCCTCCCTCCCTGCGCCGCCATGAGGGGGCGGGAAAGGGGCCGGTCGGCGCTCTCCTGATCTTTCCCTCTTCTCCCTTCTCCTCCTCCCCTGGCCTTCCCCAGGGTGAGGTACCGCCAGGCGCCGCCCGGAAGCCGTCCGGCGGAGAGAGGCGGCGGTACCGGGAGCTGTCCCCCGGTTGCCATCGCGCTCAGGTGGGTGCATGGAGGCGCCCGGCGCGGCAGCGGCCCCAGCCCCTGCCTCGGCTGCCCGGCGGCGGATCCCGGGAGTGGGCTTGGGGTGAGAGGAGGCTGGTGGGTGACAGCAGACTAGCGGGCGGGAAAGGACCCGCAAGCGTCTTGGAGGGGAGGATCAGGGCTTGCAAGGTCCACTATCAGTATCGTGTTCGGGAAGGAAAAGTCGGGAACGTGAGCTGCAGTCCATCGGAAGACAAACTGTACTTCAAAAGGACTCCAAAAGGCAGGAATTCCCTCGAATTTGATACTTACTGGTGCACAGAGAGGAATGTCTAAGGTTTGGGGTTTTTTTTCCTCCTCTATTTGCACTCAGAAGTGTATATTGAGCACCGCCCCAGGTGCAAAAAGTAGTTTTTGCTAGCCAGACTAAAAACATCGTTGCTGAAAGAAAACTCTACTGTGCCTGAACCACAGTGGTAAGTTTACACAGTGTGACGATGTGCAAACTTACTAGTATAAATATCTGCTCAGAATTTAGTTGTGTGGTTTGATATACTGCTGAAAACATGCAGCAGCCTTTTACTCACCTCTCTGCAAACATGCCTGGGGAGGTGGTGGAGTCATCAATCCTGGAGACATTTAAACGTTATGTAGTGAGGTGCTGAAGGACATCATTTGGTGGTAGGCTTGGGAGTGTGAGGTTAGTGGTTGGACTCAGTAATCTTAAAGGCCTTTTCCAACTGAAATAATTCTATGAAGCCTGAACATACACTGGACATTTTCTTCTCCCTCTTTCTTGCGGGAAGAGGTTGTAATATATTCAGCAAATTCTCACCCCCAAGCATGTTAAACAGAAAGATTGTTCCTTCATATACATGGGGAAATATTTCCTTAACTATCACTTTGGAATTTTTCTAGGTGGTAGGGATTGTTATTTTTTTTTCCCTCATCTCTTAAAAACAGTAAACCCCATAGCTTTGTCAAAGTTCTGAAGTATTTCTACTTTATTATTTTACTGATGTTAGGGTGACATAGATATGCTGCTTCTACTTTATTTACACTTTTACTTCTTAATTTTTAAATGTTTTAGTTCTTCATATTGTTAAACTCTTATCCCACATTAAACTGTTGGCAGCTAGATATGTTGGCTTATATTTCATGCACTGAAAAAGAAAGAAACCAACCTATAGACAGATGTTTTCTCAGTAGTCTCTGAAACAGATATGGGAGGGTATTTTAAAATGGAAAGTAGTGCTTGGCTGTGCTTGTCATCTTCCCTTTCCATTCTATATAATGGCAAAGGCTAGATGTGATCTGATTGCCACAGAGTTGTAAGAAAAGAAGAATCTCTCTTAGGCTGACTGCTTCCCGGTGACTATATTGGTATGTCAGTTCCTGATTAAGTCTGTTGGGCCAGAGATCAAGACTGCAGCTAAAGTTTTAGGCAAATACCTGCTAAATACATGCTGCACTGATGGTTCACTAACATGTAGTGTGTGTTGTGCATTTTTACAATCTCATGCTTCAGTGATAAATGTATGTTTCGTACATGCATTGTTGTATTAATTGAACATACATTGTATATTTTGAACATAGATTGCTCTGTATAGCTTCGTGGTGCATGGATTTTCCTTTGCGGGTTTTGGGGTTTACTTAGGTGGTTTTTTAAAAAGAAAATGTAACCATCTTATTTTACAATAATGTCACTTTTCCTCTAGGATCTGTAAATTCATTCTTAGTTTTGAAATTCTATCCTACTTCACATTAAAAGCAAATGCAGTTGTTTAAATAGAGATTGCCAAGTGGCTTCTGGGAAATGAACTAATGAATGAATTGATTTTACTTTAGTGTTCTTAAAACTCTTATTTTAAAATCACAAGGATCAATAATTAGATTTGAAGTAAATTGCCTCAAGGCCATGCAGCCTTTCAGATGAAGGTCTTTTATCCAAACTGACACTGCTCAGAAGTCTAGGAAGTTTTGTTGTTAGTTCTTCACTGTAGAAACACTTCTTTCACAAGCATGATATATGATGTAATCTGTTTCAGTTAAGCGTTGCTATTAATTATGTTTTGTATATTTGTGTGTGTTAATGCTTCTGAGGCAGTATAAATAACAAATTATTATGATGCAATTTTTTCCACATAGGTTTGAAAAAATAGGCAGCTTGCTGATAGATAAGAATAATGAGTTTGGGTCCTAGGTTGAAGTACAGCCTATGGCATCGTGGCTTAACATTTTAAATGGCTTTTCTCTCATGTAAGAAGTGTAGATGATTACCATGTGAAGTGACTAAGCTTTCTGTTCAGTGTTTTTAAAATACAACGATATCTAGAAAATAGTCAAGGGGAAAACAAAAATCCATCAGTAACCTTGGGCTGTTTCTTGGTAGCTGTTGGCTGAAGGAGATGGTGTACATTCTATTCAAGGTCATAGTGTAGGACAGTGCAGTCTTAGGTTTGTTTTTCATATTTGTTTGACCTAATGGCCCAATATTATCACATTTGATAACTGATTGGTACTGTCTTGCAGCACGGTATGAGTACTGGAGATGCAAAAACCATGTAGCAGAAAGCTTTGAGAGTTGTGGATTATCAGTTTCTCCCAACAGCAAAAAAAAAGTGAAGAATGAAGGCAACTGGCTTCATTTCCCTATGGACGTTGGTTTCACTGCCTTGTGGCCAGTTGGCAAATCCTGCAGAGCATGAAGATGTAGTAAAGCATGCCATAAAGCTGCACCGTGGGAAAGGAGCTGTTATCACTCAGAGAAAGCAGTGGGTGTTGGAGAGCTGCAGAAAACTGTCTGGCCTTCTTCGCCAAAAGAATGTTGTTCTCAACAAACTAAAAAATGCCATAAGAGCAGTCGAGAAGGATGCAGGACTATCAGATGAAGAGAAACTTTTTCAGGTGCATACCTTTGAAATTTTCCAAAAGGAACTAAATGAAAGTGAAAACTCGGTCTTTCAAGCAATCCATGGCCTCCAGAGAGCCCTACAGGGTGACTACAAAGATGTTGTAAATATGAAAGAAAGCAGCAGACAGCGACTGGAAGCCTTGAGAGAAGCTGCAATTAAGGTTAGTTACCCCATGTTTATTGCTAGAGTATTAATATTCTACTGGTCATTTTAATTTTACTAGAATTGATGTGGTTTCAATAAAAAAAAGTAGATCTACATGAAACATGTACTGTTCTGTTCTTCACAATTGATTTTGAATGAAATATTTGTTCTCATCAGTAAAATTAGAAGTAATTCTGGTGTAAAGCTTAAAACTTACTAGCAATCCATAGTTCTTCCTTCAAAACAAAGCTAGGCACAATCCTAAGATCTATGACAAATATTGTGTTAAAGGGAAAGGAATACAACAAGTGAGTCAGTGCACACAGTGCAGCTGAACTAGATAAGGCAGTGGGATTATCAGAGTGGAAATAATTCAATAAATGGGCAAATTAGTAACTTTTTTTTTTACTTTGAATGAGAATTGCTCAACCCAAACCTACAATTTAAACAGAATGACTTCTTGCCTTTTCCTGTTCATATGAGTGTGGGTAAAATGGATGTGCAAAATATGAGATGACTAGATTTCTCATCTCAGTGTAGCACTCCTAGCCTAAGAAAAGCAGGTTTGAAAAACCAGGCTGGCAAGAGCTGGCTGAGATAACTTTACCAAGAAAAGCACATGTGAGTAACAGTTGAGCACAAGTACTTCATGGAAAAATTGAGTTTCCTATGTCAATGCAGACCTGTTAAGATGTTCATAGTCTACCAGTGTCTACTGGACTTGACAGTGCTCAGACTGTGTACTGAAAATCTCCCACTGAGAGAAAATGTCATTTAATTGATTTGATATTTAAGTTGTGCTTTTCCTTTCTCTGCCTCTCAGCCACTGGAGGAATATATTAAGAATTTTCTTTGTTTTCTGTCTTCTAAAAGATAAGGCTGCCTCTGTGTAAGGGAACAAGATAAGGAAAAAGAAATGAAAATGGGATATAACATCTGAGCTGGCAGACTCTCTAAAAGGCATTTGTTTAAGATGTAGATCGTAACAGGTGAAGATGGCAAGACATTTTGTGCAAGAAAGGTGTATAGTGAATTGTGTCAAGAGAGGCTGGTGGAAGTAGCAGTAAGGGTGCAGAGTTGGGAGACGAGTGGTCTGTGCAGTGAAAATGAAGACTGAGTTGTGACAAATTTGGATAGGAAGTAGCTTGGATCTAGGTGTTTTCCAGTGAAGTGCTCAATATGACTTTGATATTGCTACTTAATGGTAGTGCTAACCTCTGCTGCATAGAAATTGTAGCAATTGTCATGAAAATGACTTGATTTTCCACCTTTTTTTTCTTCCCTGAGAGCTCTTAAAATAGCAAGAGTGAAGCTGTCCAGAATCTTCCTTCTCATTTACCTAATTCTTGATGTTACTTAAAATCACTGAAGTAATCCATCCTTGAACTTGAGAATGGTGCTTCCTAATTTTTCTCATGAAAAGAGGCCCGTGTGTATAATAATGTATCTTAGATGTGTCTTGTCAAAACTTTGCTTCTGCAGAGGTGGATTGTGTGGGCTTCTTTTTATTGTCAGATCAAGATATTTACTTGAACGAGCAATCTTTTACACCTTTCTTTATGTCATGTGAGTGATTATTGAAACAGAATATTTATAGCTCTAACCTTACAATTGTTATATGAAGGGAAACATAGTTGGGAAATGCATACCAGAAATATGAAAACTACATGGGATATAGTTTTTTGGGCTACTTCTTCAGAAGACAAGCATCAGGTCCGATTTTGTTCCAGTTTCACTTTAATGATTACTCTATTAGTGTAGTCATAAGACATCCTTTCTATTTTTTAAACTATTATAGTGGAAAATAAAAATGGCTGTAGAAGACAGTCTCTTCTGTTCATGTTATTCCTGTTGAAGTATTTGGAAATCTGGTGTTAGGATATGTATGATTGCCTGTTCCTTTGGCTGAGGAGGGTTGGGTTGGGGACCTGCTAAGGCAAGCTGGGCACCCAGGGATCCACGGGCCCTGATGAGATGCACCCTGTGTGCTGAGAGAGCTGGCTGATGTTATTGCTATGCCACTCTCCATCACTTTTGAACAATCATGGAGGACAGAAGAGGTGCCTGAGGACTGGAGAAAGGCCAATGTCACTCCAAGCTTTGAAAAGGGCAAGAAGGAGGACCCAGGAAATCACAGGCCAGCTAGCTCACCTCCATCCCTGGCAAGGTGGTGGAACAACTCATCCGGAATGTCATCACTAAACGTATGAAGGAAAAGATGGCTATCAGAAGCAGTCAACATGGATTCACCAAGGGGAAATCCTTTTTGACCAACCTGATAGCCTTCTATGAGTGCATAACTGGCTGGCTAGATGAGGGGAGAGCAGCAGATGTCATCTACCTTGACTTCAACAAGGCTTTTGACACCATCTCCTATAACATCCTCATAGGAAAGCTCAGGCATTGTAGCTTGGATGAGTGGATACTGAGGTGGATCAAGGTGTCTAGAGGCCCCTTCCAACCCCTGACATTCTGTGATTCTGTGACTTCTTGCTGATTCTGTTGCTGGGAAGAGGTATAGTGGAATCATTCATGAGGCTAGAGGTGAGGAACAAGAAGCACAGAAGATAGCTTCTGCCTGCCTTTGCTCCAGGAACTTGTGTGAGGGCTCAGTAAAAGGCAAAAAAAAAATTACTTTTATCAGCTTATAATTTCTTGAGTGCCTGTTACTCAGACATTGGTCAAAAAAGTAACTTGAAAGTACTGCAAAGATGCATCCTCTTCTGAATGTGCTTTTTCATCCCTGATTAAAGAATGGAGTGCAACAGCAACAACGCGTTCTTAACTAGCATTGTCCCAAAGTCTGAATGAATCTTACTTCATTTTGCTCATGTGTTTCTAGGTGTTCCAGTCTCCTGTTCAGTCCACAACCCTTACCTGTGTTGCCTTGCTTAAAAGATTGTTTGGTGTGCCTTGTGATCATATACCTCCAATCCCAGCATGAGTAGGGGAACAGTGTGTGTGCTGTGCTTAGTGTGTAGCAAGCTGTTTGAGAGAGCTTGTCCTTTTCATGGACACTGTTCTCTGTGATTGTCCCACTGTGCTGCCTTGACAGTGGTCTGTAGGTGAAAACAGAGATGCCACTTTTAATAGACTACAGAAACATTTCCCTTTATTAATTAAAGGAACTTAAACTACTATTTCTTTTAAAGTTCTTCTACCTTGATATTCAGAGAAAACTTCTTGCAAATTAAAGTGGTGTTTATTTTTCTGCAGTTTACCTCCAGCTCTGTTTAGCCTGTTTATCTCAGATGACAGAGAAGGCATATTTCAAGCCTTATCTACTAACAGACAACAACAGATAGGAAATGTTTTTCCTTGAGGCTGTATGACAGTGGCTGTGTCTCTTGCTTGTGAGTTGCATAACAACTAAAGCAGTTGACATGGGGCCAAACACTTTAATATTTACGTTTCCCAACTCCAGTTATTTTGGGAACTGGATAATTTTAATCATACTGGTGTAATGATGGAAATTCTAAACACCAACAGAGGGCAATTCTGTGGTTTCGTCAGAATCCAGAGGCATTCATCAGACTGTCAGGATTTTTTAAAAGGGTTAAGCTGCAGTTACAGTCCGTACTGAACATGCTCTTGTCTTGGCATCAAGGAATTGATTATCTGCATGTTCTTGCAGCTTTCAAGGGGAAAAATGTTCATCTGCAATCACATGTGGAGAAGGAGACACTACAGTTATTTAAACATAGGAGTTTAGGACCATTTGAGATGCTCAGGTTATCTAATATCTGTGTGGGGTAGGTAAATAAACCACACAAACTAAGGGAGACCTGTGTTCTGATTTCTGGCTGGGTATGGCAGGGCATCTAAAATGAAGATGGAAACTTGTGGTTTCTGGGAATTCAGTCTGACCTCAAGATTGCTTGTATTGTTTTTGCCCTCCCTGGGTTTTTTTTCCTCCCTTGATAATGACATTAACTCTCCTAAGGAAGAGAGAGAAGAGTCTCTCTCATCTAAATATTCTTAGCATCCTGAATCTAATTGGAAGGAGGAAGCCTGCCATTGTGAATGTTTCACAGAATCACAGAATGGTAGGGGCTGGAAAAGACCTGTGAAGATCATCTAGTCTAACCGCCCTGCTCAAGCAGGTCCACCTAGATCAGGTCACTTTTCTCACTCGTAGTTGTTTTCTTTCTCAACCAGTGCATCTGTAGCAGAATGTGGGCATGTAAAGTAAAGCATCTTTTTTTTTTTCCAAAAAACCCATCAAATTATACTCTCTCAATACACAGTAACAAGTTTGATTATTGCCTTGGTAACTATGTAGAAGATGCAGTGTGAAGTTTAGTCTTGATCAGGAAATAAACCTTTTGTAGTTATCTCTTTGAACCTGAAGCATCCAAAGAGAAATGAAACATCCTAACTTTATCAGGGAAGCTACTGAAATATTGTCACACCATAGCAAACCACATTGGCACTTTTTCTTCTGAAGCCTAGAAATGGGCTTCACATGTTTTGTGGCCAACTGGTCAAGGGAGGTTCTTCTCCCCCTCTGCTCTGCCCCGGTGAGGCCTCATCTGGAGTACTGTGTCCAGTTCTGGGCTCCTCAGCTCAAGAGGGACAGAGAACTTCTGCAGAGAGTCCAGTGCAGGGCCACCAAGATGATCAGGGGAATGGAACATCTTTCATATGAGGAAAGGCTGTGGGAACTGGGGCTCTTCGGTGTGG
Source organism: Colius striatus (assembly GCF_028858725.1). Lineage (NCBI taxonomy): Eukaryota > Metazoa > Chordata > Aves > Coliiformes > Coliidae > Colius > Colius striatus. The sequence continues at coordinate 61,244,955 of NC_084759.1, forward strand.
AGGAGACTGAGGGGGGATCTTATTAACATTTACATGTATCTAAAGGATGAATGTCAGGAGATTGGGACATCCCATTTTTCTATAGTAGCTAGCAACAGGACAAGGGGTAATGGGATGAAGCTGGAACACTAAAAGTTCCACTTAAATATAAGAAAAAAACTATGTCACTGTTCAGGTGAGGGAGCCCTGGCACAGGTTGCCCAGAGGGGTTGTGGAGTCTCCTTTCTTGGAGGTCTTCAAAACCCACCTGGACATGTTCCTATGCAACGTGATGTAGGTAAACCTGCTTCTGCAGGGGGGTTGGACTAGATGATCTCTAAAGGTCTCTTCCAATCCCTACCATTCTGTGATTCTATGATTCTGTGTTGTTCAACAAATTCAGAAGAGTCCCAAACTGAAAAGATGGACAAAATAATTTATTTCCACTTCAAAAAATGCTTCTTGGGAAACAGGAACCTCAGCTAGAGTGCTCGTCTGCTCATCTGTACTGTCTCTCCACAGCTTTTATATTTTTTTTTGTAGCTATTTGAATAATCATTGTAACTTCTAAAAATCATAAACAAACATCTTCCCATGTTTATAAAATGGCTTATAAAATTAAGTTTTGTTGTGTTTTCCTTCCAGTTTGTTTGTTTGTAGCTAGTAAAGCTATGCTTTCAAGGTTATTATGCTTCCCTACTAAAACACCAAGCTCTAAACTTTACATGGCTCTGAAATGTTTCCTCAAAGTAATTCCTTTCTTGTATTTTCTGGATTCTAACCTTGGGGCAGCTCTGGTGTTTAATGGATTAGAAAAGGTGATTGGTGGGTATTTCGGTGAGTATTTTGTTTGGTAGTTGTTTTTCTTGCCCAGTTTCCCTGAAGGAAATTGACACAAGAGAAAGCAATCTTCAAATACCATTATGAAGTCTATATCGCATTTGCAATTTCACTTGTAAGATGCTTTGTGTCAAAAGAAGTGTACATTTATGTTAATTTTTTTCTACTTAAAGGCCTGGCCAGCCCTTTATCTGTGTGTTGTAAAATTCAACAGGAAGAAATGGAATACGTCGAACTGTTAGCAGCAGAAAAACATCAAGTTGAAGCCCTTAAGAACATGCAGCATCAAAACAAAAGCCTGTCAATGCTTGATGAAATTCTAGAAGATGTCAGGAAGGCAGCTGATAGATTGGAAGAGGAAATAGAAGAGCATGCCTTTGATGACAACAAATCTGTAAGTGACGTTTTTAGATTCAGTCTTTTCATTGGAGTGCCGTTTTTAGTTGGTATTTGCACTGTAGGGGTGTTTCTTACACGTTCAATAGTTGATGGGATTTTAGTGACTGTTTTAAAAAAATGAAACAAAAAGCTTTTGCCTCTACATTTGTTTTTACTTCCCCTTAAACAGAAAAGAAGTATTTAGTGGTAGAATGATTGCTTGTTAGGAGTGAGCAAACAGGAATAATTACTCCTTTTTGCTAGTGATTTCTGTGATTTTGAAAGTCCTCCCTGCAGCTGCCACTTTGTGTCAAGTGTGGCCCATCACACAGATACAGCCTGTGAGAGTTACAACATCTTGGTGATGTTTGTGGGGACTGTGATATTTGGACTTTGCAGTATATATAGTTACAATGATAAGCATAGTCTCCACTTTATTTTCCACGTTCATCTTGAGAAAGTTATGGGAGAACAAGAATTCTTGTAGTTGGTTTTCACAGTCTGGGAAAAAATACATTGCTCAAGGTAAGGATCCGAAATGTGTTTGTGAGATTTCTGTCTTCTACTTCTGACTTCCTCTGCTTTTTGTACCTTTACATATTTGCATTGTTCACTGGTTCTATTTTACATGATGGACAGTATCCCTGAAGTGCATAATTTTATTCTAATATCCCATTGTGCCATCCTCAGAGATAGACTCTCTAAATTGGTCTTGTTTGCATAAACACGGGTTACAGTTTTGACTTTCGATAGGTTTTTGTTCATTTGCAGGCTAGTTTTTGTAGTTGTCTTGGGAGAAATTGAAAGCAGTTTTTTGTTTTGTGTACACCAAGTCGCAGCAATTGTACCCGGTGGTGGGCATCCTACTCAGTAGGACTGAGAGCGGGGAAGGGACGAGGTAGCTGGAGTGCCCTCTTCTGTTCCGATGGGGTATAACGGCACGTTTAAGGAAACCGGGAATGAGGTTTCTTCTGCCACACCTGTTAATTGGCAACATGCCAACACATCCTTTTTCTCCACTCTCTCTCCGATGGTTTTCTGTTTGTATCTCTAGTCATGAAAGAAAAGGAATCATGAAAGGCAACCTGGAGGACTGTTTACATCTCCGTCTTTGCAAGCAGCATCTAATGTGTTTTATCTTGGAATACTGGAGCATTAGAACAAAGAAGCCCTAGTAGAATCATCAATAATCTGATAAAAGATACAAAAGCTTATATTAAAATATAATCAAATAGAAAAGTTTAGTAGGTAAAATTGGGGGAAAAAAAAGACTCTGAGCTAACCACTTAATGTGACACAAGAGTATTTGTGCACTGTATTTTGTTGTGTACAACCTGCTGTCAGGAATTTCTCTCTTGGGAAATAAAGTCCTAAGAATAACTGCTTATGCTCATTATGTTCTCAAATGTATTAGTATTTAAAAGCTCATCTGAACCTGTGCTGTCAACTCTTGCTCTTCTGTCGTCGTTTTTTGTCAGTTCCCTTTTGTAAAACTGCACCATAATATCATAGAATCACAGAATGGTAGGGGTTGGAAGGGACCTTTAGAGATCATCTAGTTCAATCCCCCTGCAGAAGCAGGTCCACCTACATCAAGTCACACAGGAACATGTCCAGGTGGGTTTTGGAGACCTCCAGAGGAGACTCCAGACCCTCCCTGGGCAGCCTGTGCCAGGACTCCCTCACGCTCACAGGTGAGAAGTTTTTTCTTCTGTGTAAATGGAACTTTTTGTCTTCCAGCTTCATCCTATTACCTCTTGTCCTGTTACTAGATACAACAGAAAAAAGGGACGTCCAAACCTTGTGACAGGCACCATTCAGATATTTGTAAATATTAATGAGATCCTCTCTCAGTCTTCTCCAGACTAAATAGCTGCAGTTCCCACAGCCTTTCCTCATAAGGAAGATGCTCCAGACCCCTGATCATCTTGGTGGCCCTGCAATGGACTCTCTCCAGAAGATCCCTGTCCCTCTTGAGCTGAGGAGCCCAGAACTGGACACAGGACTCCAGATGAGGCCTCACCAGGGCAGAGTAGAGAGGCAGAAGAACCTCCCTTGACCTGCTGGCCACGCTCTTCTTGTTGCGTCCCAGGATGCCATTGGCCTTCTTGGCCACGAGGGCACATTGCTGGCTCATGTTCAGTTTATTATCAACCAGGACTCCCAGGTCTCTCTCTGCAGAGCTGCTCTCCAGCAGGTCAGTCCCCAGCCTGTACTGGTGCATGGGGTTGTTCCTTCCCAGATGCAGGACTCTGCACTTGTCCTTGTTGAACCTCATGAGGTTCCTCTCTGCCCAACTTTCAAGCCGATCAAGATCCCACTGAATGGCAGCACAGCCTTCTGGGGAATCAGCCAGTCCCAGTTTGGTGTCATCAGGGAACTTGCTGAGAGTATACTCTGTCCCCTCATCCAGGTCGTTGATGAAGATGTTGAACAAGACTGGCCCCAGAACCCATCCCTGTGGAACTCCACTGCCCACAGGCCTCCAACTCCTTTTTGTGCCACTGATCACCACCCTCTAGGCTCTGTCATTCAGCCAGCTCTTGATCCACATCACAGTCCACTCATCCAAGCCACACTGCTTGAGCTTTCTGATGAGGATGTTGTGGGAGACAGTGTCAAAAGCCTTGCTGAAGTCAAGGTAGATGACATCCGCTGCTCTCCCCTCATCTAGCCATCCGGTTATGCACTCATAGAAGGATATTGGGTTGGTTAAACAGGATTTCTTCTTGGTGAATCCATGCTGACTCCCCCTGATAACCATCTTTTCCTTCATATGTTTAGTGATGACATTCAGGATAAGTTGTTCCATCACCTTTCCAGGGATGGAGGTGAGGCTGACCAGCCTGTAGTTTCCTGGGTTGTCCTTCTTGCCCTTTTTGCAGAATGGCGTGACATTGGCTATTCTCCAGTCCTCAGGCACCTTGTCTGTCCTCTATGATTGTTCAGAAATGAGGGAGAGCAGCTTAGCAACCAAATCAGCCAGTTTCCTCAGCACTTCATGACCTCCCCTTTTCTTCTGGTGGACAGGATGGAAGAGAAAATAACTTGTGCCTCCCTACTCTTCACTTACTCCCCCAGGGTTTTAAAATCCTTGGTTCTGGAGATATCATGCCTCATTACATCATTACATCATTCAGCCTTATTTCAGGATAAGGGGACAGTAGCCCACGTCCCTGATGAGCTGTGGCACTCAGCCACATTGCAGACTTTGGCTCCCAGCAGGCAGCACACCTCACGTGACACCTTTTCCGATGGACAGATGGGTCTCAGTGCCTCTTAGCAATGAGTCACCCATGACAAGCACTCTGTTGCCTCTTTTTGCAGTGCCTATTACCTGTTTCTGGTGGAACAGCTGATGGTGAAGTATTTGCTGGGTTTTCCCCTTCTGGACCTTGCTTGTTTATATCCACACAATGTATGGTTTTTATGTATATTACACAGAAAAAAAACCCAGATTTTTTTCATAATTGTTTTAATCTTACAAACATTTTTTTTTTCTAATATTATTTTTGACCTAGACTGTGAATGCCACTGAATGAGGAATCCATTTATCCAGTTTTGTTGCTTTAAGTGGTCTTTGATGCATTTTTAATTCAGATACAGAGAAGTTTGCCTAGATTCCAGATGCACAAGCTACTAAGTACAAAAGCACATAAAAAAAATGCTGTATTAATTTGGACTTCCAGATCTTCCAAGTGCATGCTTCACTGCTGATGTATTCTATAAGATAATTTTGTTTAGTGAACACTGTCGCTGATGTCGTAACGTTAAGTTCCCAAGAAGATACTAGAACAGATGTTGGCTTATTAGCATTTTGTTTTTTAAGCAAAGTAATAGTAATTTGCAAGATGGGGCCACTGCACTGAATAATGAAATCATTCCACAGTGAAAGTCAGTGTAAAGTATGTTTATTATTGCAAAGCAAACATTTAACGGCAAGCGCGAAGCTCAATTCTAGTATCTCCAGCATAGCAAAAATGACAGAAAAACAGTAGGATTGGGCACTTACTGTGTATTCTGATTAGAAACAGTTCTTCGTGTTTACTGGTTATAGGGAAGTTTTTCTTCTTTGCTCCAATATCGTGAGAATAGTTTGCATGTACGTGGTATGCAGCTGCTCCTGCTTTCTTCCATCAGCTGAAAACAGGAAAACATGGTTTGATGTCTTAGACTTGTCAATCGACATCTCATTCTGGAATGCAAAATAGTCTGGTAAATGGGGAGCTTAGGAAAGGAAAGGCAAAGCATATATAAAAAGATAGATTTGGGGCAAAAAAGGGTGAAAAAACAACTTTGCTAATGCATAAAAAGAAAACAATCATCAGCCTCTTGCTCCAATGGCTAAAAATGCCGATCGTTAAAGCAGTTATTTTATGCTTCTAAGGAATTCTGCAAAGTTCATAATTTGTCTCAAATTTCTTTATTTCCCCTCTTCTTAGTGACTTCCAATTCTTTAGAGGCCCATTATATTGCACGATGCACAAAAACAGGGAAAGAGATCATTCCCACAATGAAAGTGATGATTTAATTCTACATGCACATTCACACACATGCAAATGGAAGAAGTGGAAGAAAATGATAAAAATTGCAGGTTAAATATTGAAAATGCAATGTTTATCTGAACAGTTTGGGGAAAAGTGCTGGTGAATCAGCAAAGGAAAATAGGAAGCTGTTTTATAGACAGCTTATGTGAATGCATTTCTTCATTAAATTGGGGAACTGTGTGGGCAAAATATGCCAATCCATAAAAGTTGAATGTTTTGTAGTCAGTCATTGAAATAACAACAGCCTACTCTCTTTACTGGAGTCTAAAAGAAGTATTAGCCTTAACAGTTTATGAATATTGTTAAAAGCTGCTTTATTTAAAATATAGTGAATAATGAAATCATCCTAGCATCTTCCACTTTGTAATTGCAGACACTCATGTCAGAGCTAGGTAGAAACAGTTCTTACCTTCATTCCTTCAAATTTCCAGGACAGTGACTTTTTCTTGACTTGGAATACAGTCATTATTTCAGATTTTTGTGAACTGAATATCACATTTGTAATTTCTAATTGTTTTTGTTTGAGGGAATAAAATGTTATGTTTCAGTGTAACTTTTTGTGTTCTAAATGTGATAAATCTTTAAAAAAAAAGGAATTGGATTAAATGCAACTTAAAACACTGACTTGGAATTTTACAGCTTTTAAAGTCTGTCTCTATATTTTTTCATTGGACATCTTGTTTAAAGAAGTCTGGAAAACCCCTTATTTTTAAAATGTAAAGCAAATTATAGCCTTTTCTGTCATGGGTACCAGGTTCTGATAAAAAGACTGAAAGACTTCTTCGAGAAGAAACTGCAGTATTTTTAGTCAGTGTCAAGAAATTCTGGATTAACTTCAAGCACAGCTAATAGTCTTTCACTTTTCACTGTGTGCTTCATTGACATACCTCCCCATTTTTTTGGTGTTATTTGCTTTCTACAGGTGAGAGGTGTAAACTTTGAAGCAGTTTTAAGGGTGGAAGAAGATGAAGCCAATTCAAAGAGAAATGCTTCAAAGAGAGAAGTAGAGGATGACTTAGGTCTTAGTATGCTTATTGATTCACAGAACAATCAGTATATCCTTACCAAGCCCAGAGATTCAACCATTCCTCGTGCCGATCATCATTTCATAAAGGTAATCATTTTAGAGACCTTCTTGTCTTTTGGCAAGATTTAATGAAACTAGTTTGCCTGCCGGTGCCCTGTTTGATTGGATTGAATGTAGTTTCAGGATTTGTCTCCCTAAAGTCACCCTGGCATTCATGATTCCCATGTCTATTGGTGATATGGCCAATGTGTTCCTTACTGCTAGTGTAGTCTTTGCAAGACTGATTATGGTGCTGCATGAAACCACTCTGGTTTTATTTGATTGAACTTTAGTTGCACCTTCGGGGCAGCATCATTTCTCTCAGACTGCACAGTGTTAAAGCAAGCCTCTGCTGTGTCTGATAAGCCACTTGCATGTTGTCACTAAAGAGAATTTATCTGTTCATAAGCATGGATTTTTTTGTATTTTTGCTTCATGAAAAATAACTGGATTGTGACTTTTTTAATAAAAAATCAAAATGGATCTGTTTCACCCCTTTGTTTTAATGTAAAGTATCATTCCACCCACAATTCCCCAGGAAATGGTCTGCTTCCTACAATGTATTTGAAATACCTAATAAATTGATCAAAAGTCCCCAAAGCTACCAATTACATAAGGTCAGCACCTCATCTGCTTCATCTGCAAAACTGCAGTGCTTACACCTACAACAAAGTAAGTGTTCAGGTTAGTTTACTGAAGTTGCAGTTTCTTTTCACAGGCAGTATTCTACATGTAATTTTACAATGCTAGTTATATTTTGAAAGATAATAGTCTTTAGTTTCATCACATGTGTGTTTCCTTTATATTAATGTATTTGTAAATCTTATATGTTTAGGACATTGTGACAATAGGAATGTTGTCTTTGCCATGTGGCTGGCTGTGCACAACAATAGGATTGCCAACCATGTTTGGGTATATCATCTGTGGGGTACTCTTAGGACCATCAGGGTTAAATAGTATCAAGGTAAGTGTGCAAGTGTCTTCATGACTGATTTAATTTGTTGAAAAGTAGTTTAAAAGTAGTTTTAAAAGAATGTGGTTGGGACATCCCTTTTTGCTATAGTAGCAAAAGGACAAGGAGCAATGGGATGAAGCTGGAACACAAAAAGTTCCACTTAAATATAAGAAAAAACTATTTCACTGTTCAGGTGAGGGAGCCCTGGCACAGGCTGCCCAGAGGGGTTGTGGAGTCTCCTTCCTTGGAGGTCTTCAAGACCCACCTGGACGTGTTCCTATGCAACCTGATCTAGGTGAACCTGCTTCTGCAGGAGGGTTAGGCTCGATGATCTCTGAAGGTCCCTTTCAACCCCTACCATTCTATGATTCTATGGTGTTCTAAAAAAATAAGAGTCCCCAAACCTAGACTTTTACAAAAGGAGGTCTTAAAATGTTATATCTTTTGAATCACTTTATTTTCAGTGTTTTCCTCCTGTATAACCATGACATAAGCAATCGTTGAAAGTTAAAGCTGAAGGTTGGGTGTTGTGGAGCTTTTTAGTTTGTGTTTTTTTTCTTTTTAACAAGGAAACATCACATTGGAGATCCAAATTATTTAAGTGACATCAAATGTTCAGAAACTTGCAAAATGTCAGTGTTGGTAGTGCAGAAAGTGTTTAAAATAAGTAGTTCCCTGAATAGCATAGCTTGGCTTCCCAGAGTGTTAGTTTTCATCTTGGTAGCTCTTTCATCTGTCCTAGTCACCCTAATTCTTTTCCAATCACCTACCCACATTCCTGAAGTCACTTGAACCTTCCTATCACCATCATTCCTGAAGTCACTTGAACCTTCCTAGCTCCATCACGTGTGCCCTGATAACTAGCTCCTGTGAAACCATGGGCTGTGGTTGGCTAGACACGGCACAGGTTTTGGTCAGTGGTCTGGTGTGCATTAACAGATTGTTTAGCCAGCAGGCAAAACAGAACACAGAGTAAGGTTGCACCATAATGTCTGATTAAGTCTGTCACATCGATCCCCACATAACTGCTTGGATATTCCTGTATTTGCAACCTCTGCTCTTACGTGGACTTGAGTTGCAAATGACTATTGGGCTCAAAACTAAGTAGAGATGAGTAGAAATTGTAAGATTTTTGGCAGCCTTGAATTGGAAGAGAAGACTGCAAGTACTGCACTTTCAAATGTTCATGTTCTAACATTTAGATTAAATAATAGCCTTTGTCCTATACGTGTCCTTACAGGTTGAGAAGATCAGGAAAGCTTGACCACTTAGACTGAGTTTGTAAACTTGGCATTTAGAAAAAGATTCAACAATGAATTGTCAGAGACTTACACTGAGAGAGGTTTCTTTAAGCACAGTTTCTTAGTGAGTTGCCTACTTCTTTTGAAGTTCTGATTAAACATTATTCATCTGGATAATGTTCATGTTGACTGGGTCTCTTTCATATGCTCTCTCCTTTTGTCTCTTCTGTATTTCATAAAAGAGTTAAATGTTGGAAGGACTGAGGAGACAGGTAGATTCGGATGTCAGGTAGATTTTGATGTGTCAGGTAGCTTCCATCTCCACTTCTCTATGATTGATGTTACATCTTGTCCCCTTCTACTCTGGACTGTATATACCTAGAAAAGAAATGTTAGTTTTTCTGTTGTGACAAGGAAGACAACCACTTTCCTTGCTGTTGCATCCTTCTCTCTGAAGTGGAAAGGCTGGCAGCTGTAGTGGTCTGAGAGATGGCTATATGGAGTCTGTAGGATGGAGAGCAAATCCTGTGTGACCTGCTCTGGCTGCCAGAGTAGGGGTTGGGCTAGATGATCTTTTGAGGTCCCTTCCAACCCTTAAGAGCCAGAAGTAACTTTTGGAATGCAAGTCTTAGGGGTTTAATATACATTAATATACATAAAATGTAACCTATTTATTTTCAACAAGCAAGCAAGTAAGCAAACTTAGCTAGATCAACACATGTGTGCAGTTTGGGTGACCAGCACTATCCAACCAAATTATCTAGTAGCAGCCAGGTCACAGGAAAAACGTTTGAAGCCTGAAGATACTGTCATATGACTAACAAGTGAACTAGCTACAGAAATATTATAAGAAACAATTTGTTTTGTAAGTGGACTTAGAAACTGTAAATAGACTGTGCATTGATTTTAATTTTTTTCTTAAGTCTATTGTACAGGTGGAGACATTAGGAGAGTTTGGTGTATTCTTCACCCTCTTTCTAGTTGGTCTGGAATTTTCTCCTGAAAGATTAAGAAAGGTATTTTTGTGTAACACCTCTACATTACAGGATTTAATTGCTAATGTTCAAGCTATCAGTTATATTTCAATTTTTACACTCTCCTTATAGTATACTATTGTAATTTTGTACATTTCTGAAACGAAAAATATGACATTAGCTTCTTCTCTTTAACTCTTTGGAAAGAACAGAGTGCATTATTTATTTGGTGTCTCCAGAAACACACTTTGCTATTCCTCTTCATTTTAGTAAAACAATTTGATTACTAAAAAAAAGTTGGCAATCCATCTCTGCTTAAACATACAGTAACATGCAGTTGCTGTTATGGAGTGTCCAGTGATGCTTGCCAGTCCTGTTATTAAAGAAAAAAAAAGAGTTTAAGTGCTACATACTGAATTGATGACACATGATGATGTACTGGTTAATAAACTGATTCTGCAAGTATGTTAGCAGAGTCTGGAATATTACACGATGTGGCCCTCGGGGTTCTGCAAAGAGGTACAAGTTTCTTTTGGTATTAATTAAAAAACAGTTATAAACCAGCTAGAATTTCAGTAGTGGAAAATATTGCTGCAAAATATGTATGCATGTAAAGAGTTGCATTGTGTGATTTGTTCTCAAACTGATGGTTGTGAGTTCATGGGACCCTAAAAGCTTTGGTTGAAAAGTGTTAATGAACATTCAGCTTAATCTGCTATTTCTAGTCTATCTAGAGTCAAAGGTAAAAATCAGTAATTCAAGGGTTCCTAAACTGTAATTGTAAATTGTTACTTCAGAATGGTGTGCTCACTAGTGTAGAGCAAGCTGTGGGTGTTTATGATGGTCTCTACTATGCCTGTTTTTTTCCCCACCCTTAATTTGTCTGTGACCTTGGGGAAAATTACCTGATTTCCAGTAATGAGCCTTTTGGCATAGAACATTCTCTACTAGGTGTAATAACTACAGAGTATAGGATGACAGTCTGTTATTTCCGTGGCCCAGCAATGTAGCCCCAAATCGTACATCTTTAACTGCTTATTTGCACTGAAAATAATAACTTATCAATGAGAAAAGTGTCATCAGACTTTATCATATGAACTTGTTTTCTTCCCAAGGTATGGAAAATATCTTTGCAAGGACCCTGCTACATGACAGTTCTGATGATTGCCTTCGGTTTACTATGGGGACACTTGCTCCAAATTAGACCAACACAAAGTGTCTTCATTTCAACTTGTTTATCTTTATCAAGCACACCACTGGTGTCAAGATTTCTTGCAGGTAGCGTTCGAGGTGATAAAGAAGGTAGGTATGATTTTTAAATATGGACTACCATAGCACTTGCAATCAAATTTAAAAGACGTTGACTTTGTAATACTACAAAAGAAACTAGTTAACAACTGAAATAGGACAAAGCAAAACTCACTGTTTGTGACCATCGTTCTTTAACACAGCCCAATCTGTGTGTATTCCTGTTGTGATGTGCATCTGCTATTTACATAGCCAGTCCTCTTTGGAGAAAGATGGTGTAGCCCATTCAGTACTCTCCATGTTAAAGAGTTCACTGAGGGTCTGGAATTCTTCTGCTTTTTAAGAGGTTACCAGGTTAGATGATTACTACCAGTCTGTCATCAGGGTAGAAAGGCTAGTAGTAACAAAATAATTAAATCATTCACATCCATCTTCATCAAACTAAAAGCAGCTCAGATAGTCTTTCATAGCTAACAGCCCTTCAAGTAAGTACCTTCAAGTGCCATATTGCTAGTTTCTCAAAGACTTCCAAATATTTTCTTTCAAAAGTTTTGCCATCCTGCTTTCTTTCACTTAAACCTCTCTCTCACGTACTGCATGAAAGTTCTCCCCGCTCCGTAGAATATTCATATTCTAATGCTTAAACTCAAAGGGTTTATTTTAGACATGCTGTCTGTTATTCCAAAGACTAAAGTCTTCAGTAAAGGAATACCAATAAAAGCACAACTAGTGCTTAACTGCTAAGCAAAGTCTGTATTTTTATGGTATAACAGAAGCTTCATATGAATATTTCATTTCTATTTTTAACATATCTTTATGTGTATGTATTTTAATTTACTTACTGGTGGGGAAAGAAAGAAGCAACAGCATGCTTTGAATGACCTCACCTCATCAAGAACTATACTTAGCCTCTATTTGATTAAGATATTTCTAGGTTTCTGAGCATTGCGAGCATTCATAGATTCTGATGGATGTTTCCATTACTGCTTTATTGGTGTACAGGGGATATTGACTACAGCAGCGTACTACTCGGCATGTTGGTGATGCAGGATGTGCAACTTGGTTTATTTATAGCTGTCATGCCTACTCTTATTCAAGCAGGAGTGAGCACGTATTCCAGGTAAAGAAAAAAAGTTATTGTATGTGTCTTTACCCTCAGCCCCTTATGTAGATTGCAATTATGAATGTGAGAGCACTACAGTTTGTGTCAGTTCTATGAAAAATATACACTCTATTCTGTGAGTTCCCTTTACTATTTGTATTTAACATATTGTATGAGGATATTCTTTCTGCTCTAGCTGCCATAGTCCTGTCCAGTACTTCAAATCTGCAGTGAAAAGTTTGTGATTACAAAAAAAGAAGTGAGTTTCTCCAGTTATTTTGTTCCCACAAGACATATTCTGACAAAGACTGTGCAATAGTATTATTAAGCCCGATGGCTCATCTTGAAGATTGGTCAACAAAAATCTGTTTGAATGAACATGGAAATAAATTCTAGGCTGTAGAAGAGATTGCTGGGCACTCCACATATTTAGTATTTGTCTTGTTTACTAATGTATCTAAATATCTCACTGCAGCTACTCAGTTTGAACATCTGTGGAATTAGATCTTTTTACTTAAGGGGAACTGGTTGAGAGGCATGAGTGCACTTGAAAGAAATGTTTTGTTTGTTCTTCTCTTCCAGCATTTTCAAGGAAATACTGAGAATACTGATATTGATTGGCCAAATTCTCTTTTCTCTGGCTGCTGTTTTTATTATGTGTCTTGTTATAAAGACTTACCTCATAGGACCATATTATCGCAAGTTGCATGTGGAAAGCAAAGGGAATAAAGAAATCCTCATTCTAGGAATAACTGCATTCATCTTCCTTATGTTAACGGTAATCTTTTAAATTCATAAAACATTTTGATACACTTGGTAGTTTATTGCATCAGTGTCACAAAAGCCATCGCATTTTCTGTTACCGCCTACCCACGTACCTCTGGAGTTAATTTGGTTTTAAAATGTCTGTGCATTTGGAGTTTGTTTTAAAACAATTCAGGCATTACAGCATAGATGAGTAAGAAGAGATAGAATTTGAATGTCAGTCAGCTGACCTTCTGCCAGTAACCTTTAAAGGATCATGATCCCAATTTTAGTTTTGGGCTACTTCATGCATTTCAAAATAATTCAGGATGGGTTTTGAGATGCTCATGATCGCTGATTGTGACACAAGTTTCTTTTCAATAGCATATTCTTAACATGGTTTTTAGTATAAAATATTTGCTTTTTCTTTTGGAGATAAACAGTTTGGGATGAAGTTGAGAAAGCAGTGAAATGCCTTAAGGTTCATAGATTTTGATATCCCTTTTGGGTTTAGTTCATTTCCCTCTGAATCTCCCTTCTATTTGTTTCTATCTCACATTTCAGCCCTCTGAAAAACTATTCAGCTGGAGAACAGAATGTGACAGATGCTGATAATGTTGTGGGTTTGAAACTCCATTATCCTGGATGTGCAGATTGTCGTGTCCTCTGAGAATTTCTGAGAAAAAAATATCCCAAAAAGTTCCTATGCATGCATCTTTTTTTTTCTATGGGTATTTGCTTAATTATCATGAGTTCAACAGAGAAAGCTTTACAACTGCTTGATTTCTGTTGTGGTTAAAAATACCATCTCTCTAAATGGCTATTCATATTCTAAATGTGTCATCTAATCAGAGAAGGAGCAAAACTAGTTTCTCCCTTTTACTTTCTAATAAGCAGACATAACATTTGTAGAACAACTTCAATAAGAAACAACCACCAAACCACAAAAGTTGCATAAAGTATTAAGATATCTAGAAGCAGTCTTACTTTCATTAAAAAGATGACCTACATAAACAGACCTGAGTTGGGTGTATTGTGCCCAAATTACCTATCCAATATGCAAGGAGTTTGTCTATATGACTTTACATAATATATGTGTATATACAAACCTGAGGGAGAGTATCCTTGAGTGTGTTGGATTCATACTGCAAAACCAGAATGCTTCATAAGCATGGAAAGCGTTTGTGAAGGAGCAAGTTTTTATTTACTTTCAGTGAAAATAATTTTCCTTTTAAAGTTGATAAATAATGTATCAAATGGAACAGTACAAAGGATACTGCATGTAACCTCAGTAAACCAGTTGAGATGCTTGATATATAGCGACACATTCATTATAGTAGTGATACAAGTTGTGGTTTGAGCACAAAGACTTTAAAAAAATCTCCTAAACAAAATGAAAACAGAACAAAAAAGTATTTGGCCCAGTTGAACAGCTCAAGAAAAAAATCTTCTGGAGCACAAATTTTAATTGATTTAGATGCCCTACTATGTCAAGAATGAAAACATGGAAGATGGCAATCTAACTTGAAAAAACACGTTGCATATATTTGGAAAGGATAAACTAAAGTTTTTGAGTGCCAGGTAGAAAAATGATTAAACTGTCATGGACCCTGCAAAGATCTTTCTCTTTGGAAAACCAAGTGTAAAGATTGACAGAGTTTGTGTAATTATCTGCAAATATAAAAGTTTTCATCTGGTGTAATTCTAAAAAAGCTTTTGAAATTGTAGATTGAGGAATAAGAGAGTCCGTAGTTTAGTGGCCTAAATCAAAGATGACTCCGCTTAGAGAACTTGAGAGATGTTTTTAAACAAAATATTTTAACACTCTATATGGTACGTGAGCTACTCTGCAGGTCACGTCCTTTCCAATATGTGACAAAGGAGGTAGGAATGATATGATATTCCTGCTTCATGCATACAGTTACAGGCATACAGTTGCTTGTAAAGTGCTTCAGTGTTGAATGGATTTCTGGGGTCCACATAAATTTATCCTGTATTGGGGTTCATCTGTAACACTTGTTATTTATAAACTTAATTTATTTTACTTTAAACAAAAATTTAAATCATTTTCCTAGGTTTGAAAATCTCAGATGACAAATTAAAGAAGAATTGGTATTTTTTTACCACTAAGGGCAAATTCTATTTGGAAAACAAGAGGGAGAAGGGTTATCCTGTCAGTTGAGGAACTTTCCATATGGAAGTGAATTCTGAGCATTTCTGAACTGCTTGGCTCATTTAGATAGCATTAAAACTCATTAAATCTGAAACAGGATCTTAAATACATATCTTCTTGATAAAGTAACTTAGAATAAAAAAGACACAACAAATCTCAAATATGAGATATTTTACCAAAATTTGGATCTTAAGATTACAATCTCTTTCTATTTCTAGGTATTCTCAGAAGTAACTGAAATGCTCCTCTCATTGCCCTTTGACTAGTTAGGCAGATCAGGTCAGGGGATTTCTTGAGGGTATTGATCAACAGCTGGCTGAACATGAGACAGCAGTGTGCCCAGGTGACCAAGAAGGCCAGTCAGAGCCTGACTTGTATTAGAAATAGTTGGCCACTAGGATCAGGGAAGTGATTGTCTCCCTGTATTTGACACTCATGAGGCTGCAGCTTGAGTACTGTGTTCAATTTCAAGCCCCTCAGTCCAAGAAAGACGCTGAGGTGCTGAAGCATGTCCAGAGACAGGCAACGAAGCTGAAGAAGGGTCTGGAGAACATGTCTAATGAGGAGCAGCTGAGGGAGCTGGGGACGTGTTTAGTCTGGAGAAGAGGAGGCTGAGTGGAGTGGTGATCATTCCCTGTAACTACCTGAAAGGAGGTTGTAGCATGGTGGGGGTAGGACTCTTCTTCCAAGCAATGAGTGATAGGAAAAGAGGAAATGGGCTCAAGTGGTGCCAGGGGACGTTTAGATTTGCGATTAGGAAGAATTTTTTCATATGGAGCGTTGTTAAACACTGACACAGGCTGCCCAGGGAGGTGGCGGAGTCACCATCCCTGGAGATATTTAAAAGATGCATAGAGGAGGTGCTGGGGGACATGGTTTAGTGATGGGCTTGGCAGTGTGAAGTTAGTGGTTGGACTTGATCTTAAAAATCTTTTCCAACCAAAATGATTCCATGATTATGTCAAAAGACAATCCTATAAAAGTCTAGCTGACTTTGAGATACACTTGTGTATCTTTCAGTCATATACTTTTTCATCAGTAACAAAGGATTGATAAATCATTATATCCATTTCAGCAACTCATTTTCAAATTTTAATACTTGATGTGAGGTTTTTTTGTTTGTTTTTTTTTTTTTTAATTGGTAAACTGTTTTCCTGATTTACAACATAAAGAGCAAATCTAGCTTACTGTTTTAAATAGAACCGTTTAGGATTGATAGCCAAAAGCTGGTACTTTTATGTCAAGCTGAAGAACATGTCGTACGTCAGCCAGATTGTTCACTGGTGTAATGTTAGTTTTTCATGTTCTGCATGTACAGAAACATTACAAGCAAAATTGTTTTAAATGCTAATCCTAATAATGAACTGCTGCTTTTAGATCTCTTCAGGGCAACATTATTAATATTATTATTAATGAATATTATTAAGAAACTGGAAAAAAATCCCTACCTGACCTGACAAGAAGGACAGCAGTTACATTTACATGTTTATAGGACTGTGCATATGCATGGAGGGATGAAGTGGCTTCAAATTTGTGTGCATTATGCTTAACCTGGGATGATGGCAGCAAACAAAGGAAATATGCCAACTTGCTTTCTATACCAAAAAGAGGAAAAGAAAATGTAGTTCTGTTATTATAGTGTTTTATATATGAAAATGTACTTTTTTTTTTTATACATACATGCATTAGGAATATCATTCCTTGTTTGCTTGGAGTACTTCTCAATGGCTCATAACCTGCTTATGAACCCTCTTTTATCAATTAGAAGGAGAAGATTAAGAAGGAACTGTAATCTCAAATATTCTAGTTAATTATTTAATAAAATACCATTGAAACGGAGTTTATACAAGGCTTTCTAAAACTTGTTTCCATTTCCTTTAAGATGTACTTCTTTAAAATGCAAGCTTAGAATTCACCTCTTTACTCTTGGGCAGATTTAAGTTATTAAAGCCTGAAAATCTAATACATTTGTTTCCATCAGGGATTTCTGTAATTTTAGTGGCTTATTATATTCATTAAGATTATATGGTGATTAAAGAGTAGCAATAAGACACACATTATTAGAGAAATTAGGCAAAACAACTGCTGAACAAATGGTTGAAATTCAGCTAAAACATGTTAAAGCAATAATGTTTATGTCTTTATTTATTGCTATGGTAGAACATTTGAACATTAATATTCTAGTGAAAGTAAAGCAATCTTTCCTGAATTAAAGTAAAATGGAACCTTTGAAAACAAATGAAAACTAAATTGTAGTGGGAAAAACTTTTAAATTGACAAAACTTCAAATTTCATTTGGGCTAAGAAAGCTTTTTTAATGCAGGAGTTGAGAAAAGGATAGTGAAGAGCCCAGAGATTAGTAGTTTTTAGCCCCTGTTTGGTAAAGGCAAAACATAAAAGATGATGCAAGCAGAGGGAATACTAGATGCAAAATACTTCCCAAGTTTTGCTATATGAGAAATTCTGCTGAGAATGCCTTCCAGTAAAACAAACTCTCTCCCCTGTGTGTATGTGAATGCACACCCACACATTATTTATAATAAACCCTGATGCTACAGATTTAATGTAGGAAATGTATCCACTTATTGGTAATATTATTGGACAACTGTAGAACAGTATGCAAATAGTAAAAGGAGACTCTATTTAAATCTAGGTATAAACAGGTTTCCCAGGGAGAGTTTGAAATCCCCTTCTCTGAAGACTTTTAAAACTCACCTGGATGCATTCCTGTTTGACCTGATCTTGGTGGACATGCTTTAGCGGGGAGTTGGACTTGGTCTCTAGAGGTCCCTTCCAACCCCTACCATCGTGTGATTCTGTACGTCTGAGGAACAGACTGGAGGAGGGGTAATGGGGTTGAGAAAATAATGTTTGGTTTAGTTCTTTTCTTGCCCTCTGATGCAGTTCATGCTTTTCTGTGTGTAGAATGACCTATAGATTTTATAGATGTGAAGTTGTACGCAGTACCAAGGCAGTAGACAAGAAACAGCAAAACTTGCTTTATATCTACCCTTGAGCATACATTAGCTTGCCATAGAGTGAAGGAATGGCATGTTTTTATGCTATGGGAACAAACTCAGATAGATATACAGTTTGTTCCAGTTACATCTGATGATTTCTGAACAAGCATCTTTCCTTTGCACTTAAGTTGCTCTTTGCTTTGATCAGTGATTCTCATAACAGTACAGTATCAGGCAATTCTGATACAAGAGATGGTAAATCTTTTGTGGTAGCCTAACAGATGTGCATGGGAATACTTAAAATATTAGTTGTAAGAATCTTGATCTGAAGTTCTGTTGTAAGCTGTAACACTTAAGTGATGGTGATGCTGGGATTATAGCTGAAGGGTAAAAAAAAATTCCAACTTTATTTGAGGAGGCTATGCTGGATCTTAATCACACTTAAGAGGTTGTGATTGTTTTAAAACAACTAGTGTGTGATTGAGCAGAACTTAAATGTTTCCTTTTCGTAACTGTTTCCTTTATTGTATTCATCTTTGGTAATTTTAAAGCCTTTTATAGACATTTCCTTCTTCCCTTTTACAGTTTCAAACTCTGGTTAAAAGCACTGAAATCCCCTTTGTTTTCAAGTAAGAGTAACAGTAATATTATTTTGTTGGTTTTGCCTGATCAGCAACTATTTGCATTAGTTAACAGAAGAGTTTCATTTTCTTAAATTATTGACTGGTAGCAAAAATGGAGTTACGTGATGAGCATTCAGACATTAATACTTCAATGCACAGAAGCTGGGAGTTTGTTTTTAAGTGGCATTTAGCTTGGAGATTTGTTTATTATTATTTGTTTATTGTTTGTTTATTGCTCTTCTCCATTAATTTCAAGTCACTCAAGTTTTAGCTTCATACTTTACACTGTTTTAGATATGATGAATGTTGTCCATAAAAGTACCATGGTGTATTGTTGCTTAATCTAAACTAGCATGGAATTAAGGCTTCAGTTTTAAATGTTCCATTAATATAAATAGTGTTGCCCTTTCTTGGCAAGATGACCATCTGCAGCAGCATGATTTTAAAGTAATTACTTTAAAACTTACTGTATACTGACTAAAAATGCTGCTTGCTTTTTTTTAAATGTCCTGAGCGTTGCCTTAAGTAGTTGCTTTGGTTTTTAGTTTGGTCTCTTTACTTATGTTTCATCTTTTCCTTCTAGTACCGTATTCAAATAATAAAGAAGAATGAATCAGTCTGAATTCTTTCAAACAAATAATGTTTCATTTCAGCAGTGTACTTCGCATGCTTAAATGCATCCCGATTCAATAAAGCACACAGGCACATTTAAGTCCAATTTACAATAATAAAATGTCATTTGTGCCTGGGACTTTTGCTAAATTGAGACTGTTCTCTCAAATGATAAACTTATATTTTTATTTTTCCCCTTTGTTTGGCGGATGGAAAAGATGCTATTCTTACCGCATTATTTCAATGCACCATGTAGTCGTGACTCCAAAGCTGTTACAATCTTTCTCAGTTTTGTGAAATCAAATGCTCTCCTTAGGAGTGTCATAAAGCATTACAATGTAGATTAAGAAATGTATTTTTGTTTTGTGGGAAAGGAGGTGACATGGAGAGGAAACTGGTTTTGTGAGTCTTTTGCATAAGTACAATACTGCAGAATGCTGAAGTAGACACACTGAATCCTGTTTGTTGTCCAACTTGCATAAAGACACGGTCATTTCCTACATTCGCTATCATGTATGGTTTTATAATCTCACTGTGAAATGATATATAAAAATCACTCAGGGATAGAGGACAGCAATAGATTCTCTGTTATTCCTTGACAGATCACAGAGCTGTTGGATGTTTCAATGGAGCTGGGATGCTTCTTAGCCGGAGCTCTGGTCTCTTCTCAGGGTCACATGGTTACTGAGGAGATTATGTCCTGTATTGAACCAATACGTGACTTTCTTGCCATCATTTTCTTTGCATCCATAGGTAACTTCTAAGAAAACTTACTTAAAAAATAGTGTTAACCTGCAAATGTGGGGGTGGAGTTAGATTTTATTTTGTTAAAATACTAAACTGTTAACTGACCACAACATTGGTTTGACTTTGATAGCATTTTAAAAATGTAACATTAATATTCATAAGTGGTGTGCATGTGTACTCTCAGTTCTTCTTTTAAGGTCAATTTTTCATTGTTAATTCTGAATTCAAGCTATTTAGAACATGTAACCAAAAAAGGGGGAAAATGGTTTTGTTTGGGTGGTTTTGTTTGTTTTTTTTAATGTTTCATCTTCACAGCAGCTATGTTTGTAATTCATACTAAAATCATGTCAGTATTTTGAGTAATTTGATAGAGGCGATTTCAGCTTCTTGTGGCTTGGTTTTCTCTGGAAGTAGGATATGATAATGGAAACATCTTTTTTTATAGCATTTTGTTTCTTTAGTTAGGAAAATGTGATCTGTGTGTTCTCAATGCAGGGAAAAAAATAATTGAACAAGATGTATTCCAGAGACTATCTGAATGCCAAGTGAAATGTAGTTTTGATGCCTAAGACCAGGAGAGCAACTCATCATGCTTGTTATCCAAAACAAGTTAACTCTGGGAATATTTACAGTCAATCAGTAGCTTTATTTTCAACTGCCACGTTCTCTAACTGTCCATGCATGACCCAATACGCTTTTCTCTGAAGGAAACTGAAGTCCTTAGGCTCAGTGAATGAGAAGACAGGCCTTGTGAAAGCACTTGCCTCTCCCTGTGGTTTGTGTAGGAGACACATGTCCTGTTTTGGGCCCATTGCAAGGTCTAGAACAGGAGGTTTGAATATGGCCTATTAAGCAACTGCAACCTTCTTCAATCCATGCTTACTCACAACTTCTTATGATTTGGGTTTTTATCGATCTGTTTTTTTTCAAGACCACTCCTGTTTTTTTCTTCAGATTTTTATCTTCAGTTTTCTACTCTTCTTTTTTATCTCCATATATTTGTTCAGATAATAATGAAATCTCATTGTCGGTATCATTTTTATGCCTTTCCTGATACACCTGTTTGATAACCAAAGAGTTTCAATTTAGAGAAAATAAAACTCTTTCTGGTAGTTGTCAAAATTAAAAGGAGACACAGTTGCACTTGCCAGTCTTGATTTTTGTTTTACCCAGTCCATTATAATAGCTTGTGTTGATCAATTGGGCTGCTTAGTGATATGTTTATTTTAATAGCTTATTTTTTAATAAAGGGAGGAATGTGGTGGGCTATGGTAGAACTCTTGGGCCCATGTAACTGCCAAGTTGAATTGGTAATTGCTAAGTGCTCACAGGTAGGTTTAGTAAATGTGATGATGAAGTGGTTAGTGTTACCAGGGATGCAAAGTACAAGTCATTATAAGCTCAAAGTCAATTTTACAAGGGACTGAACAAAAATACTGTCCTACGCTCTTGAGACTTCATAAATTAAGACTAGAGATGGTACTTTGTACAGTACAAGAAAATAGTAAGATCTCAGTTGGCATGCTGGCAGCATGCCATATAGCCTACAATTGTATTGTAAGGAAATTACTTCAGTAGTTCTGTTACACATTAAAAAAAAAGTCTTTTTAAGTCTTGTTATCATTGTAATTGCAAGAAGAGAGAGAAAAGAAAAATGATTTTATGAAAAGAAAATTGCCTAAGAAGTCTGAATGGTTTTACAGAAGATGAGTGTTATTCCTGCCTCAGAAGAAAGTTAGGTAAAAATCAGAAAATGAGCTATGTTATAGGCCCTGAAAAAATGTGGCAGTACTTGCTTGTAAAAAAAACCAACCAACCCACAACAAGCCAAACCAAAACCAAACAAAAAAGCCCTGCCAAAAAAACCTCAAAACAACAAAGCCAAACCACCCTCCCCCTCAAATAAATGTGATGCCCCTCCTTTACTTTCAGTTACTTTCAAATGTTGTGGTTAATGGGAAGTTCGGTGAGGTGACAAGGTGTTAGGTTTTAAAAAGGAGTGATGTGATGCTGCAAAGAAAATCTGAGTAGGATAAAAAGTATTCCTTCAACTTTTAAAACAGAAAACTAGTAAGAAAAGACTTCTTGCTTGTTCTCTACTTACATATGTACCATGCAAAATGTATGTATCTATAAATATATAGAGATTTACTGTGTGAAATGATGTAAAAGCCACAGGGAAAAATTCCCCCTGCTGTGTAAATAGAAGAGTCATTGCACTATGCAGCAAGCACTTTATAGAGAGCAGAAGCACTTCAGGTCCTGAGGTGGGATGGTACACCACTGCATTAAGGTAATTACCTTTTCTTTTAGAATAACGGAATACATGGGGAAAAAACCAACCAAATTAAAAAGTGTCTGTCATTTGGAAAAGTTAGCCCTGTTTTGCTTGTCTTAAATGACTGCTTTTCTGTTCTCGCTAAAGAAATCCTTCTGGTGCCTTAAAACTGACCTGAGTAGTACTTGTTTGTGTAATGTGTGTAACAGTGGTCCTGCCCTTAGCTTGACCTGTGTATCGTTACTGCTTTCAAATTTGCGCATGGATGCATTTGTGGGAGTAATACACCTTTGCAGTTAGGCATTAACAGCTGCACTTTGACTTGCTCTCCATCTGTACATTCATTTAGGCCCGTGTGTATTCCTCAAGCTTTCTGGCTCTGTGCTATCTGCTGAGGTTAAAAAGTTCCTATTATTCTCTGTTCTCACTAATATTTTTGAGGGAACATCTGCACCAATCCCTCAGAGACACATTTTGAGAACTTTCTCATGTCTGTTTTGGTTCCTGCTACTCAGATCCTTCCCTTTCCACCTTTGCATCATTTGATTTTGTTCTGATTGCTTTTTAGAAAGACAGAAAACATCTTTGCATAGACTGACTTTTTAAAAAAGGCTCCAATATCCTGGTTTTGGCCAGTCTACAGGGCATACAGAGTTTGACATTGGGCATCAGGACCCTATGTGCCACTGGTGATGAGAGAGATTACTTCTACTGACTGACTAAGCTGTTTGTCCTCAGTGTTCTGTACAGATGTACTCACTTGCCAGGCTCCATGTTTCCTTTCTGGATAAATCTTGAGGTCAGCAATACACCTTGAATGCAAGATGCCGAAAACCCTTTAACAGTGTGGTCTTTTTCTTCAGAAAACAGGTGATGCTGACGCTGTCGGTACTACCACTGCCCAGAACAAACATGCACAGAATGTGTTTCTGATAAGCCTCTTCACATTTGAGAGAATTTGAGAGAAATCCAAGGAAGATCCCAACTGGAATTTATTAGCTGGCATACATCACTTTCTCTATATCCATCCAACTCTGCTGCTTTGTTGTCCTGCGTGGAACACAACAAAACTTGGTTTCATGTTCTCAGAACTGACATTACAATCATGAGAGCATTCTCCTTTGCAGGAAATTAGAGACGAATGCTGGCTTTCTCTTCTGCTACTTAACGATCTAGCCAGGGCTACAGCATTTATTACATTTGCCTAGCTACGATCTTCAGCTCATAAAGACTCAGTATATCTATATCAACATCCCAATGCATTGCTAACATGATACCCTGTCTTGAGGATGTGTCAGAATTAACTCTACTGGCTCCAGTTTGACTAAGAGAGTTCTGGTTTCTGTAATCTTGTTTGCCATCAGAGTCTCTCAAGGTTGCTTTTCTTGGTTCTGGATCTCCCAGGATGTGGTCATAACATTTGGATCTCCACGTGCTGTTTAGCATCCATCCATCAGATTGATGGAGTCTGTCTAATCAGGGGCAAGGGGGGAGGAAGTTTACTTGTTAAGAAAAAAGTATATACAAAAAGTATGTGCAAAATCTTGCCTACAATAATCCACAGAAGAACATACACCAGCTTATGTGAGTGAACTGTGCTTTTTGGCTTGTCACTGATGCAAGGTCACCTTTGCCCCAAGACTCCATTCTAGCTATTCCAGAGCACTGCTTACAATTGAAGTCCAGTGTCTTATGCTCATCTCTGAAAATGTACCTAAGTGATAGCCTGGCTATTGGTGACAGGCCAACATGTCCCACGTGCTACCCGATGATGGTGCTGAAGCTCTTGAATTATTTAATTGAAGCATTTCTTCTATTTGAGAGAACAAGTCCTTAGTGACTCTTGAGCTTTGCCACAAAGTCTGATTCGAACTATTTAAATAAATGCCTGTATTCATGCACCTTCTGCCTATGAAGTTATTCTTTCTGATGGTGATTGTGTTGTCTGGAAGGCTTCATGTGCTTGTAATAGCAATCCGATAGATTTCTGGCCCGATCCTAAGTTTACATCTAAGGCTGGGGCAAAGGTCTAATGACCATGAAATCCACTATGGTAGGATTTATTTTCCCCAAAAAGTGTCTGTGTGCTAAGATGTTGGTTTGCTCAGAATAATGTGTGTAACAGGTTTAGGCTTGCTTCACCTTGCAGATGCTTACCTCCACAGGATAGGTATAGAAATCTGCAGTAGTTTTTGCATCAGCTCTTTGGAATATGATAGTAATCTCCATGACGGGCAGCAGTTCAAATGGACTTCAGACTGCCTGACTGCTCCAGAGCTGAAAAGGTAGCTCCACCAGTAGCTAGGCTATATTTATAGCCTGCCTCTGAAACCTTCAATTCTAGATGTCGCAGAGTTAGCCCTCTTATCCAACATGATATAGTTACAGGCTGTATTTCTTTAGCTGCTTTTCAATGGATAATTTCTGAGGCCATCCTGAAGATGAGTGAGCTATGTGCACACAATGCACACTAAAAAAAAAAATGAAAGAGAAGCTACTTGCCCCTCCATATGCATGTGTGCACACATTTGGATTTCTTTTTCAGGTGTGGTGTTTGTCTCTCTTATTCTGCTGTTTCTCCTCTTATTCTGATAGTCTTTTGCATTTGCATTTCAGTAGTTGGAAGGACATTAAGAAATAAACCAAGCTGTGTACATGCTGACAAGGTGGTTCTTGTCTAAAACTCTCTTGATGTACTTGAAATACGTTTCCATCCACAATGGAATGTGCATATGGACGAAACATAGTGAAGTTACTCTAAGTGACTTCTTGTGTGCACTCAGGAAGAGAAGATTGCTTTTAGTTCTCTACAGTTCTGGCTCTGCAGCACTATACAGCAGGGAAAATTAGTGAAAACTTGTCTTGCATTAAAATCAGAAGTTACAGCATCGATCTGTATGTCTCATGCTTTAGAAAGCTAAACTCTTGTCCTTCCCCAGAAATAACTGGGTTGGAGAACTGCCAACTATTATGGATTTACCAGGAACACCACCGCAATTTCAGTTTCTTTTTTTTAAGAGCTTTTGTGAAAAAGGAATGAGCTTCCACAGATACAGTTATGTTTGCCTGCACAAGTTCCTCATAACCTTGGAGGAAAAACATGGACTTAGTCAGCTGTGAGAAAGATTATTCCTCAGTGACTCCAGGACATCTCCAACAAATACATTGTTTTCTTATGTTTAATATTAGCAGGATTTAATTTTAAATTTCTGTGCTCTTTATGGTTCTTGTTATACTGGAGCATCTTTCTTACAAGGGAAAGGCTTCAGGAACTGGGACTGTTCAGCCTGGAGAAGAGGAGACTGAGGGAGGACCTCATTAATACTTACAAGTATTTAAAAGGTGTACGTCAAGAGGATGGGGCAACACTTTTTTCTGTAGTGTCCAAGTGGTAGGACATAATGGGGTGATGGACATAAGCAGACATAACAGAGAAAGTTCCACCTCATCAAAAACTTCTTTCTTGTGAGAGTGAGAGAGCCCTGACACAGGCTGCCCAGGGAGGATGTGGACTCTCCTCTTTGGAGGTCTTCAAAACCCTCCTGGACATGTTTCTGTGTGATCTGATCAAGGTGAACCTGCTTCTGTGGGGGGCATGGACTGGATGATCTCTAGAGGTCCCTTCCAACCCCTACCATTCTGTGATTCTGTGTGACTCAATTACTGAATTAAGATGACTAAATAAAATGTAAAAAAGAAAAGGAAAAAGACACTTCCTTCTCCTCCAAAAACTCCAGCAACTCAGCATTATAGCAGTGGCATTTTATATAATTCCTTGATTGTTAGACCATGCTCAGGGGTTTATGACCGTAGCTGAATGTAGTCTGAGTGACTTCTGAGAAGACTTTCAGTGTTTGCAAGTGAGAGTCATGGGATCACAACAGTTACATTTTCTGTTGTAGCCATGGTCTATGCAAATACTGAATATCATCTTCCTCTCACAGTGATAGTCCATTACCATGTCATACCAAAATGATAAATGGTTAGCAAAGTGTATATGTTACAGTCACCGTGCAGAATAATGGAAGTGTTTTCCTGCATTGTTTTTAAAACTTTCACTAGAAGGGTGCAGATTCTGGATTGTTGACTGGTATAGAAGAGAGAATATAAATCAAAGTGCTCCTGCATTGGTCATGTAGAGTTAAATTCAATTGGGAATATTGTCTGTGCTAAACCTCTTCAAAGGAAAAATGGTTGGATAATGAAGCGCTTTAGTAATCAAGTAGATACTATTGATAGGTATGTTAGGGCTTTTCCTTTGGTTTTGAGAATACAGTCTTGCAATTAAATTATTAACTCAGAGAATTATCAAAGTAAGATATTTGCCTTAAACATGGAAATATATTTTTCTTTCCTTCTAGGACTTCATGTTTTCCCCACGTTTGTCATATATGAACTCACAGTCTTACTGTTCCTTACATTGTCTGTGGTCATAATGAAGGTATTTGCTTCTTCTCTTTATTTTATATTTTAATAATCTAAATGAATTTTGTGCTGCACACCCTAGTGAAAATTTTGTGCAAGAACTGAACATCTGATATAAGAGAGACTATTACATCTTTACTATAAATCTTTATTTGGGGGGACCTTACACATTAAAATACAGATTGATAGAATATTTTTAGGATATGAAAAGAAATATATTTAATGTTTTAAAAGTTACACCTGGAGGAATATCTGTTTAGCTGGGATTGTGACAAAGTTATCTAGTTTTTTTATTATAGTAAACAAGATGATACTTTTTACTGTGCAATGCCTATTTGTCTCTTTTGATGTTAACACAGAAGACACTTTAGAAATTCACTAGTTTATTTTATGTCCAGAATTGTTGTATTTGAGGTAATGAACCTTACAAAGATTGTTCAATTTTATTTATTGCATTTTAATTTAAAAAACCTAACCAAACAAAAAAATCCAAACCCACAACAACCAAAAAAAAATGTTTTTAAAGTTTGTCTTGGCAGTGCTTGTCCTTTCCCTGATTCTTCCAAAGACCAGCCAGTATATCAAGTGGATTGTCTCAGCAGGACTGGCACAAGTCAGTGAATTCTCTTTTGTTCTGGGAAGTAGAGCACGCAGAGCAGGGATCATATCTCGGGAGGTAAGCTGTCCTATAGTTATTAACTGTGAGGTTTGCACCTGAAGAGCTTACTGGGATTTTGCATTACGCGATACTTGAAATACCAATTTGCTCCAATTTTGTGACATCTCTCAACTGGTAACTTGTAGAAACAACAAATGGAGACCAGTATGGTCCCTAACAGAGTTCTTAGTTCTGTTTTTCACTTGTTTTGTATTGCACTTCAATATTTTCAATAGCAGGATTTACTTCTAAATAACCGTGTTCTAAATGCTTTACTTTAACTGCTCTTATAACTTTGTTACTGTATAGTGAGTTGTAGGTAGCACCTAAGTCACTACAACTGAGAAGAATTTGTTTTTAAAATCTTTATATCACTGTAGAAAGAGGTAGAGGATATGAGTAAGGTAATATCAGTAAATAAGAACTAAGGGGCAGATACAGTGAAGTGGAAATGCTCTGAAGATTAAAGCAAGCAAACAAATTTGTAATCTTTACCTGCAAAGCTTGTTAATTTTATATCCTCTGCAGAAGACAAAAACAGCTTTTTCAGTGGTCATGGTACAAGTCCCCTAGGAAAGAAACTTGAAATGTTGTTTTGTCTCAAAGCTGTGAGAACATTATTTTCTTTCAAAATGAAGCCTGCTTTGTGACATTAAATAAATTATAGCTGTAGAGATACAACAACTGACCTCACTTTGTAGTGCTAGCTGCTTTCTTCCTGGTTATCTCTGCTCACAAAAAATACCGTTGCTGTTGCTCTGAGCTGTTCATTGTGTGAGCGAGCAGGCTGTATAATGCTGGAACCAATTCCAAATAAAGCACGTGTGAGAAACTTAACACAGTGCTGTTCACTTGTATAGGCAAAGGTGATTCATTTTCATGTTCACTCCTACATATAATTAGGAGTTATAAATAGCCTGTATTGTATAGAGTTTCAAATTATCCATATGTGATCACAGAACCAGTTTAGGGGCCCCACTCACTGTGCTCGAAGGCCTTTAGGCTTTTTTTCTTTTTTTCTCTGTCAGCTCTCGTGTGATTATCTACTGGATCAGTTTATGTAGCTCTGAAATTTCCAAAAGTTATTCTTCTGTTTGAGACCTCAGAAGTACTTCCTGCTGATGTTCTCTAAGACTCGTCCAGGCTACCTATTTAAGATCTTTTTTTTTTTTTTTTCCAGAAGATGTGCAGTATGACTTAATGGGATTTCTGTTTGGGTTTTTTAGTGTATTAAATATTGGGCTGTGCCCATTATATCATTAAACCAGGACAGTTTTGGATAGTTGTTTTTGTTGTTGTTCTGGTTCTTTTTTAATAAAGTGTATTTGGCTTTTGAGCTTTCAATATTGACCTCTTTACTATTTAAGTACGTGCTTTTCTAGAAGCTCATAATGTTGTTTTTGTAATTCTATCATCAAAACAGGTAAACAGACAATTAGATGATTCAAGCCTGCACTTGTTTGCTTTTGTAGGAACATGCATCGTTGGTTAGGAAGACAGGTGAAGTCACCTAAAAATACTGACCAGAAGAGTCTGATTTCAAATTTCTAGTCACTTCTTAGTTTACTGTTGTAACTAAGAAAAGTAATGGCTTTTTACTTGCAATTTTCAGGTCTATCTTCTTATTCTGAGCGTGACTACTCTAAGCCTTTTACTTGCCCCTGCCCTGTGGAGAGCTGCGATTATGAAATGTGTTCCGAGACCTGAAAGACGCTCGAGTACTTGATTAAGATTTGCACATGTAGAAGAATACATCTTCTTGCAAGGAATCTCTTTGTTGCTTATTGTATTTCTATGCACTCAGAAAACAAGAGGTTTTCAGTAGTCAGTCCTCTTAACGTGCACTTGGTTATAAGCCTTTATACTGACCTTAAAACAACACTCTACAATACAAAATAGTTACATAAATTGAATTGCACACCTTTCATAAAATTCCCTTTCTGACAGATTAGAATCTGCCAGAATATTTTTCCTGATCTAATCAATTATTCAGAGCACAAATTATTTTTTTAAAAATATAGCATCATGCAAAATATGTTGATTTTTTTTGTTTGTTTGTTTTTTTGCCTGAATGTGCCTTTTAATTTTCATCCTATTTTGTTACAGCTGGTTCATCACCAGATTTTGTTTAAAAAGAAAAACAATGTATAAATATATTATGGTGCCTATGGTATCTTCTTTCACTAAATGACTTGAGTCATTTTCACATTTAGGAGCTTAATATACTGGTGTAAAATTAATCACAAAATACATTTCTAATGGTGAGTAAAAGTGTAGTCTTCTACACAAAGATAAGGTTCAACTGTTTATCATTGAACAGTTTCAAGCAGTCAAATAGATATTCCAGATGATGCAGACAATATTGTGTGTATTCTATTCCAAACTGCAGTGTATAATGTATTTTCATATAGTGTTAACTTTTTATTTGTGTTAGTTCTTGTATTTATTTACCTATTTGACTAAAAGCTGACAGTAAGAAAGGACATAAGTTATATTTGAAGACTGACAGTTGTCACCCATTCTTGTTGCTAACTGCTGTTACAGTAATTGTTTACAGATTTTTTTTTCTTGGTTTTAGATCAAAAATAAATTTAGTAAAACTAGGAAGCCTAATTTCAAGCTGATGTGGAAAAGATCACTTCTGTAACTTTGGAGGTTGGATGTTATTTGACACTATGCTGGATTTGAAGTTATTTCAAGTAAAATAATTTGCTTAAAGTGAGAAATGTCAGACTGGAAGTGCATTTTGAACTCCACAACTTCATACGTTGCATTTACATTGAATAAATAGTTAGTCTCTTCAAAATATCACAATATTTTTCAAAAGTGTGTTGAATGGTTGAATGTACTCTTTAATGTAAGTGTTCAGTTCTTTAAAACATTATATGTAATGGGATAAGCCTTGTAAAAGCCCATTCTTTTAGTGTCATAGAGAAAGCTTACTCATAGACTGTAGTCTGCTCTAGCAAACAATTTTAAAAATCATCTTGAGGTTTTTCTGCTAAAACAAATACTATTAAATATCTAATAACACTTTAGGTAAGTACTATAATATCATCTGAAATAATTCTGATGAATACAAAATGGTTAGGAAAATGCATGCTATGTAGGTTTATGTTGCCAATTAAAGTGAAAACTGTCCTCCAAGTAGCAAACTGAAGCTTTGGATGGATTTGTGTGCTTCATACCTCGTTCCTCTATCATCGGAGCCTCAGTTTCCTTCTGTGTTTTCTCTGACATCTGCTGGGCTTGTCAAAATGCAGCTTGGGCTTGTCTGGAGTGTGTATGTACTGTTAGGGTAGGGTTCATAATTTTGGGTTTTTGCTGACTGGATTGGGGGCTTTCTCTCCAGATAAAGGAAATTCCTCTTCATAAAGGAATGTATGGCAATTCCACCTTGCCTTGAATTATGTCAAAAGTTATCAAGGAACAGTGAAAATTACAGAGGAAAAAGCTGCCCTAAAAATAACATAGTTACTTTATAAAATTAATCTGTAACAGAAAAGAAATTTGAAACTGATTTGTTGGTGTATTTCAATATTTCATTTCCAAAATATAGAAGTAATACAAAAGTTTTATGGTACTGTTGAACAATCAGACCCCTTTTTCGGGTGCTTCACTAAAATAATTTGTTTCTTAATCATACTGGGGAGAGAAATCTTACTCTATCCACTGGCCTAGCTCTTAGTTTCTGCTTGAAATACAAGCTTCTCTCCTGACTGCTTCATCTGGGGTTTGAAAGATGCTTATTTGATATGTAGTTTACCACCCATGTTTCAGGGGCAATGAAAGTATCTATGACAGACCATGTTAAAGCCCTCCTTATGGTTTCCATTATGTCTCTTACTTAGCCCTTGAAACTATTATACAAAGTATTACAGCTGTGATGAGTAAACCTTTTGTCTAAATAAATTGCTGTGGGTAGTTGTACTTCTCTGGAAAATTCCCGTTAGGAGAGTATAGGAAATACTGATGGTTTGTTTCTCTTAAAGAAAATATTTTCCAGATTACCTTTCAAAGGAGTTGGGTGAAGAGTCCTTTCGGTACTGTGTCCAAAAAGGAAGGCAAGGCTAGATACCTTACTGATTGCCTCATTGCTGTCACTTCTTTCCCGAGTAATTTTTGATTCATGACTTGGCTAGGCTTTAGGAGAACTAGGGAAAGAGAAATAAGAGCTTCATCCAAGGCTATTGATGTTCAGCACCTCTATGTTGGCATAGACTTGGATTGCCTGAGTGAATATTAGATGTAAATTCAAATTACTGATCTTAGTGGACATATGATAAGTTTGTTTACAATCAGATGTTTGAGATTGTCTCATAGAAATCTGGAGGTATACTGAGATACTATAAATGTTTTCTGAAATGCAAGTAATGGCTCCATGCATTATTCCATATCGAAATGGAATAGTCTCATGATACAATCTTAGGATAGAAACAACAGACCTTATTCCTTAATGACTAATGATGCCTGTATGGAAAATAGGGAGAATGTTTCACCATTGACCCACTTAGACATAATTGCGGCTTTTCAGGAACCTTATGCCTGTACTCTGAAATATTCTCTTTCTGTGTCAAGTAGATAAAATTAAAGCAGAGATCCAGAAGCGCTGAAAAGGACAATCCTACTGATTTGTTGAATAACAGGTGGTCTTTTATGGAAACGTTATTTTCAGCATGTGGTTTTAGCTATCTCCTTAGAATACAGAAAAGCTAATGCACGACAGTCACTTCCTAAGTGATGAGAGGGTATTTCTATGGCAAAGCCAAGCTTAAGGAAGTGGAAAAGAAGGAAGGGTCTGCTCTTTGCTTGAATGGCAACTCATTCAGCATACCTGTTTAGGGGTTGGATTGTTTGGGGTTTCCCTTTTTTTTTTTTTTAACCAGAGGTGAGTGTAACTGGTTGCCTGTTTTGTGTAGCTCTTTCTCTCTGAAAATTTGAGTTCTCCTGTGTCACCTCTTAATTGCTACCTTTGGTCATTGTTCCCTATGAGGGCGGAGGAACCAAAACAGTGTAAAACTGGTCCTCTGTGCTTATTGAGTCATTTCCCTGTGTACAGACCCACAACCACTCTATTTATAGCTCATCCCATATAGAGCAGGCTGCTTCAGTTCCTTAGTCCCTGTAAATCACAGATGCTAATTAATTATTCTTTATTCATAAGTTTCTATCAATTTTGCTTTTACTAGAGAAGGTAGGAGGTTTCTCTTCAACCCATTTTTTTTTTTAATTCAAAATAGCACTAGTCTTTTAAGTAAAACTTAAAAACATCAGAGGAAATGTTCAGTATCTTATCACAGTCATTTAATTATACCTTTTTAAAAACATTATTGCTTTTTTTGTAGTACCTTCTTCGCTGTGGGACAGACATTACCTTGTTGAGGGTGCATTCCTAGAGACTGCAGGACTTTGTGGTAGTTGGGGTAGTGAACAGGTTTTTTTACAATAATTAAGGGAGGGGGGTGGTATGGGCAGGGACTTGCAGATTTAAACTGTCTATATATCTCAAGCATAATATATGTGATGTGTAGAGAGCAGCACCATCAGCTGGAAGATATATTGTCTTTTAGGAAGCAGCTTTTGTGCAGCTGGCGTGGGGTGCTTCATGTTTGTTGTGTGTCAAAGTTCTCGTCTCTTTCTGAGAAGCTGTAAACGGTTAGAAGCACATTTTTGTTATCATCCTTCTTTGATGTCCACTGCCATCAAGCTTAATCAAAAAGAATGAAGAAATGGGGTAATGATGGTCCTTATCAGAGCAAGCTACTGCATAAGCTGCCATGGAACCCCAGAGCAGAAAGCAGGAGCTTACTGTGAATGTAAAACTTCAGCTACCTTGATTTTATTGATAAATAGCAATCTCTGGCGTTTCCTCGGTATTGTAAAACAGAATTTCCCAGCATCTTAAAAATATAAATTGAGTAAGGCATAAAAGTAACTAAATGTGAATCTAGTCAACCGATGAAATGCTTCTTCCCTGGCATCTGTGCGAGGCGTTTTGTGGTTTTTGTGTAGCAGCTCTGCTGGTCGTGTCTTCTATTCCTGACTAGTCTTCTTTCCCAGGCATGATCAGGAAGCAGCACGGAGACATGAAGAACAGCCCTTTTACTTCCTGCTCCCCTCTTGGTTGTGTTCTCAGCAGCCCTGTACCACACAGGCTTGATGTTGCACACAGAACTGCATGCAGCTTACCCCCTATTAAACAGTCTTATATCCACTCACATAAGCAGCCTAGCGTTTGAGCTTTGGCTGCAGTTTCCATTGTTACAGCTATGCCTTTATAGTCCCCAGGACACAAGCTGCAACTTATTTTGCCACGCATTACATCATTCGCATGAAATTTATGTTGCAGGACCCTGGCTTTCATGCACCATTTCATGCATACAGCTGCTCTGGGGGGCATGCAGCATTGTCATGGGCTGGAGAGGTCAGAAATGAGGAGTGCCCAGGGTTGAGGGGTTTTTTCGCGTGGGTCTTGCCTGCTTTTGTGGAGTCTCTTTCTCTGGAGGTTTCCAAACCCGCCTGTGGGTTCTTGGGTGAGCTGGTCAAGGTGAACCTGCTTTAAAAAGGGGTTGGATTGGATGATCTCTATAGAGGTCCCTTCCCAGCCCTACCCCTCTTGTGCTACTGTGCTTGTGTGACTCAAGACTAAGCGGGGCAGTTGCCGAACGATAAATTTGCACGGGAATTACTCCAAAAGTCCTCACTTTAGCAATGATCACTGCGGGCGAACTTGCTCAAGTAACGGCCGGACAAGAGGCGATAAGGAAGCGACTTCAGGATGTTGCAGCAACTGCCTCCGCCGGCTCCCGCCTTCGGCACCCGCAGAGGCGCACTCGGCAGGAGGGGCGGCGGCGCGGGCCAGCCGGCGGCTGTGCCGTGAGGCGGGCTGTTGGGGCCGTGTCCCGCCGCGATAAGGCAGCGGCGGCAGGGCAGAGCGGAGCGGGGCGCGGCGCCGCCCCGCACGCGCGCGCGGGGCCGAAGAGCAGTCTCGCGCCGGTGCTTCCCGCGCGCCCGGGCGCAGGGCGGGCAGTCGGGAAGGCGCGAAACTCGCGCGCATGCTCCCCCCGCCCACTGGAGCGGCGGGCGGTTGGCTGCGGCCGCTCCGCGTGCGCCCGTGCAAGGCACGCTGCACCCCTCCCGTGACGTCAGCGCGCAGCGTCACGCCGGTGGGACGCACAAAAGTGTAAGTTTCAATTTTTTTTTTCCTCCCCCCCCCGGCCAGCGGTGGGGCGATCAAATCGTAATTAAACACAGAAATAAAGAACCAATAACGGCGGGGTCGCGCGCGCGGGGCCCCGCGGAAGGGCCGCCGCGCTCGTGCCCCACAGCCTCCCTCACCCTCAACCGCCCCCCGCGCGGGCAGTTCTTCAGCCACCGGTGCGCGGGTCGGGGCAGCACCAGCGGGCAGGTGTGCACGGGCGGGCGGGCGGAGGCGGCCGGCCGGGAGCCCGGCTGCACCGCCGACCGGCGCGGGCAGAGGCGGGCTGAGAAGTGACAGCCCGCCGGGGCAGACCGTAACCTTTCTTTTCCTCCCCCTACCCCAACCGCCACCGCCACCACCAGCCCTCCGCCCCGGAGCTCGAGGAGAGGGGCGGTCTGTGCCGGCCCCCTTCCCCCGGCGGGCCCCGCCCCGGCCGAGCTGCCGTTGGGGCCGTTGGTCTCCCGCCGCCGCCTCCCCCCTTCCCCTGCCCCCTCCTTCCCTCCCGCCGGGCCCGCGCGCGCGCCGCCGCACATGTGCAGTTGGGCGCCTCCGCAGCAGCGCGGCGGCGGCGGCGGTGGCGGGCGGGAGGTGCTCCCGCTCCGCGCTCCGGGTCCCTGTCTGGGGGCGGCGGCGGGGGATGGAGCCGGCTCTCTCTGCCTTCGGCCGCTCAGGTGCGGGCAGCCCTGGAGAGCCTGCTGTGAGAGCGCGATGGCGAGCATCGAGGATGGGGGTGGGATGGGGAGCGGGGCGCGCCGCGCCGCGGGGTGCTGCCGCCGGCGGGGCGAGGAGGAGGAGGAGGAGGAGGACGGGGCTGCGGTGGACCCCCGCCGCCCCCTCCCCCCACCGCCGGCGGTGCCGCCTGGCGCGCGGGCGCGTACTCCCCTTCCTCGTGCCCCCGCCGCCTCTGAGGCGATTAGCGCGGCCCCTCGCTGCCGAGGGGAGGCGGCGCGGGGCGCAGGGCTTTGCCCGGGCGGTGAGGCCCTGGTCGGGGGGCGCGGTGCGGGAGGCGGGCGGGCGCGGGGTGCCCGGGGCGCGGTGGCGACTGCCAGTCTCCGCAGTCTCTGGGTGCAACCGCGGCCCGTCCGCCTGCGAAGGCGAGGAGGAGGGGAGGGTTGCAAGGCCCCGGGGGGAGCTGGCCTCTGGGGCCTACTTGTGCTTGCTGCTGGAAATGGAGGTGGGGAGGAGGCCAAAGGAGTGATCGCTTCCCCCGCCGCTTCTGCCTTCGCCCCGCTCTGCGGTGTGGCCCGGGGCGCAGCTGGACGGGGGTCGGCCCAGCGTGGGCTGCCGGCTGCCCCGCCGGGACCGGGTATGTGCTGGGGGAAGGGCGCTCCTGACAGGGGAGAGCTCACCCCCGCTGTCGGAAAGGGAGTCTTTCCCACAAGGCGGGGGGGAGGGGTCTGGCTAAGGGGGTGAATTGGTGATGACAGGAAACTTTTTCGTCGTTAAAAACGGTTGTTATGGTTTTTTGAGAACTAAATTGTATTTGCTGGTCGTCAATAATACCAATTGTAAAAACTTTACCTCCTTGTGTTTTTGTAGCTAATGTTGTCTTTACTTGTTTTCTAGAAAATAGCATCGTTGTCTCTGTGCCCTGCAGCCGTCAAGATTTTCAAAGGACTGATTTCTAGTCTTTGGTAACATGGCAAAAGATGTAAGTATCTTTGCAGTACATCATGTGTGGAAGCATATTTTTGCTTTTATTCAAAAAAGCAAACCAGATCATGCTTTATAATAGCAGGCGTCAATGAATACGTGAAACTTACTTTGTCTAGGTTGTACATCAGGCCTAGGCTATGTCTTCCTGTAGATGTAGCAGCATAAAAGCCTTCAGATGTGTAGCCATTTTTTCAGAGTAATTAATTTTGAGAATTCACTATGCTCATAAAAGCACTTGGGCCACTGTCATTGTGTATGTTCATATTGAACACTAAAACAGCTTGGTTTGGAACTGGGTTTTAAAAAAAACCCAGTAAATGCTGTTCAGATGACAGGGTTGTTGTTGACTGCAGTTGTCAACTGGCATTGCCATTTTTGTGTTTAGGGAGGCATCATGTATTCAAGGGAGTGAAGATGGTTTAGTCTCCATATGTCTTGATTGTTTTTTCTCTGCCTACCAAAAGATGCTAGTTACTGCCTGTAAAAACAGGCTTATGGGACTTTCCCTGTAGACTTCCATTACCATTGACACTAAGGTTAGTGACTTTGATATTGTGGCCTACCTCTTGCACCGTACTTTGCTTTTTACATATTCCAGTACTTAAAAAAAATTAAACAGGTTCTGCCTTTAAGATGTAATTCATTGTTAATACCTAACAATACTTGGGCTTTCACATTCCAGTGTTGAAAATAAACCAAGATATTACTCTTTAATCAAGTTGGAATATATCTGCTCTTCAAAAAAAAGCCCCAAACCATCAGCATATGAGCTAAGGAAAAGTGATTCAAATTCTTGAATGGCAGGCTACTGTCTAATGTGGACTGTTGTAGCTTTCAAATATAGAGAATTTCCATAAAGTACCGATTGGTTTAAGAAATTAATCTTGCAGAGGGTTTTAGTAGTTCAGAAGCAACTGAAAAACATCTTAATATGCGGAGAAGCAACCAGAAATACGTAGTCACTTAAAGCTTGCCTGGAAGAGATAAGGGTGTCCAAGTACGTTACAGATAGCAGAGTTCAGGGAATGAAAGGCCGTATAAGTGGGAAGAAAATGAAAGAGGAATATTAGACTAGGAGATGAAACAGTTTAAAGTAATTGAGATATTAAAGTATATTTTTTTACTATTAGCTTTTGAGAGACAGATCTTGAAAAACTGCTGGCACCTGGAAATTCAGCTGAATATGCCAGAAGGTGTAGGAGAGCAGGAGGAGAGTATGACGTTTAAGCAAGAACCTCGTTTTTAAAAGATGGAGCTTATTCTAGAAACGAGAGTAGTTGAGGGAGGAATAGCATACGTGATAATAAACTTCAGAAATGGAAGGAGGTGCTACAGATTGGAAAAAAAATTGCTTTTAGTATCTTTATTACTAGAATTAATATGCAGAATTTGGAAAAATGAAAATCTAGGTCAGGTGTTAAGTGAAATTTTAAGTGTGCTTGAGCACCGGAACAGAGTAGCTAGAAAGGGTATGAAATCTTAATTGAAGGATTGTCTAACCTGTTCTTAAAAACCTCTACGCATACTTAATCCAGCCTTAGGCAAGAAAGATGAACTGCTTACCTTTTTGCAGACTATTACGTACCCACCATTACATTATGTCTAAAACATGTAGGGAATGCTGGGAAATTTTAAATTGGGCTGTATTAGGTTTAATTTAATGATAGAAAATAGAAATGCTAATTGGTATAACACCTTTCTGATTTTCGGAAGGGAAGAGAATTATTGCCATATTTTTTGTCCAAAATTCAAGCTCTTTTCCCTAGCAAAATACTGGAATTGATCATGACAGAGACAGTATCACTAAATTTCTGGGCACTGAGTCTATGAAGACCTGCACGACTGTAAATTCAAACATTCTGACAAGGCAATATTGCTGTGATTAATGGCTTGTGGTTCTGCATGTCACCTATCAAGTACACTAACAGACTGTGAGATGTAGCAGTGAAGAAGATGGCATAACTTTTAAATACCCCCACCCCTTCCATCCGTTTCTCCTGCGATGTCAGAATTGTAGTAAGAACTACGCTGTTACGATGTTAAGTCTGGGCTTCAGGTGACATCTCTATTGCCAAGCTCCTTGGTGTGCCCCAGCCTGGGAATGAACACAGGCTTGATGTACATCCCGTTCATACTGCTGCTGGGGTCGTTGCCTACTCCACTGAGGGTGAAGCAGACAGACTTGCAGAAGAGGAAGGTGAGGAGCCAGGGTGTCACATGAGAACATGCTCCCGCTTAACCCCTTTTCCCACCTGCTACAGGAGAGCACTTTTCCTATTGTCGCTCACCTCCAGCTCTTCTGGTACCTTTGTATAATTTGAAAAGTTTTGAAATGTCAAATACTTGTAAAAGTTTGCGGACCGAGTATTGGATAATTGATCAAGTGGGGATCATGGTGGAGAGTACCAGCAAACTCAGTGAAATGTTTTTATAAAAGGATTAAATAATTATGCAAGTACTGATCAGGTAAGCTGCCAAGATAATGCTTATGAGCTATTTGATCCAAGTCTGAATTCTGTTGACTATTACTTAAAATTTTATCACTCTGATGCTTTACAGAGCATCCAATAAGAAGAAAACAAGCAACAAAGCATGGTTTTGTTGTCTTTTTCAGAATATATTTTAATTTTCTTGGCAGTGGTCAGGAAGCTGTAGGGGCGAAGGAAAAGATATTCATATGTAGTACTTTAATATAGAGCCTACAGGTGGAGTTTTAGAGCATAATGACAAGTAATGTTGTAACTGGATAAGCTGAAAAATACTTATGGAAAAAGAGAAATACTATCTTGTGGAGGTTAAAGCATCTGTTTATTTGTTTAAAAAACTGATATATAAAGGGTAGGGAATCTGGAATGCAATACATGTAAATGAGGAAAAAAAGGAGCAAGCTCATTTTCCAGTGTGATCTGGTAATAGTATTGAGTATTGGTTTTATGTAAATGAGCATTGTGTGGAGCTGAGAAGCACTTCTGACAGAGTCAGGCAGATTGGCCGTGGAATATCATGTTCAATTCTTAGTGTTTAGATCTTAGTTACTAGAAAGACTTTACTTTTTGCATAATTTAAAGAAACAATGAAAAAAACTCATTGCAGTATCTCAAGGACTTGTTTACCTTGCGAGTGGGATCATTCTATTCTTTGTCAGAGGCTGAATAACAACTTGTCATTCAGTTGAGATCAGTAGAGTTGGGTACGCTTCAACACATACATTTGCACTGTATGGGAAGTTTTGTGGTCTGAGATAGAGGTAGTCATTACAGGCAATCTCCAGAGACACCAGCATAGCCAGTAGTCCTCTTTCTGATTAATCCGTGTCATAGCTCTTAAGACTTTGTTGAGTCTACTGTAAACTCTTCAACTGCTTACAAATGTGGCACCTTCCAGGCAAGAACTCGAGGAGCCAAACCTATACTTTGAGGTCCTCAACTGGCTTGGGCTGCTGCCTGGATTCATGGTGTTAGTAGTTTGGTGGAGAGTGTAGTTCCTCTGGTGAAATGGTGACCTATCTGTGCTTGGCATGCTAAAACATTGAAAGAAGGAAGAGGAATTAGCATAGCAAGAAAGTAAATTTGGTAACTTAGTTTTTTGTAAGACTTAATAGTACTTAATGACCACTTTTATGTTCAGTATATATTGAGAATTGTCTTTAAATTAAGATGATAAGTAATTTTCGGTATCAGTGGTTAATATACCTTCCACCACTTAACAGTTTGTGTAGCGTAGGTGAAGTCTAACTTGTGTGACCCTATTCCTCCTCACTTCTGTTGGAAGTGAGCTGCTGAGGCCCCTCAAGCAGCTGTAAAGAGAGAGAAGCTTGTGGCTCTTGCTTTAAGACCCACTCTTAAACAGAAGAGAAGCAGTAGGAGTCTTTTGCAGAACTGGATCTATTAGAGTGGATAGCTCAATGCGTGGTGTTATGGCGAGTACTGAGGAGAAAGGGGCTGGACAAAAGCAGTGAAATTTCCTTCTGATCTTGAAAATTACACATATTGAAACAGATGCATTGCATAAATTAAGTACTCATATAGTAGCAATTGCTTATGATTATTTATAGAACATTTCCAATCCTTAAAAAAAAAATGTTCATGAGAAACATACATTTCAAAACTGGTGTTTCACAAACTTTTCAAACTAATGCACCACTTACCTTCAGAATTTCTCACAGACTAAAATGTCTTTCTTCAGAGTTGTGTGTCTGGAAAGAAAGCTCATGCATTTTACTGTTTCATAGGCAGCTGACGGTGGTGTTGGCTTTGGACCCACTCATTCTAAAATTAGATACTTTTCTTTTTAAAAAAAGTTTATTCCACTGTCATCTTTTGCTTGAATTACCTTGAATGGTTTTTCTCTTTGTCTCTGGTTTGCATAAAACTTAATGTATGTCTTTGATAAAACATCATGTAGTGCTAATCTCATTGAGTAGTAGCTGTGTCCCATATATCTAACTTTGCAAAGGCATCCCTCCACACTTGTAGTAAATCCGAAGACCCCCAAGTTCAGCCTGCAAAGAGTTCAGCATCTGATCTAACATGGCTGTTTTAGGCTATCTAGAGATGTAGGGATTAATGTTGATGGGTTATTCCAATTTAGTATTCAGAATACATTTGAGAATGTAGTTTAGTTCATCAAATTTCTTTCACAGTATTAATAACTATGTTTTGCTCAAAGAATGTTTTAAAAAACGCTCATCAAACTAATTTCTTACTGCAGCTTTACTGGGTGGGTCAAAAGGTCTGCATTTGGGAAAAGAAGTAGATGTATGCTTCTGTATATTAATATTGCTAGAACACCATAAAGGTTGTACTTTTTAATAGCTTTCATGTGGTGCTTTTACATCAGTTGAGCAAGCCTTTGTGGTCTGAAAAAGGATATATTAGAGATGGATTTAAAAAAAAGCGCTAATGGAAGTTGGAAAATGACGTATTTTGGATCTTTTTTATATAATGCACTTTCAATGCCTAGAAAGTTCAAAATATTTTCCAGACTTTTCTTAAAATACCGATGTGTGTTTCTCTTATGTTTATTTTTGATTGTGTGCTGGGAATTACAGTGAGGCAGGCTTGAGAAGTTAAGTCTTCAGTGGATCTCAAGTGGTTCGTGCACCTTTTTTGATAATCTTTTGGTTCAGCAACTTCTTGGTAGCTTGATCTATTTCTATTTGCCTTCAGTGCGTTCTAACACATTCAGAAGTTTGCAAACTGAAGATCAAACAGTAGTATGAAAAAGCATCTAAAAGCATCTCACTCTAGGGTTTTGAATGTTGTAATTTTTTTTTAATATACTTTTTAAAAGAAGGCAGAAGGCAAGTGATCTGTAAGCTCTCAATTTTGCATTCCAAATACAAAATAAGTTTTCCTTTTTTTTTCTCCAATGTTCATTTGCATTTTTAAGTCAAGAGAATAGCAACTCAAAAGTTGACTCTCACCTCACCAATTTATTTGTGTAAATAAAGCATTTTCATGTAGCCTTTAAGTGGTTTAACTTCTATATTGAATTGCCTGTGTCAGTTAATGGTAGTGGCTCTGTATGGGTAGATATTTGTAGTATTAGTACACTGTGCTGACAACACACTAAACAGAAATGCGGCTTGGAAAAGTGAAGTTACACTAGGAGTCACTTATTTTGGTGTCTATATTTCCTTGCCTGCATATCATTTAATGGAGATTTATGGTGGATAATGAGAAGTGGGAGAACCAGTCTGTGCTAAACATTCTCTGTGTTGAAGTCTCTCTCAGAAAGATAGTGGCCAAGTTGATTTTAAATTTTGACGGTGGTCCATACACCCCTCAAAACTGGTGATTATTTACCTTGTGTTATATTACCTTTGCTAAGGTATTGCATTAATGATTACACAGACTTGCTTGAAAATGAAATTGTGGGCTGGTGTAGCCTTATAATATGCTGATAAGGAGATTGGTGAGGCAAATGGTTTTGGAATGAGTCCTGTTTAACATTACTTGTTGATGTCGTCTGTCATTCAGATGCTGCTGAACTAAGTGCTATAAAGATTTTATTTGGCTGGATAACCAAAGGTTTATTAAGGTCAATCTAGAACAGCACCAGGAGCCAGTCGTGGAAGTGGCTGCAGCTGGTACCTCTGCATGTCGGCATTTAGTCCAGGAGGACACAAACAGTGACTTAACTTTCTGATTAGTTTATGTGGTAGAGTGACAAAGCAGTGCTTTGGTCATATTTACCGTAGGAATCTCATATTCCAGCTTTGCAGTTAGGGTGTCAGCTTTAAATTTTAAAAGGATTGTATCACTTGGGCAGTTGAAGTACTGTAAGAATCAACACAATACAATGTTTTTAACTCCTGTGGTTTTGATCTGTGTGTCTTCTTCAATTCATCCAATATTTGACTAATCTTCAAAATGAATTCTTGATTTAATTTTTTTCTGAGCTCTAGCTGTGTTGCTCTGTTCAGAAATAACAGCCAAGCAAGCTAATGGTCTTGACCTATTCTGCAATAAGGAGGCCTCAGGTGTCATTCTCTGTACACTGAGTGTCCAACTTCCCTGCAGTATCAGTGGAGCAGATTCTGACCAAGGATCGACAATACTTACAATACTGTATTTAGTTTTTACTTTCACTATTCTGTGTGATCCAGATCTTTAATATTTAGTACTTTCACTAGTCATTCAAATATGCTTTTTAGAAAGCTAATTTCTATGGTATAGCTCATTACTGAGTGATTGACAAACACATTAATCTTGAAGATGCTGTTGTGAACTGAGTATGTTTCAGAAGTCCACTGAGACACACTGAGACACATTCAAGATTTTTACAGAATCATATACCTGTAGCCTGACTTTAAAAGTTCTCTTCATATTACTTTTTACAGTACAGTTCTCACTGATGTCATTTGGAAAATGAAATTAAAATGTTTTGAATTCACAGACTTTCTTTCCTTTCCTGCAATTCTCTATTTCATTTCTTAATTGCCTTTTAATTTCAGTGGAAAGTGAATGGGATGTCCTGTAAAAATAGTCTCCTGCAGCTACATGGCAATTTATTCCCAGAGCATGTTTACTCTGGTCCCTGAATCATATGTGAATCTGATGGGAAAAACGGTGTATCTTGTATACAAATGGCATTTGTGTTATGGATAGGGATGAAGGAAGAATTAAGATTGATTAAACAGTTATTTCTGATTATAACCTTTCCTCTGCTTTGTAGCTGTGCTAATTTTCAATTGTATTTGTTGCTTTCTGATACTAAAAAAAAGAAACCCCTTCGTTGTCAGTGAAATGGCACATAGTAAAATTGCATGGCATGGGACCTTTACATCTGTTGCTTACTCTCAAACAGGAAGAATGACTAGGATTTGTTATTCTGTATGGATGAAGTCAGGTGCAGTTTGCAAAAGAAGTGTCGTTGTTAGCCAGTAGGCTTTGCAAAAATGCCTGTGGATAGCAAAGATGTCCCTCTGGTGCCTTTGATGAGCTCTGGGAGGAAGTGTACTCTACCAGGAATACTTTTCCTTCCCAGTTTATCCATTTTCAGGTTCTGTCTTTACTACTTCTTTCCTGATTAATTTTGAACTTCTCAGTCTGAGTGCCAAGTTTCTCTACCTCAACTCTTAATCTGCTATCTTCCGTCTAATTTTCTAGCTCACGTTCCCAACCATTAGTCTGTTTTTCTCTCTATCCCATTCTGACTCCCATTCTTTAACCATTGTCATATATTTGGGTCCCACATCTCTTGTTTTGTTGTTGTAACCAGTCCTGTGCTCCAATCCAGTGGTCTTAATCTGCAGTTAGCAACTGGAAAGTTCTCTTCAGACAAATACTTTTGCAAATACCTCTATTTCCATTTGTCTCTACCTTTTTTGCTCTTCTTTCTGCTCCTTTTCAGGGAGTGTACTTAAAATGGGCTTCTTACCTGGAAGCAAGATAGAGGAGATATTTCGGTGATACAAAAGCACCCCTCTGTTCCCTGTATTTACTTATTTCCTAGTAGGGGAGGACATTCCTTTCCGCTTAAACCTGATAGACATAACATGTGTACTTGTTCAGTCTCAGGTTAGTCAAACTATTTGGTCATACTTGTACAGATTCCTTTTCCTTCAGTCCAAATTCAGCTTGAATTATTTCTATTTAGTTTAAAGCCTAATGATCTATTTTTATGCCAATTTTTATTAAGTTTGAGTTGCAAGTCTAAAAAGCTGTGGAAGAAGTTATCCTTTCATTATAAGGACGTTGGGTTTCTAGTACATAACTTCAGAGGCCACAAATATTAAGTTGTTAATAAGATACCAAATTATTCTGTGGTAGTCTCCACCAAGAGATTTTTTGTTTAAGAAGTAAAATTCTCTGCAGTTTTAGCATTTTTTTTTTTCAAATTGACTTTAGTCCCAACAAAAAGATATTACTCAATTTGCTGACTTTCAGGCTGAGGGCACTTGCAGTGCTTTTCAGCTTTTACGTAAACAAAACTGGACATCCCAGTCTGTATGACTGCTGATGATT
Organism: Colius striatus; assembly: GCF_028858725.1. Classification (NCBI taxonomy): domain Eukaryota; kingdom Metazoa; phylum Chordata; class Aves; order Coliiformes; family Coliidae; genus Colius; species Colius striatus. The sequence goes on from NC_084759.1 coordinate 61,289,833, forward strand.
TCATGGCAGACCAATGCTAGCTTCAGTTGAATATTTGATGCTTAGTCTGTCAGTTGATTTATTTTCCTTAGGAGTTCTGAATGATGTGATGAGACAAAGCCTGGGTGATGGTTAGAGTCTTTATTCCAGTGTAGTTTCCACAGTTGAAATACTCAGATTTATTTATTTGTCCAGTGGTCTTTAACCTTCTTGCTCTCATCTATTGGAAAGGAGGTCTTATCTTTTGATAGTTTAGATATGTTGAGTGTCAAAGGCTATTTTTAAAAATCTGTGTTGATTTTATTGTAATGTGAAAAGGATAAAGGGTGTATCCATATCTGTTGCCTGTTTAGGATCCAGTTTCTTCAGGTAGCTATGGAAAAGTATACATAACCAACATGTCTCTTTGAAGAGGAAAGTAATGCTAAATTCTGAAGTTGAACACTCTTAATAGTTTTAGAATTGAATATTAAGGAGTGTGGTATTGTTTCAAGAAGCCTTGTCATTACCATCAAGGGAAGTAGCACATACTTTGTAGCACATTGAGAATCATGAGAAGGTAAGAAGAAAATGTGAAATATGGAAAAAAAAAAAACCCAACATTTTCAGGTGACAAAAATGAAAATACCTTGTTACAAGCTTGATAAGGCCTGAAAACTATGTGTATTTTCCCATCAGAGAATGGAATTTCCTTGATGTCTTAACCCTCCTTGGCAGAAGGTTATTTTTCCACTGGGGAAAGTCAGATTTTCTTGCTGACATACATTTTATTGTTAGTTTGGTTTTTGGGGGTTATTCGTTATGATCTGTGACTGTGATGTACTTAATGGAAGCTATGCTCAGATATTCCTTTTATTTTTTACTTTGGGCACTGCACTATGCTAGATAGAGATTATCATAGAATCATATGGAGGCGTAATCCTGGTCTCTCCTCCAAAATAACGCGGGAATTTATCTGAAATACACAGCAGAGATTTTTCTGCCTAGTGTTTCCATTTTAGAACAAAGACACCAGAATTTTGTATGGGATGAAGGTTTTGCTTTTCAATTTTCTCTCACCAAAATATTATGTCTGTGACTGAGGAGACTCAAGACTAGTGATAAATTCTTATAAAGTTAGAATTAAGTAGTTGTATTCAGAAGTGTGAAGAGCATACTGAGGCTGGAGTAACAAAATTTTCACTAGAAATTAGTTTTTATTATGAATATTAGCAGCTGGGGGTGCTATTTGCTGTGGGATTTGATGGTATTCTTTCCAGATTGTTTTATTGGAGTCATTCCTAGGCATACTCTTAGGAATTAGTTGATTATTTACCAGACATTTTAACTGCTAGAGCCTGAACCTTTCGTAAGACAGTGGTGTGGAAAGGTGGTGGAACTGTTAACTGCTATACTCTTGATCAGGGTTGTGGTTCCTGAGGGGATTCTTCTTGTTGTTCAGTGATGGCTATTCTCTGAATTTTCCCAAATTTTATTCTCTTATTGATTAAATGCAGGGTTTTTTTCCTCAGATGTTCTCCAGTTTGTCAGCAACTTGCGTAATTTTGGTCACATAAAGCATGGTGCAGAGCATGTGTCACTAACCTGACCCTTTGTAATGCTAGGTTAGCATGTGGTTTTGGAAGTTGCATATTGTTTTGGGTAATGCTTTTCACTGTATATTTTAATTATGTGGGAAAAAACTTGAAGTCTATGAGATTATTTGATAGTAGGTATGGTGGTTGGTTGAATACTTAAGAATAAAGTAAATTAATAGAAATGGCCATATTGCAGTCTGTTCTAGTTTACAAAAATTATGAAGGATCCAATAAGTAATTGATTACTCAGTTGCCTAATTTTTAATCACTGAAATAATGGCTTACATTTAATACTTGAATTTGCTAAATATCACAGCTGAAATATTTGAGTTTGCATTATCACTGTGACATGTGAACTCTATGCAATTTTGCTTTTACGTATTAAACTGGTGAATGGGTTTAATAATTCAAAATTATTAGTGTACCTCTAAAATGGAAGATTAAACCAGACATTTGTTGGTGATCCATTGATCACAAACTCAGTATATGAAATATATTTCCAGTCTCATTGAACTATCTTTTACTTCTCATGGAAAAGAGTTTGCAGGCATCCTTGAGCACAAGCCTTCAATTTCTGCTGTTGTATAGAAACTGAAATACTGCATTTAAAGAAATTGCGAGAATGAGACTGCACTTCCTGTGTTGTTTAACATCCTTGTTGTGAAATTGATGTAGAATGGGAGTATAGTGCAACACTTTACCCAAAAATTCATCACCATATAGCACATTGGGTTTCAGTGCTCTTAAATGTCATATTGCCATAGAGTGCAATCTTCATTGGTCTCATAACATCTTTGTACATGATCCGGGTTTCCCACTGATGAGTATACCTTCTTTCTCTGTAAGTGTGTGATAGTCTGTTGCTTTCTGACTTATGTTATATGATGAAGAGTTAGGCTTAAAAAACTGGGAACAGGGCAGTTAGAACTGTCATTTGTTCAAGTAAACCTCTGAATCCCTACAGTAGGCAAGATGGAGAACAGGCAGTGTTGCCCTAGTGGTAAGCTGTTACAGTCTCCTTAAAGCAATTCTGTTTTATTACTTTGGGGACAGGGAGGATTAGGAGAATGAAGAAGAGAGCTACCTTAGGGTCTTCATTCAACCCACCTGTTCCACTGTCTCTTCATTTGTGTTTTCCTTATGCCACCAGGTCCTCATCACTGATATTTCATTACAAACAACTTCTCTTTATTCTTCCCTTAGCAAAGTTTCTCTTCTGCTCACTTCTTAGACTTTCCCCAGTGCTCTGTCACTGTCATGTCCTTTTCCCCACTCTCCTTGCACTGAAAAAAGAAAGTTTCCTGTCTTTCTTAAGAAATCATCAGTCATACACCTGGATAACAACAGCGCCACAGCATCCTCTAGTGGCTCACCTGGTTTGATGAACTTAGAGCAAATCCTAAGTAGGGATCTTCAGGTAGACTTTCAAGGGAAAAGCTTTGCTGCTGACTGACAGCAAACCACTTAATTGTCTCTTGAAGATGGGCAGTAGCCTGCAGGTACAACCTGTGCACAAAAAGCAGTTGGGGATTTCTCTGCCTTTGTAATGCCACATGCTAAAATTTGGTTAAATACAAGTGTTGACTTTCTTCCTTATCTTTCTAATAGAAGGAGTTTGTGTTCTGTGTTTATTATTTTTTCAGAACTGTTTTGTCTGGAAATACCAAGAAATTACTGTATCAAGTGTTTTCTGTTGAAAAATGAATAGTATTTTTAAATTAACTTCTGCTGTGAGTTTTCTCAAAGGATGGTGATTACTTTATAAACTTGGATGTCTTCCTATAGCTCTCCCACTTAAGCCCTTTACGTTGTCATCTTTAGAATAATAATAATTTAAAAGCTCAAGGTGTTTCTGCTTAATGCCTTTTTCTTTTTTTCTGATTAAAATGGCTTAAGATACTCTCTTCCACCTCCTGGTTTTTCTATGATGTTGTTAACTTCTGTGGTAGATAAATAGTATCTGCACAAAGAAAAATGTCGTTGCAGATATCTGTGGTTCTAATTATAAAGGTGTTCAACTACCTTTTAAAACTGCATGTACACTGTAAGAACTTAGGACGTAAAATAGCAAAGTACATGTAAACTGGTTTTCTGTTTGCTTTTGAAGAATATGGTATGTTGTGAAATCAAGATTTAAAAATTTAGCAAATACTATGCCACAGATAGTGCCATTACCTAGTGACAAATGTGACAAAGTGTAAGTGGTAACAGCACACCAGAAGTCCATGCTGCTGTCTTCCATCTTTAACAATAAAAGGCTCCCTGCATTTGTAAATTTAATAAAAGCTACTTTCTTTAACAGGCTGGACTAATTGAAGCCAATGGAGAGCTTAAGGTGTTTATAGACCAAAACCTAAGTCCTGGAAAAGGTAAGAACACAGTTTTTAGTAAGACTCTCCATATCTTGATTTTTTTAGTTGTTATGCTTATTACTAACTTTAAACTACTTTCTTAGCATAGTTCTTGTGAAGCTTAAGTCATATCTTACATAATCAGCAAGCAAACTGTAGATTTTCTGTGGTTTATAATTGTCTTTAAATTGAGTGTGAAATTCAGTGGTGCTGTGTCATCCCACGTGTGATCTCATTAGTGTAGCCTATATTTAAGTATAAAGGTCAGGATAGTCTAAAACTTCTTTTGAGACCACTATGTTTCAGCAAGTGGGGAAAAATGCAGGGATGTAAAAGTTCAAAATAGATGATGACAGTTTTTGTGATAGTGCATCCGCGCTAGTGCAAGACTATCTGAAAAAAATACTTTGAACAGAACTGTTTTGAACTTGCAGATAATGGCTGTGCATGTATGATAGTGTAATGTAATCAAGCAGTTTAATAAAACACAGGCTGTAAAGTTGAATTTGATATGTGAACTCCAGAACTAAGACTGTCTAAACAGTTTGGGGGTTATGAGCTGCACTTGACAATTAGCATAGTTGGGAAAGAAAAAATAGAAGCACCATGGAGTTCCAGTCACCTGCAGTTCTGCACAGCCATGTCGTCCAACCTCTTATATATAAACTGATTATGCTGTATGTGAAGATTAGGTTTTTGTCATCTATATTCTTATGGGCAGGCTATTGCCAAAGTGAGACTGTAGAACTATTCTCTGCTTTCCAATAAGTATATTCTTGCCAGTTTATGTATTTAGTTGGTGGCAGTGTTATTTTTGAGCTTAACGGTTTTCTTCAGTATGTTTACCTACTCTTTATAAATAACAGTTGGGCATCTTAACAGTCTTTAGTTTGACAGGCCAACTAGCTCCTGTTTGCTAGATTCCTCATCAGATGAGCTCTTTGTCCTCTCTGTTTTCCTTATCATTGTTCTTTGAGCTTGTTTGATTGCTTTCCTCAATTTATTGAACCAAAGTAGTGTCTACAACTCCAAGTGAAGCATCAGTCATGTCCGTACAAAGGTACTAGTAATTTTTCTATGCAACATCAGGTTTGGTTCACAGGCATCTCATGACAGATTTTGGTGAAAGGGCCATTTTCCTTTCATGTTGCTTCCCAGTGATGGTAGTCTGCTTTATTCTTGCGTGTGACAGATGGTGTGCTTTGATAGGCTGTACTAAGTAGGGTGACATTTATTAGGACAGAGTCACCTGCTTCTTGTCAGATGCTCTCATTAACCTTGCTGTTGACAAATCTATTGACTTTACACATCTTTGGATTACATCCCTACTCTGAGATTAACCTGTAGCCCAGTTCAGGTGAACTCCATTAGTATTATTGCTCTAGCCTTTTATATACCATTTTGGGAAGCCCAGTTAAGCATTTATTTTTACAACCTGCAGAACTTTTTATTTCTATCACCACTAATTTAACTAACAGTTTTTCTAGATACATCAAGTATTTTACTGGAATCTCACTAGGCTCTCTTGGATGTTTTCTTGTCTAAAATAAACATTACTTTACAAAAGAGAGCTGCTTGATAGTAGTCTGCCATGAACTACATTTGATAGGCACTGAGGATTGAATAACTGACAGATAATAACTGGACCACATGTATTTGTAAACGCAGTCACACACTGCTGAATGAAAAAAGTATGCAGGTAGATACCAGATCTTAACGCAGTACTGGCTTCTTTAGCCCTGTGGACAGTAAAACTGATGGTTTTGTCAGGTTGGATACTTACAGGGAGGGACATTTTACACCCATGTATGCTTCTGTCTAGTCCTGTTACAGTCAGTGGAGAGCTAGTCAAAACAAAGCAATCCAGACAGAATTGGAAATAGGAATCATCCATTATTACCTAGCTCTTAAAGTAGAACTAGGCATAACAGAGGCCGTTTTGTTGCTGTTAGAGTTTCTAAAATAAATTTAAGTGATTAAGTAGTTTATCATAAGCTTATAGCTCCTCAGGTTTGAGATGAACTTCATTCTCAATGTATATATGGCTATGAATAATACAAACACACTAAGGTATCCACAGTTAATTTCTGCACCTCATTGCTTTTAGAGGACTTCTGTAAAGTTAATGGACGGCAACTAATTCTTAATATTGAGAAGAAACAACTGTTTCTCTTGGCTTGATTGTTTTACGTTTCTTGCCTCTAACATGTCTATGTTTTGTATATGGGCTCTGTTGCCTTAATTGGAGCTTAAAATAGGAAATATTTTGCCACTAAAGTATTCAGATGTAGTACTCATTTTCTGTTGCCACTTTTAAAATAGTTTTTTAGGGGTTTTATGTACTCTTTAAATGTCGGTATTTTAAGTGTAACTGTCCTTAATGGAATTCAGTTTTCCTTTAAGCAAGGAAAAGGAGCCAAGTCTCTTGGGAAACAAGCTCTGACAGAAGGGGTTAATGTCATAAATCAGCAGGTTCACTGTGTGTGAACCTGACTACTCTGCTTCCTTCAAGAGACACTAGAGACTGATAAGATGGGACCCTCATGCCTCAGAAGCCTATGAAGGCTGTATGATTGCCTAATTACCTTGAAGTCATCAAACATCCACAGTAAATTGGGGAAAGGTAAAGATGTCAGGGGGAGATCATGACCTCCAACCTCACAGCCCACCTGCCCAATTCATACTCCAGACCCAAAAGAAGAGGACGGTGGTAGTGAACTAGGCATGTATACTCATTTATGTGCTAGGCAAAGGACTACTAACCAATCACTAAATAGAATAACAATACATATGTATTAGAACATAGAATATGCTAATGTTTTGTGTATAAATACAGCACAGGAGATACTATTGGGGTGCACTAAGCTTTGTGGATTGCCACCTAGCACTCATTTTCACACAAATACACAATAAAGCCATATCTTAACTGTGTGTACGTAGTTCATTTAGAGGGGTAGTAGAGGACAAAAAATGACTTATCTGCCATATCGTAAGGCCATGCTTGCAAAAATGTGATTTAGGAGAAAGGATATTTGTCTTGAAATGATTCTGTGACACTTCTTCAATGTCTATGAGGTGAGTACAGGACTAAGTGGTAGATATATGAATCAAGTATGGAAGATAAGGAAAGATTGGCTTTTCTGGCTAAAACAGGTGGTTATACAGAAATTTATACAGCCTGAACAGCTTTGCTGTGGTGTTTTCAGAAAAGCCTGTGAATGGTCTTCCATAAATTTTAATCTGCAGTGGCAGAAATCTGGGAACTGTGAACAGGTTATTTTTGGACTTAAGTTTTGTTAAGGTGTGTAGCTATTATTTTTAGAGGAATGATGAAAAGGGGATATCACTCATCTCCCTCATCTTGCTCAGCAGTTATAGAACCCTGAACAACCTGTTGCTCAAAAAGTCCTAAAGCTATAGAATTTGGGAGAAAGGGTATGTTGGGAAATTACTTCTGCATAGAAGTCCAATTCCTACATTCATTCCCTGATTATCTGCTAGTAATGACTCAGAAGCAGATTATCAACCTAGACAACCTTTCTTCTTCAAGCTAGTGGGCTCATACTTCAGTCCAATTCACTTCGGAGAGACTGATCTCAACTTTGAATTCCAGGTTAGGATTTTTAAGCAGAAGCTAACTTTAAGAGGAGAAACAGGAATAAAAAAAATTTCTTACAGTGCATGTAATTTTGAGTCAATTGGTCATGGACGTAAAATACCATTCTAGAAAATGCTCTAAAAACTTTTTTTGAAAACACCTTTAGTGTGGAGTAAGAGCTATCAGTTTGTATGTGGTAGAAATGAGCTGATAGTTTTGCTTCTTCCAGTGCTTGTGCAATCTCCAGAAGAGCTTGGTTGTAAATTCACCTGTTTTTTGATACCCCTGTGTATTTCCACTCGTGGAGTATAATATCCCATTTAGCCCTGAAAAAAACCTTGTTCCGTGGAGCTATTCAAGCAAAGACTTTTAAGTTTTCGCTTGTATTGAGATAACACCCTTAGCTGCTCACAGGAGGAAGATTTCCTCTCTGCCTGTGTCTGTTTTTTTACCACTAAGAATTTGGTCTAGAAGGCTAATACTTCCACAGACTTAAATTTAAGTCACAATGTAGTGATACAGCAGTTGTATCAACCCTTGTTTGATCAAAGGCTATATTGGTTCCCAGATCTTAAAATCATAGAATCATTTCAGCTGGAAGAGAACTTTAAGATCATCGAGTCCAGCCTTTGTCTCAGCCGTATCAACCACTAGACCATTTCTCTAAGCACAACATCCATGCATCTCTTAAACACTTCCAGGGATGGTGACTCCACCACCTCCCTGGGCAGCCCGTTCCAATGCCTGGCAACCCTTTCAGTAAAGAAATTCCTCCTCATGTCCAGCCTGAACCTCCCCCGGTGCAACTTGAGGCGTTTTCCTCTTGTTTTATTGCATGTTATTAGGGAGAACAGAACAGATTGACCCCTGCCTCTCTGCAGCTGCCTTTCAGGTGGTTGCAGAGAGCGATAAGGTCTCCCCTGAGCCTTCTCCAGAATAAAGAGCCCCGGATCTCTCAGCCATTCCTCATATGAGACGTGCTCCAACTCTTTTCTTAGTTTGGTAGCCCACCTCTGGATCCTCTCCAGCACCTCAATGTCCTTCTTGTAGAGAGGGGCCCAAAACTGGGATCTAAAAAGGTTTCAGAAAATACACCATCTAGTTAGTTTTTCTTCTTGATGCAAATGCATACGTTTGTGATAAATTTGTTTACTGTTTGAGTATTTGACAGTCCTTGGATGAAGGAAATTTAGGTAATGAGGATTTTCAGTTTGTTTGACTCTAGGGTGATGCTGTTGAAAGACTAGTTTGTGAGGTACGGCATTTACATATTACTGCAGCTTTCCTGCAAAGTGCAAGGTCTGTGGAGTTTGTAGTGTAGTCTGGTAGGGTTTAAGTGCCACAGATCCCCAGTTTTGATTTAGAGTGGTTTGGTTTGGTACAGTTATGACTGTGAAAGGATGTACTTGGTAATGAAGAAGGTAGTTGCTGCTAGAACCTTGTTCAGGAGACAAGCAGCAATGTAATGTGCAGAAAGTGTCTTGAGATGGGAAATTTTTATTTCAGGAAATCCTGAGCCATATCAGGTACTTTTAAAATGTAGCTTTTTTAAAATGTAGACTTCTAGTGACTTAACATGCAGCAAAAGGTAGCTGTATATCCAGATGTCCTCTCACTGATGAACTCTAAAAAAGCCACTTGGTTTTAAATCTGTGGTTTGTCCTGTGCTGTTTTATTTACTGTCAAATTCAATTGTGATATCGTGGAGGAATGCTAAATCCCATTGGGAACAGTAGCAAGTTTCCTTGACTCATTCCAAAATACCCAATTGAATGTTTTTTCCCTAAAGCCTCAATTGCTGATAACATCATTACACAGGGCCCTTTATGTGTTACCTTATATTCAGGAATGGGTTTTGTAGAAATTGTGTCCAAATTATTCCTGGTAAACCCTCAAATTATAATCAGAAGCAGTGTTTATAAAAATTTCAAAACTCAAGTGAAGAAAAGCTATAAGGTCACCTAAAGTTTGATTTATAGCTCTGTCCGTTTTTCTGGCAAGAATAAAAAGGATTCTGGGGGTGCTGGTTGATATGAGGTTCAGCATGAGTCAGCAGGGTGCCCTGGCAGCCAGGAGGCCAAACCGCAGCCTGGGGTGCATCAAACACAGCATAACCAGCCAGTCAAAAGAGGTGATTGTCCTGCTATGTTTGAGTACTGTGGCCCAACTTCTGGACCCCAGATTTTTAAGAAGGATGTGAATGTCCTTGAATGTGTTCAAAGGGAGGCAATAAAGCTGGTGAAAGGGCTGGAAGAAGTTTCATATAAGAAGTGTCTGAAGACTTTGAGCTAGTCTAGTTTGGAGAAAAGATTGGGGAGAGAGGGGGAGCGATCTCATTGCTCTCTGCACCTTCCTGAGGAGAAGACATGGTGAGGGAGATGCTGAGCTCTTCTCTCTGGGATCTAGTGACAGGATGTATGGGAATGGCTCAAAGCTGCCCCAGGGGAGGTTTACACTGGACATAGGGAAGCATTTCTTTATTCAGAGCTTGGTCAAACAGTGGAACAGGCTTCCTGGTGAGGCATTCAGTGCCCCAAGCCTGTCAGTGGCAGGCATTTGTAAGAGGCATTTGGACAACATTTGATTTAACTTTTGGTCAACACTGAATTGGTCAGACAGCTGTACTAGATGATTGTAGCTCCCTTTGTATTCTAAATTGCTTTATCCAAGACAGAATAAGAGCGGTGTAATTGTGGGGTAAAATTCTGAAGTGACTTGATTGTAATTTTTTTACTTCTTTACATAGCTTGGTTACAAGGCAAGGATAACCTTATTTTAATTGTTAGTTTGGTTTTGTTACATTCTGGGGTTTAAAAAGAAAAATATTCATTTGTTTGAATTCCTGGACTTATTTTGGATATCCATCCAATTGCTTAAATTTGAAATTGTTAAATTAGCCTTGTGATAATTATAATGAAAATTCATTTTGATGGTTAGAAAATGCATATGAGTTAGAAGAGTGGAAAGAATTTTTAATACATGTTGGACTAGTACAATTTAGTCATGAGTTTGTGTCTTTTAAAAGTTACTTGTCAGTGAACTTTAGATAAAAAGTTTTGTGCTTCCAGGAGGTTGCATTTTGAAGAAAACTGCTACATGCTGATTCTTGCTAAATTTAGATTAGTATTTATAGAACACTGTTCAATACTAACCCTGCCCCTTGCTTGTGAAGAAATTTGAGTGAAAGGAGTAACTTGCTTCAGGTGAGTGCAACAAGATAAGCAATGCTGTTTAATGTTATACAGAAATGAAAACTCTTAATTTAAAAATCACCGAGTAAGAAAATTTGTATCTTCCGTCCTGCCAGTAGGTGGCACTATTGGTGTGTAGCCAGAAAATACTTTTACGAGATTTCTTTAGCTCCTTTCAACTCTTAAACTTTAAAGTTTCACACTTTATGGGCATGAAGAACTTTTATTTTCATTACCGATTTGGTAATTGGAAAATGTGTAAATTTTTAAAGTGTATTTAAACTCTTACATTTCAATGTCGCCTAACCATAAGGTTGTCTGTTGCTCTATTTATTTGACAAGAAACTTTTGCAATGAGATGCTATTACTAATTTTATTTGCAAGATCAATCTCTCCCTGACTTTTGTCAATAACTGTAATTGTTCCTCCTGAACAGAAGTAGACATCTATTTCAGAGCCCATGATTCATGCTTTAGCAAGCAGATAAAATGCAGATATTACTGCAGCTCAGGTAAAACCAAGCAATTGTTTTTACCTAAAGGCAAGCTCAGGAAAATAGAACTGTTGCTGCAAATGAGAATGTTATTTTGAAAAGTGTCTTCAGGCTGTTTAAAAATATAAAGTTAGACCACAGAGTTTATTTCAACACAGACTTGGAAAAACTGAATTGTCTTACTAGTCATATCTAAGGATAAGAATAACCTAAAAGTCTGAGTTGATTTAAGAAATTACTTAAGTACGGAAGATCCACTGCCCTGACAGTGAGTAGGCTTGGAGGGAGCGCACAAGAAGCTGGGAGGGAGCATGGCCAGGACAGCTAATGTGGCCTGTGATAACCCAGAGCTTTCCAATTGAAAACAGAACCTTTACCAAATCTTGGGTGGACTGAAGCTGCTTCACGTTCCCGTAACAGGCAGTGCTGACTTTTTGGTTCCGAACTTGCTGATTTTTCATGCAGTTTTCTACAGACACCAACTTGGGAGTTGGGGAGTGACACTAGAAAGATAGTGCAATTAAGAGTAGTTTGCTATTTGTTATATAAGTTGTTTTTTCTGGTTCTCGCTAGTAACATTACCTTTTTGGGAGTGTAATAAATACTTGACTTGTATTGAGACTGATTGGCTTAGTAATATTGCTGCCTTCAAGCTGTGTGTCTGTTGTTAAGCTGGATTCCAGCCGCTGTTAAAAACGTCAGTTTCAAAGCTCATTATGTAATTAAGAGAAAAGTTTGTAAGAGTTCATAGGAATGGTTATAAGCAGATGCACTGCAAAATGTCGTCTGGAAAGTTAGTTTTCTTTAGACTGTTCTTAAATAGCCCTTTGTTTAACTCCTAATCTTTGATCATATACAGTATTTACTTACAAATTGGACAGTTTGGTTTGAGACTATTGCAGGAGATTATAGGAATTACTTCTTAACAAATTCAGTTCTCTCATATACAATATTACTTCTATGCTAGAAGGCAAGACTGTCAAGACTTAGTGTGTTAGAAATTGCACTATCAGGTAACTGACTTGTTTTTCTGTTGACTTCTGTTGTTGCATCACTCCTGATGCTCTCTCTTTCACAAGTAAAGAAAACATCAAGACATTACATCAGAAAATGGTATGACACGTAGAATGAATAGGATTTCTGCTCCTGAGTACCTCAGCCCATCCTCTTTGATCTGAAAGACCAAATTTGACGTCATTAGTATGTCATGAGCTGGAGCAGTCAGCTTTTAGAGATATCTACTGCTTTGTCTGCAGAGGGCACTCCTTTCTCTAATTTTAGATAAGCTATACTTTTCTGTGGCATCTCAAGTTATTAAAACTTATCAGCAGGTCTTTTTACTGATAAAATTCTTCAAGGAATTTGTTTTCTTTTTGGCAAATTCTTAGATTTTTGTGTGCAAGCAAAGGTCCAGTTCAAAAGTTCTCCCTAGATGTGATCAGTAACTACAGAAGGCTATTTGCTCACAATCTGTAGGAACAAAGTGTGAGTAAATAAGTGTAGGAACACTTATCTGGAACAGTTGTAGACAGATAAATAACAGATTTTGTTAAAGGTGCGGATGCTTTTGCTGTGCAAATTTTATCCAGAATTACTCTTTAATCCCACCTGAATCTTTACCTTGTCTTTGGAGACATTCTGGAACTTCCTGTTGATGAAGTTCTACTTCCCTGATTGCTTTTAAGTTGCTATGAGTGGTGTTCCAAACTGTCACTGTTTGGAAGACTTGGAATTTAAGTAGTAGTTATATCCTTCTGGATAATTTTTTGTTGGTGTTTTTTATTTGGTTGGGTTTTTTTGCTTTACATGGCCTTTATATATGGTTTTCCAAGTCTTTAGAAGGAGAAACAAGAAGGAGGCATGTCAGAACTAGCAATATCAATAAAGCGTTTATTTTTAAAAGGAGGAAGAGTTGGTGCCAGCAAAACTGTTTGCAAACTTGTGGTTTTAATTTTTACATGCTGTTAAACATGCCCTGTTTTGGCCACAAAGAGCAGGATTATTTGGATTGCAATGATTGCTGTAAGAATAACAGTAATTAACAAACAATTAGTAAAATTCCATTGAGAAACTGAGGAGTCGGTCGCTTGCAAAGCTAAGTTAATAAAGTTATTTCTGCTTGTATACTTACACAAACAAACTAACCACACACACAAAACCACTCTGAAACCAGAGCATTATGGGCTTTTGATGCAAATGCACGTGGATATGAGAAAAGTGTTAGCTAGAACATTAGGTAGATGAGAAAATAGTAGGATGCACTTGGGCAGAGACAAATTAAAAAAACTCCCTTAAAAAATGCAAACAAACCAATGCTCCTCTTTTTTCCCCTCTCATTGTTTAGCAGTTATTCCCTTTGCAATTTAGTACAATACCGTTTATAGGTTGTCTTTGTCTTTGCTTCAAACTCTGAGGTGTGTGTTACTGTTCTTCCAGTTACGTTTGCATTTCTTTGCCTGTTTGTGCCGTAGGGACAGATGTAACTTGCAATTTATTCATAGGGCCAGGCTGGTTCAGTTGCACAGCACTACAGCAAGTATTAATGTAGTTAAAAACTTTAAAGCAGCATGGTATGTTATTTTCCCTTCACACAGATGTTGGAGTTGCAAAGTAGGTTTGTATTCATAGAATTAAATGAATAATGTAAGGACTCTGGAGGCTATCTAATGTAACCTTATAATCAAACAGGGCCAACTTTGAAACACAGAGTCTTCAGTAGTTGATTTTTTTTGTATATCTCCAGAGAACCTCCTAGGCAACCTGTTGCTGTGCTGTACTTTTTTCATTGTGAATTTCTTTTCCTGATGTCTGGTTGGAATTTGCCGTGCAGCAACTTGTGATTGTTTCCTCTTCTCTTTTTGTTCTGTCCTCTGTCATATCTGTAACTCTCAATAACTGAAGGCAGTGGTTAGATTAAACAAATAACACTCCTCACTCCAATCTTTTCTTGCACAGCCTGTGCCACCAAGCACCCCTTATACAACATATGCTTCGGTACCCGAGCCACGTTAGCGTCTTTCCGCTAAACTCTCTCCTGTTTGTTAATACTTCTCGTGCACTGTGGGCCCCAAAACTGAACAGAATAATCTAGGTATAGTTTAAAGAGTGCTGAAGCAAAAGGGAACAATCACTTACTCTTTTACTCTTCCAAATGTAGTCCAGGATGCAGTTAAGTCCTCATTACCATAGGGGTGTACTTTTGGGTCACATTCAGCTTGCTGTCCACCCAGACACTCAGGTCCTGCTCTGCATATCAGCTTCCTAACCATGCAGTGCTGGACCTCTGCTGTTGCACTGCATAATACTGTCACAAGTGCAAGATTTTTGTATTTGTCTTTGTTGACTACATAAAAGTTTTTTGTGAAATGACACAGTAGCATTAAGAATTACTTGATTTTTTAAACATACCAGAAGAACAAAGTCCCTGAGTGCATCTGAAGAGTAGATAGATGATCAAAATGATTAAAGAGTGTCTCATGGCAATACTGTTCTTTATGAAGCTGTTGTCCTACTGAAGTATTGCTAGAAGTTGTTGTCTTAAGAAATCGTTGATAACGTCATCATGGCCGGAGAATTATCTACCTGTGAGTTTTTAAAGGACCTAGGAATGGTACTTCAGTCCTGCTACCTCAGTATGTCTGTAATTCATATGGTACCAGAGGATAGAAAGTCACATATCCTGCACCAGTTTCTGAAGGAAAGTCATGCTTTACAAGAGTCAACAGCCACGTGGATAAGGGTTATCTAATCAGTGTGATGTCCTTGAATTTCTTAAAAATAATAACAAAAAAAGCCTTGATTATCAAGGTCCTTAATCAGTCCATTAAAGAAACTAAGGTCTCGTAGAATGGAATGGGCCTCCCATGGGTTAATAATTGGTGAAAACCAAACTAGATACAGAGTACCCCAAGTGAGCTTATTAGCATTTCAGAAAGCTCTTGAAGTCATAGTAGGTTATATTTTGAAAATGTGGTATCGGGCTTTGGTGGCGAAGCAGCACATTGAATTTTGTGAATTATTTGGAAAGGAACAGGGATTAAAATAGAAAATGTGCTATAGAGTCATACAATAACATATGTCGTTCCTTTGTCATAAATAATGTTTCCACCCCTGTCCTCTGCAAAGATAAATCTCAAAGGGTAAGAGAACTAGAAAATGTATGGGCAACAAGAACCATGAAAGGCAAGAAAAGGTGATGAAATGGATGAGGCATCTTAACCTTGGAAAGCTGTTACAGCTCTTATTTTGTACTGGAAATATAATTCTCAGATTGTTTTGTATTTTTAAAACAATGAAGAGGAGCTTGTTCATCTCGAGGAATCTGAGAAGAGGATCCAAAAGCACTAATAGCCGGGGTAGTTATATCGCTTCACTGAATTCTGTAGAAAAGAAGAACACACTATAAACAGGCCGTGGTAGTGATGGGTATACTTGAAGAGACAGGAAGGCATAATGGAATTCTGTTACAAAGTAAATAGGTACTGGCTTTTTGAAAGAGCACTGGAAGGCTGGTTAATAAGGAAAGATTGACACATTGCTGCATCCTCTTCAGATATGGCAGACTGAGAATAGATTCTTGCATGAAACCATCAGCTTGACATGGTATAGTGTAGCAGCTAGGAAATACAAGCCTTTTGGAGATCAAGGGCTTAAAGAAGATTGGAGTTACCCTCAATGTTCTGTGGACTACCTGAATGCATAAGAGCAGTGGTAGGTAGACTTTTTAAGGCCCTTCCTGGTACAGCCGTTAGAAAAACACTTACTGCTTCTTGTAATTGCATAGCAGAAAAAAGGAAGAGGGATGAAAGTTATGCCAAGTCATTCTGTCCCCAGTGCCCACTTTAAAAGTGATCTGAGGGAAAAAAGTCTTAAACCTTTAACCTGACAACCAAATGACAAATGTTTCAGCAAAATAAATGTCTCCAGTATTTTAAGACTTGTTTGTCCCATTTTTCTTTTTCAGTAGTCAGTCTTTGTTGCTTCTTTCTTTGCTCTCTTTTGTTATTTCCTTTTCTTTAAAAAACCCCTATGGCATAGAGCATTAAATTACTGGCTTGGTACTTTTGCAGTTGAATTTTTGTTTTATACATGGCTTAGGATTTGGCTTATCAATGGTGATTGCAGATGGCTTAGGAGCAGGAAGAGAGTAGCCTTCTGTGCAGGGTTGATTTACTGTTATTTATATTTTACTGAAATAATAGGTTTTTTAAGACTTCTGTTTAATTCCCTGACTTATTCTGGGAGGGGTCGCTTAGAGGAAAGTGGGGAATATTCTCTTGGAAAGACCTGTGCTAGCCAAATGTTTTACCTCCTGTAGCCACATGCTGGGGTGTTTGATGTGTGTTTCAAGTGATGTGGTAAAATATTTCAACGGCCACAAAGGATGGGAGTAGAAGAGGTGGGGATTATTCTGCTTTGAGAGAGCAATTGGAATACAAGGAATTAAAACATGTTCATACTAGATCATTGATTTGTAAGGTTGCATAGGATAAAGTTTCAGAGAACATAACATGAATCTTTATGTCTTTTTTTTGCTACAAGTGTGTAAATGCTGCATTTATATTGACTCTCTGTGGTTCAGAGCTAGTTTTTATTAATACACGTTGGTAGCACAGATGAAGTTGTTAAAATGATACTCTCTGACTGATCTGACGCTATCCACTTGTATTTGTTTCAGGGGTTGTTTCTCTTGTGGCTGTTCATCCTTCTACAGTAAATACGCTTGGAAAACAGCTCCTGCCAAAAACATTCGGACAGTCTAATGTCAACATTGCACAACAAGTGGTAAGAAGATTCTGTGGTTGGTTTTTTTTGTTGCTTGTACTATTACTTACACATACTATGAATCTGACTTAAGCTTAATAGTATCACTTGTTGTGGGCAGATAGTCTAAACTTGTTTCCACTTTTAATAGATTTATGTTAAAACAAATGTTCTCTTGCATGCAGATACTTGAATATTCAGGTGGCTATATCTTTTGCTAGTTTTGTCACTTAAAAGCATAGAAATGTAAATCAAATCCATCAGCACATTTTTCTTGAGATTGAAGTTTGATGGAACGAAATTTAAAACAACTACATTTCCTAGTGCTTAACTTATAAATCCTTTTGCTTCAATACTTATTGTGACCTGTGTGTGAGGTACATGGAATTAGAGGTTTCAAAGAATCTAATTATGCGATAGATCATACATGGATTATGTGAAGTCACTTTTGTAGTGATGAAAATTAAAATTTAGTGATCTGAAAAGAGTCTTAAATTTATCTTCTGGAAAGCAACTGTAACGTCTAAACATCTGAAATGGAATGTCTTCTATTTGGATTACTTCTTGATAGGAAAGCTGTTCCTAGTCTGCCTTTCCCAGCTGTAAGCATAAGGAGCTGCCTGAATCTCTAAACTCTGCTGCTTCAACTGTACAGATACAGTGCAGATCATTCACTGTGCTGTATTTCTGTCAGCAGTGGTGAATTAACTACTGCCAGCAACCACTGGAAAGTTAGACTGCAGAGAAGTTAGTTTAACTGCTGCTCCTTCAGAAGGAGGCTTTTTATCAATACATTTCCAGAGAAGGAAATTCAGAGTAGACAGGCATTCCTTTAATTGAAAATCAGTAACCAACAATAGGAGAATGTTTTAACTGTAGATCATAGACCGTAATGGCACTGAGTGGGTCCCTTCTGGGCATTATTGCAAGACTGTGTATGTACATACTTGAGTTTAGTGTTGAATACTAAATATTCTTTTAGATAAATTTAAAAAAATCTTTCCTCCAAGTACCAAAACTAGGGGATAATAATGGAATTATAAGTGATCTGATGCTTTTTTAAACTTTGAACAATGACTAAATTAATATTTACCTACATATACATATAAATATCTTCCATCATCTATATTGGTTATGATTAATTTTACATGGTAATATTATTTAAAAAATCTGAAATACTAGCTACTTTTAATGGGGATTTTGTTACTTTACGTTTGCAATCATAATTTTTTCAGCATTTTAAGTCTTACTTGGAACATACTAGTATTGATTTGGTTTTTTTTTTGCTGTGAAAGAAGTGGTCCATATTGACATATTTGTATTGTCTCTTATCAGTACAAAATCAAATGCTTACTTGTATGTCGTTAAAAAAAGAGATGGAAGCTTTGTTTTGTGTGTGTATATACATATATATATAAAACTTTGTAGTAAATTTCTGTTGACTTTACAGCTCTGAAGGGAATAACAAGAACTAGAAAAAATTACCTCTAGAATGTTGAAATTAAGAGGAGAAAAATTTTCTATCAATGTGAAAAATGTTCTTGTGAAGCAGATTTGAGTTGTAACCTTTGAGTGGTAAAACCAGGTTTCTAATACTTGAGTACTTTAATTTTCTGAGCCTGTAGGGGTATTTTTCAGATAGTCTAATTTATTTTTCTTAATAGTGTCTGCATGTAAGTTTTTTTCTGTTGAGTCCAGTCAAGTGTATGAGCTGACTTAATGTTTTTCTTGTTGTCCTGATCTTAACCATTATCGAGGAGCTAAACTGTAATCTTGTTCTCTTTTGAAACTGGGCAACTTAAGAAAAACAGCAGACACTTTTTTTTCTACTTTTGCTTTCCTCTGACCCTGTTTTCTCTAAAATCATCTTCTCTATAAGCTTTCATTTTAGGATGTTCTCAGTGACTAGATACTTAATCCTTTTCATTCAAAGTCATGGTTGCTTTTGAACTTATGAATAAAAGCAAGGGACATGAACATTTCTATTAAGGAGACGATACTAAGTAATTCTGGCTAGTTTGCAGACTTTTGTGAATTAGAATGGGAATGCAAAGCAGGTTTTGACTATATTAAAAACAGACTTCACTTTTCCACTTTAAAACAAACCTGTGAGTTTGTTCACACTTGCATTTATCCCATTGTACTCTTGGGTCTTTCAGGACCCTACTGAGTACAGTAAGATGTCCAGGTTTGCTGCTGACAAATGGTTTGGTTTTCCTCCCAGCTGTAATTCCACTCCCTCCCCTCTACTGTCTTGACACTCATTTAATTGCAATCACACAATTTCTAAATGTGGCACCAGAGTGCTGGTGAGGCTGCTTGTAGAGTTAGGAAACTAGGGAGTAGAGTGAGACCGTCTAAATTTTAGCAGCTGTGGGCAACATGTTGAATCATCTCTTCTGGTCCTTTGTAGCTGCATCCTAGAGAACAGAAACCAGCTAACAGCTTTCATCCGTTCACTGTATTTTGTGCATTACTTGAATAGCACTTGAGTGGTTTACAGACATGTGAGACATTTGGTGAACCAGACTGGTCAGGAGCAGAACTGACAATATTGTTTTTTTTCCAAGGAGTGACAGTGTCCTGTGCCTGTTCAGCACCCCTCACCCTCATTATGTTTCTCACCATCAGAATTTTTGGTTATGAGAATTAGTAGAAAAGATTAGTGGACTTTCCATAAGAATTAGAAACATTTTATATATGGAACAAAGATACAGAGGAAGATGTAAGATTTTTTTCCAGCTGTCAGAAATGGATGCAACAAACTTGTATGTTAACTGCTCAGAGAGGTAGCATTAATATAAAGAAAAAATGCAACTGTTTGACCTTAC
Source organism: Colius striatus (assembly GCF_028858725.1). NCBI lineage: Eukaryota > Metazoa > Chordata > Aves > Coliiformes > Coliidae > Colius > Colius striatus. Next base: position 61,309,616 of record NC_084759.1, read on the forward strand.
AGGCAGCTGAAATGATAAACATCTCTTAATAGTCACTAAACTACCTTTTACATTCTACCTTTTAAAAGTTATCCAGATCTTGGTTCATTTTAACTTTCACGTATAAAACATTTACTTTTGGATTTTTAGTTTTTCTACTTTATTCTTGTTGCAGCTTAATTATTGAAGCTAGCCTGAAGAAGAAACTTAAAATTTTGTTGGTGAGGCAGAATGTGGCAAGCTTTTGGGTGGTTATGAGTTTGGGTTAATTTGATGTTTGTTTCACTTACCTTATGTCTGCGACCTCATCTAGGTGAACCTGCTTCTGCACAGGGGTTGGACTAGATGATCTCTAAAGGTCCCTTCCAACCCTACCATTCTGTGATTCTATGTCAGGAATTCAACCTGCTGTTTCCACTGAGAGGTGAATTTACTAAAAAAAATAGACATATTTTTCTACAAAATAGAAAACTATACAGTATAATTTTGTTTTCCTAAAGTTACACTTAAAACATTTCAGAGATAATAACATAATCTCAAAAAGTGAGAGTTTTGCTTTGGCTAGTTTCACAGAGGAGAGACAGCTCTGTGTGCCAATGTGTGTATTACTCATGATCAAACTAGCACATCTTCATGGTTTAACCCTGGACATCAGCTAAGTGCCACACAGCCACTTACACTGCCCACTTCCTTCCCCTCCAACCGCCAGTGGGATGGGGAGAAGAATTGGGGACAAAAAGTAAAACTCATGAGTTGACATAAAAACAGTTAAATAACAAAATAGAACTATAATAAAAACAATTATATATAATTGTTGTAGTAATCATAATGAAAAGTATATAGAGAGAAATAAAACCCAAGGAAAATAAACAAAAACCTCCCAACAAACCCAAAACCAAGTGATGCGCATTGCAGTTGCTTGCCAGCTGCTGCCTTATGCCTCAGCAGTGATCCATCCCTCCTAGCCCACTCTCCCCAGTTCATGTAGAGGGTGTGATGTCCTGTAGTATGGAACAGCCCTTTGGCTAGTCAGCTGTCCTGGCCATGCTCCCTCCCAGCTTGTTGTACCCCTCTAGCTTCTTTGCTGGCAGAGCAGGGTGAGAAGAAGAAAAGGCCTTGGTGCTGTGCAAGCACTGTTCAGCAGTAAGCAAAATGTCCTTGTGTTATCAGCACTGTTCTCAACACAAATCCAAAATACAGCTGTTCTGGCCATTACAAAGAAAGTTAACTCTGTCCTAGACCAACTTACCTGTAAGCTGGAAGACTATGATCAGCTAAATGTGGGTGTGTAACATGTTCGGAAAGTAATAGTTTTGCCTAAATTGGCTCTTAGTCACTGCAGTGATAAAGAAAGTTGTCCCCTACTCTTCCTCACCTCTAACATACTTATGTTTTAGTTTTTATTCTGTACTGTTAGAGACTGGCTGCAGGAGAGAATTTAGCCTTTCTTGCAACAGCTGTGCATTTCTCTCCGTTCTAACTGATTTTCAGATCTTCTTGTTTCATATATTCATATTTTAACAGTAATTATTGCAACTTCTTTAGCCTGGTAGGTTTGGTTTTTTTTTTCTCTTTGCTTTTTGAGGAGGAGAGAGTATATATGTCTTAATCTTTCCTAAGTTAGTGTTGACCAGTGTTAGGAAAATCCAGTAGGCATGGAAAGCTCATTTAAGAAGGATTAAAGCATAAATATTCATTACTTAGGAAGTGTTTTAACTATATAATCTTTAGTTTGAATGGTTTTGTGCTAGTGTGCATAAATTCAATGCATCTAATAGAAGTAGGTAGGACCAAAAAAAGTATTAGTGTTGTTTGGATGTGTGCAGTATATGAATACCTTGGAATACTCACAGTCGCTTCCCAAATTATTTCATCTTTACTGTAGGTCATTGGTACACCTCAGAGACCTTCAGCGCCAAATACTATCCTGGTAGGAAGTCCACATACACCTAACACACATTTTGTATCACAGAACCAGACTGCAGATTCTTCGCCATGGTCTGCTGGGTGAGCAATATAAAAGTTATAAAGGATTAATAAATTGTTTGGAACTTGTGCTTTAAATGTTTGCTGTGATAGTGTACATGCTCTTAGCAGGGTGAGAGAGATGGTCTATTTACCGTTCCATCTGGTACGCTTCAATATTAATGTGTATACAGTGTTAAAATCTGGAATAGTCATATATGAGGGTATTCCCTCACTTGTTGTAAAAGGAGATATTCTATTTTCTGTAAACTCTTGACAGGTATTCTTATTTACAGAATTTATCTCCTAAGAGGACGTGGAAATTAATCTGATTTGATTCAGTTGTTAATCTAGTATTTCTGTTTCTCTGGTGTATTTCCAAACAAAATTACAGTACATTTCAGATTGAACAAGTATGTCCTCAATTATAATTTGAAATAAGAATATAGTCCTTATTGGGAAAAAGTATTAGATAAAATGAATACATTCTTTTGGTTGTCTTTTCTCATGCAGGCTTGTTTTTAAGGATCTCTTGTTAAACATAATTGCTTTAAGACTAAATTTATCATCAGTGTCCTGTTACACAAATAGATTTCTGCTTTGGAATTATACAGTGAAATGAGGTGTAGAGAATTGAGAAGTTCCATTGCTGATATTAATTTTGTTAATACTTAACATTTTTCCTCAAAATACAAGGATCTTTAAATGATACACAGGAAACTTTGTTATACTTCTTGCCTCTTGTGATTTTGAAGTTTGTGTAGCAACTTCAAATATAACTTCAAATCAGTGTGTTAGTAATAGTGTCATGGGTTCAACCAGTTGTCTGTTCAGTCAGTAACAGACTTACACAGAAAATGCCCAGATAAATCTAATATTTTGTGGTCAAATTAGATAGGCTATTAATTTTTTTTTTAAAGGGTGAATTACAGGAGATGATTTAGCATTTATCCCTCTATCTCTTATTGTCTTGAAGATTGGAAGGTGTTCTTTGTTGACATCTTCAAGTAATATAATTATTGTTAACTTATCTGCTACTGGAACTGGCAGAGTTGCCAAAAGAATGAATTTATACTGTTTCAGCATCAAGATACTAGAATTGTAAAATATTGTCAATTGCAGGGGAGAAAAATTATAGGAAAAAATGTTGGGAAGGGATGAGAAGCAGAACAGAAGGGAAGGCTTGTTTTTTTTACAGCAGTGTGCCTATATTTGAAAAAGAGACATGAAATATTCCAAAGTTCAAATCTTCTTAAAATATATATTATACGTATATTTAGGAAGCGGAACAAAAAAGGAGAGAAGAATGGCAAGGGTTTACGTCATTTCTCTATGAAGGTTTGTGAGAAGGTACAAAGAAAAGGAACCACCTCATACAATGAGGTGGCAGACGAGTTGGTTGCAGAATTCAGTACCACTGATAATCACATTTCACCAAATGAATCAGTAAGTATATGGGAGGTCAATGTGAACTGAATGGGGGAAGAGAAATTTCTTTTGACACTTTTATATTTCTTTTCCTAGTGCTAAATGAAACAGTTCAGACATTACCCGAGTTTGCCCATTTACTGTAATATATTTATTTTGTAATATTTTTGCCACAGGTATGTTTTTGATTAATGCACTATGTCTACAGCAGGCTTATGACCAGAAGAATATTAGACGACGTGTCTATGATGCCTTAAATGTCCTTATGGCCATGAACATTATCTCTAAGGAGAAGAAGGAAATCAAATGGATTGGTCTACCTACTAACTCGGCTCAGGAATGTCAGAATTTAGAGGTATATGTATTGGGAAGTTCACAGTGGCTTTGTGTTTCAGTAAATGTTTACAGCTGTAACATGTTCTGATAAAACGTGCATGTGATCATCTGAGATAGCAAGGTAGAATAGTATGGTCACTTTTGACTCTACATTAAACTACAGAGCACATTTAAACTTCCAGGTTCAGGTTGCTTAAATGTATTTTTAAATTATTTCTTCAAAAACACAGCTCTATCATGGCTTTTTCAATTTATGTTAAATGGTTCTGAGTGGAAGTTAATCAAACTGAGGGATTCCTGTGCATTTCAAACATTGCAACAGTGATGCTCAAGAGCCAGAAAGATCTTTCTCCAGATGCCAGACAAATAATACATTTGTGATTACTCATCTGTGTGCGACATATATATGCACACATTGCTTCTCCTTTCTTGCTACAGGTCTTAAGTATTTCTGACATTTGTCTTACGTGAACATGTCAGACTTTTTTACTGTATGTCTTGAATACGAAGTAAAATGTTTTATACTGAAAGGCATTTGTAAGTTTTGGCAAGTGTTTTTTTTTTTAGCATCCTGAGATTTTCAAGATAATAAAGTTCACAGGGTTTACTGAAGTCAGTTCATTTCATCAGTATAGAATGAAACATTGTATTTATCCTTAGTAAGTCTAAGTTCGCTTCAGCAGGACTAAAAAAACAGTGTAGAAGCTCATAAATTGGAAAAAGCCTATCTATAGAGGGCTAATTCTATGGAGACACTTGTTTGAAAGTGGTAATGGATTTCTCGGTTAGTACCATAGTTGCTATCTAGATGAAGAAAATACAGGGTATCTAATCAATCTGAGTATTGAAATATTTATCTCAGGTGAGTTGTGGAAAGTTTTTTGAGGGGAGAAGTTTTTTACTTTTTTACTTTCTAAAGCTAAACTGTAAGACTTGATTATTCTACCTTATTTATTTATATATCTATTTATTTGAAATCTAACATCATGCCTTTTGGCAGTATTTTTTCAACTGTGTACACTTCTGGGTAATTTTTCACTGAAATCGTACAGAAAACTGCATTCACGTGGATTTTTAGCTCCAGTCATTTTCTTGTTAGTTGCAGAATTTAAGGACCTGAGAACAAAAGCTATTGAAGCCAGCAGTTTCTGCCCAGTATCTTGCCTTCTAGTAGGAGTTAGCTTGGAGAGAGTGTAAGATTAGAGAAAGTATTTAGTAATGTTTTCTCCTGTAACTTGTGGTCTAAGCGTAACATGAGTCTCTATTCCTTGCTTTGTGCTGATGGTTTTTTTTTAGACACAATAATTTAACATCTTTACTGAACATCATTTTATTTATAAAACATGTTTCCTCACATGTATTACATTATTTTTACCAAAGATAGCATCGAGTCATTACATCATCGAAATTACAGGATTCTTTAAGTGTGTTTTCTGACAAGCTCTCTGTTATACCAGGTAACCCAGCATTGTCAGCAGGTTCTGTCACTTAGCTATTCATCCTCTTACTCTGATGCTCTATAATTTGAATAACAATCTGTAAATTAAGTCCTTGTGGAAATCTGCTGCTGAGCTTCCTCTGCTGAGAAAGCTGTTTGTTTCCTATCATTTCATCTCCTGTCATTTATGTTATTATTTAGTATGAGGACTTAACCTTGGGCTCCATTTATTTAAGTATCTTTCTTCAATACCTCCAATGTCAATAGACTGCATCAAGCGGATCCCTCTGGTCGACATGGTACTTGCCTCCTTGAGAGAATTTGGCTAATTCTTTGAGGCATAACTTCTGTTTACAAAGTTGTTTTAACCCTCTTCCTGATATATTGTGCTTTATTCCCCAGTGTTTTGATTCTGGTCTTTTGTTCTAGTTTTCATCAGTAGTACTGAATATGAGTCTCAATAATTAGGTCTCTAAATTATCTTCATGTCTTCCATGATTGACATCATGTGTCCTATCTCTGGTTCTCTGGTATTGAAATGATTTTAAAGGCAGATAATTTCAACATAAAATGCTTCTTAAAACCAAAAAGCTAACCAATCCTTTTTCTGCTTTTAAGGTGGAAAAACAGAGAAGACTTGAAAGAATAAAACAAAAACAGTCTCAACTACAAGAACTCATTCTACAGGTACAGTCAAGGTACTCTTGTCTATAGGGCAAGGTAACATCTGTATTCCTGTTGTTTTATCCCAGTGAGGAATGGAAACCTTTTGAGATGACTAGACTTGAATTTCAGGGTAAAGTGTAGCACTGTAGTTTAGATAGGACCATGCTATCGGCCATGGCTATTGGAGAAGCCAGCAACCTTTCTTGAGTTATGATGAATTCTTTTGCAATTTCCAGTGTGTTTATTTCCAGGATTTATACTGACAAGAGCTGTAGTTCATACTGTACCTTCTGAATTTTCTAGTTCAGATCTTGTACGTAGAATATTTTTCTTTGTTAGTCACTGTAGAGGTCGCCTCCCATTGTGCTCTGTGTCTTGCTTTTCTGGGATGTTGCTGACCATGACTGCTATGAAATGCTTGGCGAACTCCTTCCCAGATTTCCCATAGTACACTGGGGGAAACAGAAGTTTGTTCACTAGGTCACTATGTTACTGGTTCACCAGAAGGTATCCCTTAGTAGTTGCATTACCTATCTATGTAGTTAGAGAGAATGAGAATCTCAGGGAAGGTGTGCAGAAAGGAAGTGCCGGAAGCTGTGGGATAGCAATCTCAATTTCTATCAAGTCTCTGTCTTGGCTTTGCATTTTGTTTTTGATTCCTGTTTGTTTTCATTTAATTCCAAGACTAGAAAAGTACTTTTTCTTAGTTTGGTGACTTACCATAAGATTTATAACTTGCATTTCAGTAGTTAACTTGAGTTTTTAGTTCTCATAGTTGCTAATCTTTAAAATACGAACATTTCATCCTGAAAAGCAGTTTTGGTAAGATGTGAGAGTAAAGTCATTAGTCTTAGCTGAGTAATTCACAAACTTAATGTCAGACATTTAAATCCCAGACATTAACTGTTCTTTAGCAAATTCAGCAAAAATACAGTGTTAATCATTTGACTGTTCTTGAGGAGTGCAGTAGCTAGCATGGAATAGTAAAGAGTGGAAGTAGAATCATAGAATGCTAGGGGTTGGAAGGGACCTTTAGAGATCATCTAGTCCAACCCCCCCCAATGAATGCTATCTAATCCAGTGAATGCCATCTAGTCCAACCCCCCCCAGGAATGCTATATGGAAGTTCCTTTTTCCAGTCATTCTGTCAAGGATATGTCCCAGGAATTGTCCTGATGTAGTTGTTAGAACATGCTTTTATTTTCTCAGTTGAGTTTTACAATGTTGTATTTTTCAGTACTATCACTTGTGTTTCTTCTTGCATCTCAACAGGCAGGAATATGGTGAATGCACTCTTTCCTTTTCTGCATTTACTTACTGCAACCATTGCTGATATTCTTTATCAAAGGGATATTGGTGTTGTTAATGAGAGCTTAAAGATTGAATTAATAGTTTCATGTCACTGTTGCTTTTTCTAGCAAATTGCCTTCAAGAACCTTGTTCAGCGAAACCGTCAAGCAGAACAGCAGGCAAATCGACCGCCACCTTCCAATTCTGTCATTCATTTGCCATTTATCATTGTGAACACCAGCAAGAAGACAGTGATTGACTGCAGTATTTCAAATGACAAGTGAGTTAAAATTTTCCTGACCTCTAGTACAGCAATAAGTTCTGTGTCCATGATAAAGTATATACAAGTAAACTTAATTGTGCCTTTTGTAAATTGAGAATATGCATTTCAGGCAGGTAAAGCTTAGTCCTATTGAGTTAAAAGCAAAATAAGGCAACTCTGCTGAAGTTTGATATCATACTTTATCAAGTAGTGTTTTCCTTTGGATTTAACACAAAAAATGCAGAGAGTAGAACTGAAAATGGATTTTGATTTCAGAACTGCTTGTCCTACTGCTACTGATTTTAAAAGCTAGGATTTTTATCTGCCAAGTAGAAGCTGAATGTATCAGTAGTTTCTCTTTGCGCTTTTAGCTTACTAGAGAAAAGCTTAAAAACATAGAAAAAACCCCACATAGTAGGCAGAGGAATAGAGAAAAATAATCAAACATGCAAAATGTTTAACCAAAACTCTATCTGTTAAACCTGTTAATGATTTGCATGATGTTTAGAATTACAGTTGTAGTCTCTTGCTATCAAATACGTAAGTCTTGATTGCTTAAGGTGATGTGGCACTAACACTGTGTGTCAAGCTTTCGAAATGCTACAACTCATGAAACTGGGAAAGTAGTTAAAGTAATTGAAGCTAATTGCAATTTTTTTTTTCCTCTACAGGTTTGAATATCTATTTAATTTTGACAATACGTTTGAAATCCATGATGATATAGAAGTACTAAAACGAATGGGAATGGCTTGTGGGCTAGAATCTGGAAGCTGTTCAGCGGAGGACCTAAAAATTGCAAGGAGTTTGGTTCCTAAAGCTCTGGAACCATATGTGACAGGTTAGTTGCTCCAAGAAGGGTTGTTCTATTATTTTTTAGTACATGAAGGAAAAATAAGAAAAAAATGAGATCAGTTAATTTCCACTGGTCTCTGGTGAAGATTTCTAACAAGGTCTCAAATATATATGCTTGTAGTGTACCGTAGGGAACAAGTAACAGAGGTTCGTAGAGAGTGGCCTGTTGCTCTGTGCAGAACCCTGTTTTGTGTTACACCACAGAAGCAGGTCACAAGCAGGTCTTTGCAATGTGTAAGCCTTTTAAGAGAAGAGTATCTGTAGTTGATTCACCTGGAAAGACAAAGAGTTAGTAAGTGAAAACATGGTCATGGCTACATGTTTTATAATTTTCCTTATATAAGAATATTGAAAACATCTGACTTGATAAATGGGTTTTTAAGTATATTTGGAAATTTTGCTGTGTCATTAGCTTCTTGGTTTTTTTAGTTATGCTATGTAAATATGTTTTATTGTTTTGATTGCAAGACTCCTTTTCTGGACTTCAAAAAGGATTAAGGATTTCCACTGAATTAGATGAGTGTATTTTGAAATATTCTTGAAATATATACTACTTATTTTACAGAAATGGCTCAGGGATCAATCAGCAGTGTATATGTCACATCTTCATCAGGTTCTGCATCAAATGGCACAAGATTTTCAGCCAGGTGAGATGAAATTATTAATGAGCTTTCAAAATCTGTGATCATCACAAACTTACAGATTAAATACCTCATGAAACAAATTCTCTTTGATTAAATGTGATGTGAATATGTGTTTTAACTTTACTCTCAGACGTTCCTTTTACTTGGGTAGTGGTGGTTTTTACCAGTGTCATTAAAGAAATTTCCTGTATAGTGTAAAAGAAATTTGAGACTGATGTTAATCTTTAATGTATTATTTTTATTTAGTTTTTAGTTCTGACAAGAGAACAGATATTTCTCTAAAGATACAACATGGGCAAGGTTCCCCCTTGGTCAAAAGTGTCTAACTTGAAAAACTGTTTTGGTCTTTGGGTTTTAAACAGCATCAGAAGCTGGTAGAGTCATAAACTGTAACTTGTATTTAACTTTGTGTGGTTATATGTCATTTCTGAACTTAATAATTGAATTTATTATTAACTTTTATTTTTCTCTTGCTATGTGACACTTTTCCTCATGTAGTCACTACTCACTAGCTGCTGTTGCATTAATCAAAAATATGTCTTCTATGAGCTCTAAGTTGTAAAATGAGTCAAATATTGTGGAAATGATTAACATTGTTAACACATATTTGAATTGAGCAAGCTGATTAGCTGAACAAATTATCTACAAAAGTTTTCATATTCCACCATTTTTTTCTGTTGTGTCCAGAAACTTAGCCTTATCTGAAAAGTTAGTTATATTTCTGTTGTATGTGTAACAACTAGTCCAGTCTGGACAATTTTAGAGTTGCAGAATGGTTTGAGTTGGAAAGGATCTTCAAAGACCATCTAGCCCACGCCCCCACCATGGACAGGGAGAGCTTTTACTTGATGGGGTGCTCAGAGCTCCTTGCAACTTGACTTTGAACACTTCCAGGGATGGGGCATCCACAGCTTCTCCGGGCAACCTGTTCCAGTGTCTAGCCACCCTCAATAAAAAAAAATGTTACATAGATCCAACCTAATCTTATCCTCTTCCTGTTTAAAACCATTGTTCATGTATGTCATGAGAGGCTCTGGTAAAAACATCTTTTTCTATATTTCTTACAAGCCTCCTTTAAGTACTGAAAGGCCACAATAAGGTCTCCCCAGAGCTTTCTCTTCTTACAGCATCATAGAATAGTTTGGTTAGAAAAGGCTTTTAAGTTCATTGAGTCCAACTACTAACCAACCACTAGGTTTTAGACTGAATTACCCCAACTTGTCTCAGCCTTTCTTTGTAGAAGAGATGTTCTGGCACACAAAAAACTGTCAATTTTTATGGTCTTCTTCTGGACCTGTTCTACCAAGTCAGTGTCTCTCTTGTTCAGAGGACCCCAGAGCTGGACACACTACTCTGGGTGGGGTCTCATGAAAGTGGAGCAGAGGGACAGAATCACCTCCCCTGACCAGCTGATCACAAGTGATGTCCCCCAGGGCTCAGTACTGGGACCGCTCCTATTTAACATCTTTATTAATGATCTGGATGAGGGGTTAAAGTGCACCCTTAGTAAGTTTGCAGAGGATGCGAAACTGGGTGGAAATGTTGATCTGCTTGAGGGTAGGGAAGCTTTACAGAGAGAAGCTAGATGGCTGGGCCAAGGCCAATGCCATGGCTGGGCCAAGACCAATGCCATAAGGCCAAGTGCCAGGTCCTGCACTTGGGCCACAACAACTCCCAGCAGTGCTACAAGGCTTGGGAAGAAGTGGCTGGAAAGCTGCCAGGCAGAGGAACTTGGCAGTGTTGGTTGACAGGGGCTGAACGCTAGCCAGCAGGTGGCCAAAATGGTCAATGGCATCCTGACTTGTATCAGAAACAGTGTTGTTGGCAGGAGGAGGGAAGTGATCATTGCCCTCTACTCAGCTTTGGTGAGGGCACACCTCGAATACTGTGTCCAGTTTTGGGCCCCTCCCTACAAGAAGGACACTGAGGTGCTGGAGAGGATCCAGAGGTGGGCTATCAAGCTAGTAAAGGATCTGGAGCATGTCTCCTACAAGGAACAGCTGAGGGATCTGGGGCTCTTTATTCTGGAGAAGAGAAGGTTCAGGAGAGACCTTATTGCTCTCTACAACTACCTGAAAGGAAGTTGTATTGAGATGAGAGTCGGTCTGTTCTGTTCTCCCTAATAACAAGCAATGGAACAAGAGGACACATCCTCAAGTTGCACCAGGGGAGGTTCAGGCTGGATATTAGGAGGAATTTCTTTACTGAAAGGGATGTCAGGCATTGGAACGGGCTGCCTAGGGAGGTGGTGGAGTCACTGTCCCTGGAGGCATTTAAGAGACGGTTGGATGTTTCACTTAAGGAAATGGTCTGGCAGTTGATAGGGCTGGGACAAAGGCTGGACTCGATGATCTTGAAGGTCTCTTCCAGCCAAAACTATTATTTTATGATAAACCATTGAATTAGCTTTCTACAACAACTGTGCATGATTGATTATGTGTGTTAGCTAGATTAAAAAAAAATGCTGGCAAACATGTACTTGAAAGCAATTTTTACATGATTAATGCCTTTCAAATTTAATATTTCTGTGATTTTTAGGAAAATATTTTGTCAAGGATTTGTAACCAAGAGATGGCTGTATAGCCTAAGGATACTCACAGAGGGAATAATAATATGAGATGGCAAAGAAGTTGGTTTTTGTTTGTGTTTAATTAAAAAAACAAAACAAAACCATAATGAGAAGAAAACAATTTCAATTTGGAAGTACAGCACATGTAGCAGTGATAGTTTGCCACGTAATACCAAGGAATTAAGGAGAAGCTATTAATTCCTCAAGTTTTCCAAGTCTCTGACATAAAAATGTTAAAAGGTTTAGATCACTGTGTAGCCTTAACACTAAATGTACCTTAGAAGAAACCTGGAAAGTGTACTTCTAAGGTGCCTGTGAAAATATTTAATCTTTATGCTAAACCTAAAGGAAGAAACATAATAATTTCAAAATTATTTCAACTATTTCTGCTTTTGAGAAACACCTTAGACATATATTAAACACAGTTTATAAAGTATCAGTGGCAGATTCATTAAAAGAATGGAATAGACACATGGCTATATTTAAAAGCACAGTAAACTGGGAAACGTCACTAAACAATGCCAACTGACCTCTATTTGTTTCTTTGTTTCAGTGACTTTTCCAATGGTGGAGATGGGATGTTGGCTACGAGTTCCAATGGATCTCAGTACAGTGGCTCCAGAGTTGAAACACCAGTTTCTTATGTTGGGGATGACGATGATGACGACGATGATTTTAATGAAAATGATGACGACGACTGATGCCCTTTGCTTGTAGACTATTTTTTGTTAAAATTCAGCAAGCTTCAGGAATAAATTGTTCTAGGGAGAAGTGTCTCAAGTTACTTTGCCCCATCCCTCAAGGATAATATTGGTAAGCAGTTCTGAGTTTAGAAATTGCACCTCTGATAAGCAAACAAGGATTGTTTTATGTAGGATATTTTTAAACGTGGTGTGGATGTGTGTTTTTGATACCAGTGTGTTAATGCAGAGCCTTTATTTACTCTTGGTTTAGGGGTTTTTGGTTTGTTGGTTGTTTTTTGTTTGGTTGGGTTGGTTTGTTTTTTTACTTGAAGGAAAATGGATTTTGCCCCAAATGTTCTTGGAAAGTTTGCTAAAGAAAATGTAGACACATCGTTGAGAAATAAAATGCTATCCTTCTGTGGAAAATGAATACACTGAATGGCAATTTATTTGGAGTGTATTTTGATGATGCCACTTTCTGAGGGATAGTGAGCTAATGTAGTAGTGTTTTTTGTTAATCGCGCAGTGTCCAAAGAACCAAACAAGAAAGATACGTCCTACTTTTTTACATGTTAAATTCCAGAAATGTTGTTGTGAACTTATTTTCCCTTAAATTATATCTAACATTATGATTCCATCGAGTTTATATACTTTTCACTGTATATTGGGACATATGAATTACGAAGTTTTTTGGCAAATGTTTACTGCCAGTTGATGCAGCTATATAAAATGTCTTGAAGGTTTGGAATGATTTATTGCTTATGGTAAAATTTGCCTGATTTCTTACAGGCAGACTTTGGAAACTTTTTATTATATAGTTGTTTACATACTTATAAGTCTATCATATAAAGACATGTACTGAAACAAATGTTTGTATTTGTTTCATAAGCATCTTCCTGTAATCTATTATAAAGTTGAAATTAAATATAGAGAATGTTTTAAGTTTTTTAACTCAAAATTTGTCAATCATTTTTAATAGTTCATTTTTATAAAAGGAATTTCAGGGCAGGTGGTAGTCTTTTTAAATTTATTCACAAACAATTAACTGCACAAATACTGTCAGCTGCCTATTCTAAGACAGTAGTCTTTTTATTGAAACACAAATAAACTTTTCTGTAATATTTTATGGAATATAAAGAGACTATAATTGTTTGACTTGTTTAACCTTGGCACTGTTAGTTTTTATTAATAAAACGCGCATGGGCATTTTTAACAAGCTCTGTGGTTTTTCTAATTTTAGGGTTATCTTAGAACATTTCACTTCCTCTCCTCATAAGACCCAGAATTAACTGTCACAGGATAATGCATCTGCACTACAGAGGGCCCATAGTTTTTGCTTTGATTTAGTATTTTGTCCTTATAGGTCTTTAACTTAAAATGCCAAAAGCCGTATCTTACTCTGTATACTCTCTTCTTTCATATCTCCTTATTTCAACCATTTTGGTCCTTGGCATGTCAGGCCAGTCTTAGTACTCTAATCCGTATTCTCTGTTTAAAATCCTATGCTTACTGTCCTAACTTTTCATCTCATATTCCTCAATCCTGACTTTCCCTCATACATTCCCATGTCCTTGAAGCAGGTCTTCATCTACTTTCCATGTACTTCAACCCAAAATCTTTTTGTTATATCATATCCTCTGCCTTCATCTGAAAGCGCAGGTTGCTGAACCGGCTCAGTCTCTGCAGACTGCCATCAGAGTCAGGATCTGTTGCTTCCACAATCTCCAGGGAGTTGCTGCAGAGATGTCTTACGGTCTAGTAACTGCTCTGTCTGTGGTAAGGGCTCCTGGAGGCACTTAAACCCTGTGGTAAATACAAACCATGTAATGTGTTTTTTCCCTGAGGGATTATGCTTTGACAAATCCTCTGTGGTGAGGGGATGTGGGATGCTTACTGCAGAGCGATTGACAGGCACTGAACGTTTTCTAATGATATCAAATCTTGTTGACTGAACCAAGCAAATTACTCAGTTTTATGGCCTGGGAAAACCATTTGGGAGAGTGTTAATTGAATGCTTTGCTTCTCAATGAAGATGCTATTCTTTGCAGTGCTAATGCTAGAAGCAGGGTTCTTATCACAATTGGGTCAGTTGATTCAAGTTTTCTTTGCTGTTGAATGGCAGTTTTATCTGCAGAGTTGAACAATATCAAAGAACTTTGACAGTTCAAGGGGATTATGCCAGTTTTCCCTTAAATTCTAAATCTCCAGTACATGATTCAAGATTTCCCTGCAAAGAAGTGAACACAGGGATGTTGGGTAAGGAAGACTGAAAGCACCTTGACAGTTTCCTTTTTGTTGTTATTGGTAGAGTAGGCCTCAGATGAGATTTACTCACCTCAAGGTCAAAGTGAGAGTGGAAGTGTGGCAAAACATACATTTCCAAATATGTTACTTTGTTTGCTGTTCATTACTGATGAATCTCTGAGATGGATTAAACAAACACCATTGAAGTGGTTCGGAGCAGTTCATCTATATTTATATTATATTTATTATTGGACTCAGAGGTCTTTTCCAACATCAGTGATTCTGTAATTCTACATTACTTTTGTTTCAAAGAGCTTTCTAATAAAACAAGGGAAAATCTATTGACTTTTTAATTACTTGCTAATTTTTCAGGAGCTACCTAGTCATACTGTTTAGGTGAAGGAAGAGAATAGGAAAGAGATCTGTGGTAAAGGGAGAGGTGGAAATGAAGAAAGGAGACTTGAAATATTAAGAGGAAGGAACTAGAAAAGAAAGATTGAAACTTAGGGTCTTTGCAGAAGGCATTAAAAGAGGAGGTGATGAAAGTTGGAAAGAAGTAACAAAACAAGAGGAGACTTATCAAAGGCTAGTAGTATCAACTTGATTTTAAAAATGCATAGAATGGCATAGAACAGATGTTAGTAATGTCAGGCATGGAAGGAACTGAAAGGTGGGAGATAACTTTAAACTGTATGGTTCAGATCCCTGAAAAGAGCAGTACCATGCATACAGGTAGAAAAAGGAAGATCAAAAGCAGAAACAATATAAGAGGAAATTTGTGGAAGTAAAATACTAAAAGGAAACAGAAATTCGAATTCAGTTAAAGATTAAATAATGGTAAAAACAATGAGAATGGTAATAATGACTTAGTTTGGGGACAAACATGAGAGGGATGTGTTACTCCTTTGTCAGCACTTTTTTATTATCTGAAGAAGATGAAAAGTTGTAAACTCTGTGTTTGTATCTCTGAAATTGTCCTGCAGATAAATACTGGGAATATGGTGCATCTGATACTGTTTTTCTAAAGTGATACTGAGCTTTGAAAGACTGTCTCTCTATTTTGACACACGTAACAAGAAACATTTCTTCAGGTGTTTTGTTTCAAAAGTAAATGATTTTGCTTTTTCTGTAGGATTTTGCTTGTCTTAGCTAAAGAAAAGCAATTGTAACTTTAGGGAGTTTTTCCCAATATCTTCCTTCAATGAAAAGCAGCTATTGCAATGAAGAAAAAATAAATGGGGCTGAGAGAGTACTGGCCTTTGAAGATGACCATTTGTTAAATTGTTCATGGAAGGAAGTCACCGTCACGAGAAATCTTTCATTTCTTTATTAGTGAATAGAGGGATTATGAAATCTTCACATCAATGTAAAATCTGAAAATTGGCTGCTACTTCAATAATAAAAGGGTGAATTAAAAAAAAGTATTGATGTAGTACTACTGGAATGATCATCATTGTAAATGAGAGTATATATGCTGTTTTAGGCAAGATGGTCAAGCTGTGGAACAGGTTTCCCAGAGAGGTTATGCTGACTCCATCCTTAGGGTTTTCAAGACCAGTCAGGATAAAAGAGCAGCATAGAGTCTGACATCAACAGCTGACCGTGTATTCAGCAGCAATTGCACTGGAGGAGCCCTGAAGTGCCTTTCAGCCTGATACTATCAGTATCATCAGCGAGCTACTAAGTGGGCCATCTGGCTTGCCTGTGTATTGAAGAATCAGCAGAAAAAGAACGAACGGAAGCTCAGCTCATCTTCAAAGGCTGCCAGAAGTTACCTTTAAAAAAATTAGCTGTCAGAAGACTTCTACAATGGAAAAGGTAGTTGAGGGAGTAGAAGTGAAGACTGTCTTCCTGGAAGGTGAGGTTTCTAAGAAGCAGAAATAGAGCTGCCACTGAGAGCAGAAGGGCAACAGCGGGCACACAAGAACCTTTTCTGCTGCAGCGCTTGGTTACTCTGGTAATTCTCACCTGGCATGGTGGTGGTTGTCATCTATCTGTGCCTGCCTCTCACTTGGTTGGACCCCAGAGAGCAGTGGCACTAACAATCAAAATATTAACCAGAGAAAATTACAGTTATTGATTGACAGCTTTGCTGTGATAAAGGCAGGATGTCCTGATGTGGCGGAGAGTAAAGGAGAATGGCGTTAATCGAAAGTTGCCCATGTAGTATCTTCCCAAGTACTTTTCTTTGTTCTATTATGACCTCTTTTATTTGGTAAATTTTTTGATGGTTTGAACAGCTTAAAGTCCAAACTTGGGCTCAAGGATTACATCTTCTTTTAACACATCTCTGTATACACATTGTGGTGCATGATTGTAAATCAGGAGGGCTGGTCAGAGCACATTTCTGCATCATAGCATGTTAAAAGACCACAGAGGTACAGACTATGGGCAGGGTTCATGTTGTTTATTGTGCAAACTTGAGAGAATTCATTAAAAATAAAGCAGAACGTTAAGCACATATTGGAAGCTTATCTCTTTTAAAACAGGCAGCCCAAGTAATCTATGCTAGGTGCAATGGATCTCTGTATTTCTGATGCTGACTTTTAATGAACCTTGAAACAGTTAAGTTCTTACAGACTGAAATAATTGTGGAGGGCTGGCTTTCAAAGTGATGTGAGGAAGTCCTGTCCAAATGTGGTCTAAGCAGCCTGAGATCAGCTGTGAAACTCATATCAGAAAAACTGTTGAAGGAAATAGCTAAAAGAAAATTAAAAGCCTGGAAGGCAAATTATTAAGGACAAAGTACAGAATAGGTCTTGTCCAATATCACCACAAAGATGACCACAGAACTGGAGCTTCCTGTCCTATGGGACAGTCTGAGAGAGTTGGAATGGTTCAGCCTGGAGAAGGTTCTGAGAGACCTTACAGCAGCATCCCAGTACCCAATGGGGCCCTACAGGAAAGATAGGGAGGGACTTTTGACAAGGGAATGGAGTGACTGGACAAGAGGTAATGGCTTTAAGCTGAAAGAGGGGGGATTTACATTAGATATGAGGAAGAAATTCTTCACTGTGAGGGTGGTGAAACACTGGAACAGGGTGCTCAGAGAAGCTGTGAGTACTTAATCCCTGGCAGTGTTCAAGGCCAGGTTGAATGGGGCTTTGAGCATCCTGGTCTCAAGCAAGGTAGGGGAAGGCGTTCCTTGGCAGAGGAGTTGGAAATAGGTGATCATTAAGGTCCCTTCCAACCCAAACCATTCTAGAAAATGAATGTGGGAGGAGATTGCAACTTCTTAGCTGATGAGGGAAACAATGGATATGTTCATCGTTAAGCCTTTTGTGTTTCACTATATTCTGTACTTAAATAATGTTTCTTACAATATTAACAAATTGTGTATTAAATGAACTGTTTACTGCTGAATCAAAATTACTTTTTATGAGCTTGTCACTGACGGAATAGCTGCATCAAGTCAGACTGTACTTCTGTTTATTCAATAGCCCAGAAGAACATTAGAAAATAGTTTTAAGTGATACTGGTTAGAAAAGAAGCAAACAATTAAAAGGACAGATTAATGTGGATTGCTTGGCAAAAAATGATAAACTACACAACTTTTGAATGAAGGATTCAATCTACACTTTCAGGAGGTAAGACTGTGCTGATAATGTAGGATCTTAAGAGTAATCTGGATGTCAAGGTGGACAAGAACTGCATGTGTCTCCTACATGGCATTTTAAGGAACTAGCTAATGTGATTTTGGATGTATAGATAAAACCAGTAATAGATATACATACAGTGAAACCAATAGTCAGCAGCAGCATTTAAAGATGGTATTGGAAAAACTGGGAAAGGTTAAGAAAAAAGCCCTTCCCCCAATTATTTGATGCCTAAGGTCAACATGTTTTAGTAAGAGATTTAAGGAACTCTGTTTTGGTTTATTTTAAAAAAAAGGAAAATATGTGTCAAGTCACACAAAAAGATATCATTTTAGCAAGCTTATCACTGTTGGAGAGAAAACATACACAAGACTAAAGGACTGGGGCTTGAAATCAGAGTAATTAAAGGTAGTTGTGTAGTTGATAAAGATGGTAAGAAACCCCTGCAGTATATTTTGTTTGGAACAGTAGAACTTGCACATTGGTAACAGTAGGACTACACAAATACAAACATTAATGATGAAGGGCATTGTCCCAAGTGTCTCTCCAGAATTCAGTTCTTTCTCATTTTAGACTGAGAGAGACATAGCGGGATATTAAAAAGAATTTTCAAACCAATTTCTGCTCTTAATATAATGAGAAAAGAAATTGGAAAGCGAACAGACTTTGTCCTCAGTGAGAGAGAGTTTTTCAAATTAAATTGAGGAAAAGAACCAAATGTCACAAAATATATGAAGGAAAAAAAGGTTATCAGGGGGAGCACTGGAACAGGCTGCCCGGGGAGATTGTACGGTCACAGGCTAAGCTGCTCTCCATCATTTTTGAACAATCATGGAGGACAGGTGAGGTGCCTGAGGACTGGAGAAAAGCCAATGTCACGCCATTCTGCAAAAAGGGCAGGAAGGACGACCCAGGAAGCTATAGGCCAGTCAGCCTCACCTCCATCTCTGGAAAGATGATGGAACAACTCATCCTCAATGCTGTCACTAAACATAGGAAGGATAAGATGGTTATCAGAGGGAGTCAACATGGATTCACCAAGGGGAAATCCTGTTTGACCAACCTGATAGCCTTCTATGAGTGCATAACCGGCTGGCTAGAGAGCAGCAGATGTCATCTACCTTGACTTCAGCAGAGCTTTTGACACCATCTTCCATAACATCCTCATCAGAAAGCCCAGACGGTGTGGGCTGGATGAGTGGACAGTGAGATGGATTGAGAGCTGGCTGAATGACAGAGCCCAGAGGGTGCTGATCAATGGCACAGAGTCGAGTTGGAGGCCTGTGGCCAGTGGAGTTCCACAGGGATCGATTCTGGGGCCAGTCTTGTTCAACATCTTCATCAGCGACCTGGATGAGGGGACAGTGTACCCTCAGCAAGTTCCCTGATGACACCAAACTGGGAGGACTGGCTGATTCCCCAGAAGGCTGTGCTGCCATTCAGCGGGATCTCGACCGGCTTGAGAGTTGGGCAGAGAGGAACCTCATGAGGTTCAACAAGGGACAAGTGCAGAATCCTGCATCTGGGAAGGAACAACCCCATGCACCAGTACAGGCTGGGGACTGACCTGCTGGAGAGCAGCTCTGCAGAGAGAGACCTGGGAGTCCTGGTTGATATTAAACTGAACATGAGCCAGCAATGTGCCCTCGTGGCCAAGAAGGCCAATGGCATCCTGGGATGCATTAAGAAGAGTGTGGCCAGCAGGTTGAGGGAGGTTCTTCTCCCCCTCTCCTTGGCCCTGGTGAGGCCTCATCTGGAGTTCTGTGTCCAATTCTGGGCTCCCCAGCTCAAGAGGGACAGAGAACTTCTGGAGAGAGTCGAGCGCAGGACCACCAAAATGATAAGGAGAATGGAACATCTTTCATACGAGGAAAAGCTGCAGGAACTGTGGCTGTTTAGTCTGGAGAAGAGGAGACTGAGGGGGGATCTTATTAATATTTACAAATATCTAAATGGTGTCTGTCATGAGGTTGGGACATCTCTTTTTTTTCTATAGTAGCTAGCAACAGGACAAGGGGTCATGGGATGAAGCTGAAACACAAAAATTTCCATTTAAACATAAGAAAAAACTATTTCACTGTTCAGATGAGGGAGCCCTGACACAGGCTGCCCAGAGGGGTTGTGGAGTCTCCTGCTCTGAAGGTTTTCAGAACCTGCCTGGACACGTTGCTATGCGACCAGATCTAGGTGAACCTGCTTCTGCAGGGGGGTTGGACTAGATGATCTCTAAAGGTCCCTTCCAACCCCTACCGTTCTATGACTCTGTGACGCCTGTTCTTTCATGCACATTTTTGTTTTACTTTAAACAAGATAATCTTATTTGAGCTGTACCTTCTATATATGAAAGAAAAGCATATGAAGCATGTGTGTGTGCAAAGTACAGAGTATTTTCTGCAAGCATTATTGATGCAGCTATTACTCCGCATCCAGCACGTGGTTAGCTTTATTTGCTACAGAATCAATCTCTACCCAGCTTTTATTACAGGCAAGAGATTAAAACTAGTTATATGACATGATGAGAAGAATTCCCAAGTGCAATAGCAAAGACATTATGTGAGACCATTAAGCAAAGACTTATTAATTTATAATACTTAGCAATTCTGAAAGGTAGAGGACAAACCTGAACTTCCTGTAGTCTAGTCATAGCACAAAAATCCTTTAAGCATCAAGGAGCTTGTATTCAGTGTGTTTTTGCACTCTTTGTTTTTCTTCACCATTTTTAATAAGAGATATTAGGGCTTCACACTTCAGTTATTGGCTTTCCCAGTCACATGAGTATTCATAAGAACAGATGGAGGTGTCGAGAGGAAGATACATCTCAACACGACTGCCTTGTTTATCTTCTCTCTGCACTGATCTTTGAGTTTCACTTAACACTTTTAAGTCTGGAAACTGAAATTTATTTAACATAAGAAATCAATAATAGTAGTTTCATGTTATTTTCTTCCCTTTGCCTATTCTCCTGACTAACCTCTCTATTACACAACTGATAGGAAAAAGGGCAAACAGTCTGGCACTGACAGCCACCCTGGTTGTCTCCTGTGGAAACACCTGCCTTTCCCCTCCACTGCTTCAGGGACATGGGCAACCTGCCTTCTCTGGCAGCTGTCCTGCTTCATCCACAGCTAACTAAACTCAGAAATTTGAGTTTACTTGTAAATAGGCTACTTCAGTGTCCTGACCAATGCATATTTGTATTGTTTGGTCCAATCTCTAATCTTGCAAGTTAATTTATGCATATCTATGTGATGTATACATCTATATGTATGCATCTATATATATTCTTGCACGTATGTGGTGTATCACCATCTTTCAAGGAATTGGAGACCTGCAATGAGAGACTGATAAATGAGGCCAATTTTAAACTTGGTAACAAAACCACTGAATTAGTTCCTTAACAACACACTTTGTGCCAATGGTTAGTTGTTGCATGTTGTTAATCGTTGTTGCATGTTGTTAATCATTGTTGCTACATATATAAAACCTTTGGTCTATAACATTTGTATGCTACATTGTCTGTGGATATACAATAGCATGGAGCTGGTGGTGATGGCCGAGGTCCTTGTTAGCCTCTGAGGTGAAGGCGATCAGGCTGGAACACTCTTCCACCATAGGGCATGTCTCTTTTCATTTCTCCCCTGTCATTCTTGGTAGTTTATGCTTCTTGCCTTTCCCCCACCACCCCCATCTTAAAGGAGGATTCATCTGTTCGTTAACTTGGTTTTGCTTTTGTCAGCCTTATGCTGTGGGCAGGATGCCATGCCCGTTATCCTTGCCGTTTGTGTGTTTGGGTCTTTATCATGGCACTTCCGTCACTTGGATATCTCCAAAGCACAACTGTGCAAGCCTGTCCTTGGTATTTTGAGGGTTACATTGCTCACTGCATTAAATGGTAGCACGTAGAGTTGGGATGTGCCATTGCACTATTACAGAATACTTGCATGCTGATCATTCTGCTATTTAGGCACGCTTACATTTGGGTTTCAGGCAAGCTAATAGTAACTATACTCAAGTTCATACACTCAGCTTTCACAGAGCTGTTCCACTTCAGCTACTCTAGCCACACACCTTGCTCTGTATTACTATTGTTTTTAATTCCAGAAAAGAGAGAGAATAATCTGAGATGGGTAAAAGTTCAAGAGAAATCTAAATTTAGGGTGAAAATCTTTGTACTTGAAGAACTGATGGATCTGCATGCTTTTTTTTTTACTTGAGAATGTGTCGTCCTTTGGTCAGCATGAGAATACTTCAGTCTTTCAATGTATTTATCCCATCAAAGGTCTTTCTTAAAGTTGATCTAGACTCTCACTGTGAAGCTGTGGCTATGCGGATTCCCCAGGCCGTGGGAAATTAGTTCAGCATCTTCCTGCATCGTGCCATAGTGCCAGCTAAAATGTGAGCTTGTCATCCCACATTGTCTGATGATCTCTAAAGGTCCCTTCCAACCCCTACCATTGTATGATTCTATGAAATGGTAGATGCTAAATCAAATACAGTCAGGCAGAGAATCTGCCTGTGTTAGAGACACCAAGGGTAGAGTTCTTGGGTTTTTTGGTAATATTTAAATGTTCTGTTTATAAACAGCCTTGAATAACCTTTAAGCATGAATTACTATTTTGTCATCAAAAGTATTTTATTATCTTCCATGTTATTTTTCAAGGATGCACAGGGGAAGAGCTGTGTTCCAACAAGGAGATGAAATTTATTTTCATTCAGTCTCTTAAGAGAGGCAAATTCCCACTGTAAAAAACTGAAACATGATAGGCCAGGGGAAAAAAAAAACAGTTCTGAGGATACATTTTCTTACTGTTTCTGAAATGCAGGATGCATTTTTTCTAAGAAAAGCTCAAATACCATTTGTGGTTTTGAAGGGGAAATATTCCCCCTCCAACTGGATTACTTCAGCAAGCTGGCTATCTGAACACCACTGTAGTAAAGGAGGTTGACCTGTTATATCTTCCTTCTTCCTAAAATGTCTAGGCAATATTCTCTGACCAAGGCATCCTGGACTTCATCTAACAAACATACAATACAGACACAGCTATACAGTGTTTATATCATATCACAGAATCATAGAATGGTAGGGTTGGAAGGGACCTTTAGAGATCATCTAGTCCACCCCCTCTGCAGAAGCAGGGTCACCTAGATCAGGTCACACAGGAACATGTCCAGGTGGGTCTTGATCATATGTGGTAGATATCTCAAATTTTAGATTCACTTATTGAAGTGTTACTTCAGCATCTTCCAGATAAGCCAAACTTCATTATTGGAATATAGGGCTGTTCTACTAGAGTAAGCTGGAAAAACTCTCAAACAAATGACTGCCTGTAATAGTTAAATGAACACAGTTCTCCTGGATGTAACTGGATGTTACAGTCTTGCTGGTCACTTTTATTAAGTTACATATATACAGGAGTTGAAAGTGGTACAATAAAATCTGTAAGCTAGAGGACAGATTTCAGGTTCTCTTGTTTTGCAGTAAATGATTTGTCAGCTAAAAACAGTCCGACTTGGCTGACTAGTACAAAAAGCCAATGCATTAACTAGGATGCAGATAATTTAATATACGTTTACAATTCATCCATCCTATACAAGAGAGATTGAGAACTGTATTACTTGCCAGTATTTCAAAATATTGATTTCTTTTTCTAGCTAATTATTTCTCAATATCCATACAGCAGTATCATACATCAATTATTTATTAGGGTTTGAAAAGTGACAGAAAACAATGTTTTGATCTTATACTTATTTTTCTTCAAAGGTGCAGCTGCTCAGTTTAGAGGGAACTTTGTTTTGCACAAGGATTTGTATGAAGGCAGCAGGGTACTGTAGCCGTGAAATATTAAGCTATGTACATAGAGACAATCCTCATCTCCTTCACAAACTCAGAGTGGTATCTTGATTTTTAGCTATGTGGGTCATCTTTCAGTAGAAAATATCTCCTCGTGCTGTAATTTGCATAAATTTATGTGGAAATCATAGTGAGAAAATAAATATGGGTGAATGTGATAACAGGTAAGTTTACTCTTCACATGTGTTTTTTCAGGAGTGTCTCTGTTGCTTCTCAGTCTTCTATTTTCAATTTAAATTCCACTTTTCCTTCATAGGGATCATGAACGTTATCAAAGGTAATTCCAGCTCCAATGATTTTGCACACTATTTTAACTTCTACGTTCCTCGTAATGTTGAGAAATTTCACAGCTACCAAAGGGTTGCTGTAGCTGGGCTAGGAGGAGGGGGGAAAAAAAGAAAAGCAATTTTACACTACTGGTTAAAAATGAAACCTTAAATTCAGCCTTCTCTCCAGTTCTTGTAAGATTGCAGAGATGCTCCGTACGTTTCATCTTCCACCAAGATAAAGAAGAAAAGTACTGAAATCCATGAGCACCCACCTGTGACTTTTTTCCATAGTAGGGGAAGTAGTGCAGGTTGAAGGTACCATTCACGGGGTAGTAGTCCACCTCCAGCGGGCGAGACTCGTCGCCCTGTGTGCAAAGAGAGGAATGTTGTCAGCTGGGCAAGAACGAGCCAGCCCTGGGCAAGTGTTTTACTGCTGCACCCTGCTACATGGTGTGTCACAAAACTAAAGGTGAGCAGTGTGTTCAGCAATGGTGTTATGTTTATTTTGAAAGAAAAATGGGACTCTCCTACTGTTACTGTTGCCAAGAGAAAAGGGCAAGGGAGTGGGGCATTGGCTTTATGATGACAGGCTGAGGGAGCTGGGGCTCTTTAGCTTGGAGAAGAGGAGACTGAGGGATGATCTCATTAATGTTTGCAAATATGTAAAAGGTGGGTGTCAGGAGGATGGAGTCAGCCTGTTCTCAGTGATGTCCAATGGTAGGACAAGGGGCAACGGGTACAAACTGGAACATAAGAGGTTCCAAAGAAACATAAGGAAAAATGTATTCACTGTGAGAGTGATGGAGCACTGTCACAGGCTGCCCAGGTGGGCTGTGGAGTCTCCTTCTCTGGTGACATTCAAAACCCACCTGGATAAGTTCCCATGTGACCTACTCTAGGTGGTCCTGCTCTGGCAGGGGAGTTGAACTAGATGGTCTTTCAAGGTCCCTTCCAGCCATTAAGATCTTGTGATTCTATGTTCATAGCAGTGTGAATTCAGTGAGTAGAGACCTGCTCAAATGTGCAGAGGACCTGAAGGAGCTACTCTGAGACCTGAACTTTGCTGCTGCGAGCTGAAAGCAAACAGCAAAGCTGCTCTGCAGCTTTGGGTGATTTGAAGTAAAGCAATCCATTTTTGTTCTTGTTCTTACAATTCTGCTGTTGCAAGAAATTGTACAGAACTGAGAATATTCTCAGTATTTGGCCAGAATGATCTGATTTCCAGAGGTACAGGGCAGGGTAATCTTTCTGGCCACAACTGCACTTGCTACCAGAGCTGCAGTGCTAGAAGTTTTTGAGATTCGGACCTCATTCACTTACCACATATGTACAGTCTACCCTTGGTGCAGTGCCATTGCCAGGGAGAAACTTGATAATCTGAAATAGAAATCACACATTTGGTCAACTTGGAGATAGTTTTGAGATAAAGATGAGCAAACAGATACAAATGAGCTTCAGAAGATGCTTAGTGTGATTCTGCATAAGACAATATGGAGCAGATATCTCATGTACGTAGGTGAACAACAATGTTGTGGCTGGATAGTTGGGAAGTAGGACTCAGCACTGGCCAGGATGAGCAGGTTGTGTGGCACATGCTGTCAGGTCCAGGTCATTTACCCACACATACCCCTGGCTCCTTCTGATGCCCAGGCAGCCAGGAAACTCTTAAAACAGCTAATTGTGTGCCAATAAAGGAAAACATCTCTCTCTGATGAGGAAAGTCTGGGGGACCGGGGACTGTTTAGTCTGAATAAGAGGAGAAAACTGAGAGGGGCCCTTATCAATACTTATAAACACCTGAAGGGTGGATGTTGAGAGGATGGGAAGAGTCTTTTGTCTGAAGGGTGGATGTTGAGAGGATGGGAAGAGTCTTTTGTCTGCAGTGCCCCAGTGACAGGACAAGGGGTAACAAGCACAAGCTTGAACACAGGAACTGCCACTGGAACAGGAGGGGAAATGTCATTCCTGTGAGGGCGAGGGAGCCCTGGCACAGGCTGCTCAGGAAGGATGTGGAGTCTCCTCTGGAGGTTTCCAGACTCACCTGGACGTGTTCCTGTGTGACCTGATCAAGGTGAACCTGCTTTAGCAGAGGGTTGGACTGGATGATCCCTAGAGGTCCCTTACCATGCTGTGACACTCTAAAAGTAAAATCTATGCTTTTAATCTTTTGCCATGTTAGAAAACATTGGCTTTGGCAGAAACCAATTCATCCCACAAAAATAGTGAGGTTGCATCCTGTAGGAGCAAAGATAAAAGGAGGTAAAGCTCTCAGGGTGCTATTCATGTGCCTTTCCCCTGCTGGGGCTGACACGCAGCCTGCTGAAGGAGGCAAATGTTCTCAGGAAAAGCCTGCATTTTACCAACCAAAATCAGGGACAGAGCTCTCACAGTTAGATCTGGCACAAATTCTTGAAAGTGACTTCGTCACTTTGTCCATCAGGAAGTGAAGGAGAATTGAGCTCTTCATTTTCTACTGAAATTGAACTAGAAGGCTCAGAATTTTACCTGAAAGCAAAAATAAAATGTTTACGCCTTTATCTACATCCTGAAAAAATTAAAGGAAGCATAGAAGATACTCTTTTTCCTCTCAAAAAAACCATGTGTTGATGGTTTTCACTGAAAAGAAAATATCTACCAGATCTGAATTTCGTTTTTATAGGTTCTGCTAAAGATTTTCATTGCAGCATGGAGAAATAAGGTGTGCAAGTATCTCTGGAATCACTTTGATTCCTGTCACATCCCAACACCTCAGCTGAAGGCACAGGATCGCAGCATTGCAGAATGAAACTGTTTTACATGCTAGTTAGTTGGATGAGAGCACTACAGAGACAACATCACCACTAAATGAAAGCCAAAGCTTTAGAGAGTCAGTTCAGGGATTGATTTGCCCTCCATTGCTTTCCTAGGGATGTTGCGACCAAGTCTCCCTGAGCTCTTTGAAGGTCTAATAGGAAAAGCACGTGAATTTTTCTTCCCAGTATAGAGTAAGAGTTTAGAGCCCATGCCAGCAGATGATACAACAGCTCCCCAACAGAGACTTGAGCTATCAGGGATTTCTTGTTGAATTCTTTCCTGCTCAGCACCTTAAGCTTGTACTTACCCTGTTCATTTTTACAATAAAACAGGGTTTTCCTTCTGGAAATCCAAAAGTCGGATCTGTGATGCCAGAGCAGTTTTTCAGCATATCTGAGGTAAATTTGCAGGATAGTTTTGTTTTATTTGGGCCATCAAAGGTGTCTTGGAAGAAGTACTTGTCACCGGTGCAGTTGATGTTCAGATGCTGAGCAGCTGGCGTATATGCTAGATGTACAAAGGAAGGAATAGTATCAGGCTGGAGGTTATATCATGGGAGACCGTACTTCAGGTAAAGTGGGGATTAGATGGAATGAGCACAAAAAAAAGAGGTTAATTTGACCTCAGACTGGCAATTTGTGTTGATAGCTCCATATAAAGTAATTTTCAAATATATTTTGTCTCAATATATACACGAGAAACACAGAAACATGCTATTAAGGCTCAGAAGGAATATAAATGCATTAAGATACTCTCTGATGACACTATGCAATGACTTCACAAGGCTTACAATAACACTTTGATATTTGTGGTCACGGACAGTGTTAGATTAATTTAGATGAGACTAGTTTTGAAAGCCTTTTTTCCTCTCTCTTCCTTCAAACATTCTATTGGCCTATTTTCTTAAGGCTTTTTAGGATTAAGCAAAGTAAAAGCTCTGAAGCAGGGCCTCATTTTAATAGATCTATTTACTTATGTTTGATTTATAGATTCATGAGGTGGATGCCCATCCCTTTGAGAAGGCGCATTTTCCACGCAAAACCTGTGATTTCAGAAGGACAAATAGAAAATGGAAACACTGGCTTAAGGTCCTCAGACCTAATAAGGGAGATGTGACAGCATATTTCTTCAACATTCTGCAGGAAACCTGCTTTTTTTTACCTGTCAGAAAAGTCCGAAGAGTTGTCACTAAACCTTCCCAGGTTTTGTTGTCGGATGCATTGTAATAAATTTGTAATCCTCTGTCACCATAAACGTCAGGTCGTAATGTTACACCTTTGTGGGGGGGAAAAAAAAGGGAAGGCAAAGCAGAGGAGAGGTGCCAGACACAATTGGTTTATTTTAAGATGGCAATAGTAACTATACTGTATCAAGACTCTATTGTAGGCCTCAGAGATCCCCAAGCTTTGCTGGGGAGGATTTAACCACATACAGAAACCATCTTGGCTGTGAGTTGTTGAAGTAATGCCCTAAAGCTTCTGCTTTTGCTAAATTCTTGTCTCTTCATGTATATGCATGCTATTATCAGAGCAGCTTGGAAAATTATTCCAGCAATTGCTCTGGATTTCCCCAGGAAACATTAACCAAAGCAGTTACAATAGTCACTACAGGCTGAAGAAACAGATCGTACTACAGTGTGAGAAACACCTTTGGAAAAGCCACACTTTGCATTTTACAGGAATTATTTTGCCAGTAATCACTGAACTTAATATTAGGAGGGGAAACTTCAAAACACAGCAACAGCTGCCAGAATAACTTTTAGGGCTACAGCTTCAGAAAGTTACCTTTTTCCCTCCCCATTGCAGAAACAAGCCATTAAGGGGGTGAAGTTTCAGTAGTGTGCACTGAGGATCTCTCACAGATGATCTCCTCACTTCATGTCCTACAAATCTTTATTCCCAATCCAACATGTCTTTGTGTTATTTTTACTTGCTTGGCCCCTTGCACAGCACATCCTGCTGGGAAGGGATTCCTGCTCTCCCAGGCAATTTCCGTGCTGCTGGCTGCCCTCTTTTTAGGATGAGAGGAAATATCCCCAGATTGGACCAGGAGAGGTTTAGATTGGAGATGAGGAAGAATTTTTTCAAGGTGAGGGTTGTTAGACACTGGCTTAGGCTGCCCAAGGAGATGGTGAAGCCATTTTCCCTGGAGATGTTTAAAAGCTGTGTAGATGAGGTGCTGAGGGATATAGTTTAGTGATGGGCTTGGCAGTATGAGGTTAGTGGTTGGACTCGATGATCTTAAAGGTCTTTTCCAAACAGGATTCTAAGCAAGGAAATACCCACCTCAGGCTGCTCACCTCAGCACCCCTCCCTTCAGTCTTGCTGGGCACCCCAAAACCCTCCAGGGTGCTTGGTAGGGCTGGAACAGAAACCAGGGTTTCCCCAGGGGCTGACCCCTGCCCATGGGGAGAGAATATGACCTGCAGCCCAGGAAAGGTGTCTGCACTTGCAGGTGACAGCTACAGGCAGACACTCATCGTCTCAATAGAGTGATGAAATAAATGAATGTATACATTCATTTATATCACATTATATATCTGTTCATTAATATATCAATACAGACTATATTAATGTAAAACATATTAATGAATAAAGTAAATTAATGCACCAAATATTTTTTAAGTGTTTTCAGGTGAAGGTTAACTTGTGCAGGGATAGTTTAGGTAGAATTGACCTAATTTATTCCACATTTGTCTCCCATCCCATTCAAGCTCTGTGGGCATTTAACTCTCCCTCCAGGCAGCAGCAGGTCAGACTGTGGCACTACCTGGGGATTTCAGCTGGTCTTGATAATCCGGCTCGTAGGGATTCACCGTCCTCATCAAAGAATATATAGAGAGTGCGAACAGGCCTGACATCACCACGTAGAAAGCCAGGTAGTATAGGCTGATCCACACTGGGGAAAAAAAAAGGAGGGGAAAATCTCATTTCTCAAGCAAGGTGAAGCAGTGATCCCTCCATGGCAGGGACCGTCCTCGTTCTGGCAGTATCATCTGTCCTCCTTTCCACCCTTGGCCCAAGGGAGGTTTTCCCTGTGAAGGGACAGGTGTTTTGGAACTTTGCACTCTAAAGAATATTCTTCTAGACAAATTTGTAAATTTGTTGTTTTACAAGGATTTTTGAAATAGTTTGTGCATAGCTCATACTACTTAAAACATTGTATGGCTTCCTGAAGTAACTTCACATCTTTAAGCCATTTATCTACTTATTACACGTGGACTAAAGCAACACAACCAAAGTGTTTCTTTGACAAAAACAAGTTGCTCCTTGTCTTATTTGGATGCCAGATGTCAATATTTCATCTGTGTTGATTTTAGACCCGTATCACTTCTGTGCTTTCTACAGCTGATATAATCTTCAGGAAAATGTGTCCTTTTGCTATTTTATTCTGGGGTGAGATGCAGAATAACATCATGTTTCTGTCTGTATGTGCACGATGTGTCTTAAGTGTGGCTGATGCCCCACAAGCAGACAGTGGTTAATTGGGGGGGATGTAAAAAAACACTCCCTGTGATCATCAGCACCTCGTAGCACCTTCTTTTCTCCAAACCAGAAAGGTTCACATTTTGCCTTTACTTTCTATAACATTCTGGTTTTAAGATTGGCCAATAAGCTACACTCCTAGGCTTCACGGCAGACAAAAAGTCACCTGGAAACTTACAGCTACTTTTATGGTCTGTGGGAAGAGCAGGGTCTTCCTTAGGAGTGGTCAGGGCTGCCCTTCTCGGAATGTCAATCGATCAGAAAATATATCATTGTTGTTGACACAAGTTTGGCTATGGGCAGGGAGACTCAGCAGAAATATTCACTAGCATGCAGTGACAAGAGACAAAATCTACTAAGCAGGCAATAATTCAGAAAAGAATTTCAGAAAAGCAGAATTCCAGAGAACTGGATGACACTCACTAATTAAGCAAACTTCTCCATATACCAGAACCCCCTTTAGTCAGCAATATCAGAAACGTACAGTAACCATCACCCTTAGCTATTAGTAAGTTAACTGTTAATGTGTTAAATTTTGGTTTTTTGAAGTATATCATGGAATCACAGAATCATAGAATGGTAGGGGTTGGAAGAGACCTTTAGAGATCATCCAGTCCAACCACCCCTGCAGAAGCAGGTTCACCTAGATCAGGTCACACAGGAACACATCCAGGAGGGTCTTGAAGACCTCCAAGGAAGGAGACTCCACACTCTCCCTGGGCAGCCTGTGCCAGGGCTCCCTCACCTCAACAGTGAAATAGTTTCTTCTTACATTGAAATGGAACTTTTTGTGTTCTGGCTTCATCCCATTACTCCTTGTCCTGTCACTAGATTTAGAGAAAAAAATGATAACCCAACCTCCTGCAGACACCATTCAAATATTTGTAAAACAGTGTTACATTTGAAGGAACTGCTTGGATCAATGTTTTGATCTAATTAATTCAGCTAATAGGGCCACTGTAAAAGTAGCTCAGAGGGATATATGAGAACTGATGTCTGTAACAATTCAACACATCTACCACCATATTGTGTCCCATCCATTAGGATTGCCCCACACCCAAAGTTTTTAAGCACACCAGAAGGAAGAAGCATGCTTGCATGTGAAAACCTACCCCAGTTAATTAAGGTCCTTCCCATGAAGAGCCTTGTTTCTGGATTCCAGACAAAACGACGGAAATTTTCCATCCGTTCGCTGCAGGTCTTTTTTTCATTTAAAGTTGCCATTTTCTCACAAAATTTCCCCAAAACACGTCCTTCTCTGAAACTAAGAAATTCAACTGGTGCCCAAACAGTCACCCAAGAAAAACACTTTGGTTTTTATACCCTTTACTGTGCTGAAGGTCACCGAGATTACTTCCTATACCAATGAAAACCCCTGCTCACCATTATCAACCTGCAGCAGATACAGTTCTTTATAAAGCCTGCTGATAATGCTGATGTGGAGGCTGGCAGTGAGAAAAAGTTAGCTCCTATCAAATGCCCTTCTCCTTTCTCTTGACTGCCCTAGCAGATTGGCAGAATTACGCATTTTGCCAAGTGCCCCTAGGATTTGGACTTAGTGTGATAGTGGTTATCAGAGCAGATAAGCAAAGGAGAATTCCTTTTCTCTTTTCTTTTCTTTTCTTTTCTTTTCTTTTCTTTTCTTTTCTTTTCTTTTCTTTTCTTTTCTTTTCTTTTCTTTTCTTTTCTTTTCTTTTCTTTTCTTTTCTTTTCTTTTCTTTTCTTTTCTTTTCTCTTCTCTTCTCTTCTCTTCTCTTCTCTTCTCTTCTCTTCTCTTCTCTTCTCTTCTCTTCTCTTCTCTTCCCTTACCTTTTCTTCCCTTCCCTTCCCTTCCCTTCCCTTCCCTTCCCTTCCCTTCCCTTCCCTTCCCTTCCCTTCCCTTCCCTTCCCTTCCCTTCCCTTCCCTTCCCTTCCCTTCCCTTCCCTTCCCTTCCCTTCCCTTCCCTTCCCTTCCCTTCCCTTCCCTTTTTCCTTCCCTTCCCAGAGTGTTTGCCATGTCGTGCAGCTGGGGAAATCAAGACTAATGTCTCTTTTCTGTGGGAAATTTAGCTGACCTCTTTTAGGTGACCTCTGATGATGCTAACTCAGCTTCAGAGTATGTGCAATAAAAGTTTTGACCTGCAGAGCAGAGAACTTACAGACAGGCAGCCCAGGGAAGGTGTGAGGTCTCCTCTGGAGGTTTTCAAAACCCACCTGGACACGTTCCTGTGTGACCTGATTGAGGTGAACTTGCTTTAGCAAAGGAGTTGGACTGGATGATCTCTGGAGGGCCTTTCCAAACTCTACCATACTGTGATTCTGTGATTTAACTATCTTTCTGTCTGCTTTGAACCAAAGGCTCCGATGTGTTCAGAAGCAGATGTCCAACCCTGAGCTCACTCTGTGCACAGAGGAGCAATTCTCAACAGTGTTCCCCAGCAGCCTCCTACAGACAAAAAGCAAAGGCCACAAGGCAAATGGCAGAGCTGATAGGCTCCCTAAATACCCCTGCTGCAAGGGAAGCTGGAATTTTAGAAAGCCTCTCCAGGCTTGTCAGTGTCCTTGCTACTTGTCCAAGTTGTTTTCTAATGCTCTTAGTCTCTTTTTGAACCCCAGTAATTTCAAACCCCAAAACTGCCCAGTGAATTCGACAGGGCCAGGGTTTCTTCCCTTTTAACTAATTATATTGGTGTGTAGTGCCTTTCACTCACTTCATAGGACACATGGTGGGGGCAAAGTCTTTTAAATGAGTGTGAAGATAAAGTTAACTGAGAGATTTTGAGTTATTTGGAAGAGAGTAGACTGAGTTGTTAGACATTGGCACAGGCTGCCAAGGGAGTCACCATTCCTGGAGATACTGAAAAGATGAGTCAATGAGGTGCTGAAGGACATGGTTTAGTGGTAGACATGGCAGTGCTGGGTTAATGATTGGGACTCGATGGTCTTAAAGGTCTTTTCCAACCAAAACGACTCTGTGGTTCTACGATTCTATGACACTGAGATGGCTGTAACTGAGCCTGACATCTGGAGTCATGTGGCAGGGTTAGTCTGTCAGCTAAATAACACTGAGTTTCTGAACACAGAGATTCATTGTGCTTTTCTGCCTCAGATCAGACAGCAGAATAGTTGAGTGCAATTGCCACCAGTTTGGGTTGTTTTAACTTGTTTTCAGGTGATGAAACAGGACACAGGCCAAGTATATGATAAATAAGATTAACAGACGTTTCACTGATTTGTGTTTCCCACAGAAAGGAGATGAGGATGAACATAAAGATACCTTCAGCCATTGCACCATGAGCTGGCTGATATTAAGGACAAACATGGGTTTTTAAAAGAAGTTAAAATAAATCATAGAGATTGGGCAGTAACCTGGAGATGTGGAAAATGAAACAGATGCCCAGATGTTAAAAGACTTGGGGAGGCTCCCATGTATCAGTTTCACAAATGGGAACAGAGGTGTGAGGGGGAAACCAGGGAGGGATGTAGCAGGTCTTCAGTGGGACTTTTTCTGGGTTGTGCAGGAGCCCTTTGGGTGAATCTGATGGAGAGGAGCAACTGGACACGGTGAGCTGTGGAGTTAGAGGCTTTCTGAAGGAGGAGCGCTTTGTGCACTGCACTGTAGAAATCAGTAGAGTGCAAATGTCCGCTCAGGGGGCAAAATGCAGCCTCTCAAAACTTAGGAGTTTGTTCTGTAACACAACTGAGGACAAAGATTTCATCTTCTCTCTGATATTATATCCCCCCTGTTCCCATCGATCACTGGCTGGGGAACCTAAAAGTCTGCTGAGTTCAGCAGCACTCATCCAGGGCTGCAGAGAACAAAGGAAAACCTGTGTAAAAACTGTAAAACAAGGAAGCCAGAGCCACATGCAGATGGGCAAGAAAGGCACGGGGCAGCTCGATGAGACAGCGTGGGCAATGAGAGAGAAGCACCTTTGGGCACTTTCATCCCAATTGAGTCAAATAAGTTTCTCAGGTTTTGTGTGTTACAGAACAGGCAGGAAAATGATGGTTGAAGGAAAGGAAAGCCAGAGTTCAAATAGACGGGGAAGGGCAGATTTCAAACAGACAGGGAAGGCCTGACTGCTTTCAATGCTGCCTGTAACCTGTACATAACCTGCTAACCCAGATTCAACGGTGACAGCTCTATTAGGCAAGAGTAAGGAAGGGAAATGATTCAAGTTGATGATTTAAATTAAATTTCCTTATTTCTAAACTGGGGTTAGTAAAGTTCAGTGAAAACTGGAAATGCATGTACACCAGGTTAACAGCAGTGTCTACAGTAAAAGGTAAGAATAAAGCAGAACAATATTATGGCTGAAAATCTGTTCTGACTAGAAGGTCTAAAAATATGAATTAGAGAATAATAGAATCATAGAATGGTAGGGGTTGGAAGGGACCTTTAGAGATCATCTAGTCCAACCCCCCTGCAGAAGCAGGTTCACCTAGATCAGGTCACGTAGGAACATGTCCAGGCGGGTCTTGAAGACCTTCAAGGAAGGAGACTCCACACCCTCCCTGGGCAGCCTGTGCCAGGGCTCCCTCACCTCAACAGTGAAATAGTTTTTTCTTATGTTTAAGTGGAACTTTTTGTGTTCCAGCTTCATCCCATTACCCCCTGTCCTGTTGCTAGCTACTGTAGTAAAAAGGGATGTCCCAACCTCCTGACACCCACCCTTTAGATATTTATAAATGTTAATAAGATCTCCCCTCAATCTCCTCTTCTCCAGAATAAACAGCCTCAGTTCCTGCAGCCTTTCCTCGTATGAAAGATGTTCCATTCCCCTGATCATCTTGGTGGCCTTGCAATGGACTCTCTCCAGCAGTTCCCTGTCCCTCTTGAGCTGAGGAGCCCAGAACTGGACACAGGACTCCAGATGAGGCCTCACCAGGGCAGAGTAGAGGGGGAGAAGAACTTCCCTCAATCTGCTGGCCACACTCTTTTGATGCATCCCAGGATGCCATTGGCCTTCTTGGCCATGAGAGCACATTGCTGGCTCATGGTTAGTTTATTATCAACCAGGACTCCCAGGTCTCTCTTCATCAGAGACTCCCAGAGCTGCTCTCCAGCAGTTCGACCCCCAGTCTGTACTGGTGCATGGTGTTGTTCCTTCCCAGGTGCAGGACTCTGCACTTGTCCTTGTTGAATCTCATGAGATTCCTCTCTGCCCAACTCTCAAGCCAGTCAATATCCCACTGTATGGCAGCACAGCCTTCTGGGGAAACATAAATAGAATTAGTAAAATGTTATTATATTCTTATTGTGTAATAAGCCATGTACAGAATTGCAACTGATGAAAGAATCAAATACATAAATATATCGGAATGACTCAATTACAAAAAATGTGTTTACATAAAGACCAGAAGAAAAACAAAGTCACGTAACATTGGATGTTTATATTAAGGTGGTTTTTCTCTCAGATTTCTCCTCCAGTAGTGGAAATTGTTAATGAAAATATCAGATATTTGTCAGTGAAAATGGAAGCTGTCAGTATTTGGAGAATGATGCATCTGTAGGTCTGAGCTGAGAAACTTGCAGTTGAATGAAGAAATCACCGGGAGTTTTGAGCCAGCATCAAATTTAACGACAAGATTTGCTTGTGGAAGTGGTGCTTGTGAGCAGGAGATTTCTATTTAACACAAGATGGAAAACTGCAGAAGCAATTTGCATTAAAAGCTGCATTTCACTTGCATGATTCCTAAATATACTAGATGACCTTTCGAGATTTCTTCCAACCTTTAAGATCCTGTGATTCTGTGAAATGGGATTGGTTAGAAAATAAGTAACTACTCATTAACTACTCAGTTCCTCTTAGAAGCTATTTGTAAGCCCATGAAAGACAAGTAAGTGGTTGGGATTTACTAAGGAGGCACTGTGCCCACTAGCCTGGTTATTTTCTCTTGTTAGATGAGGAGGCTGGTGAGCAAAGGTGGAGGGAAGGAAGGACCAGGGGGATGGATGGAAGCTGAGCAGCCAGAACTGCAGTACAGGGCTGAGGAGGTGGACATCCAGCTGTGCCCTAGAACTGGTGCCAGGGCTGTTTAATATCTTAATTAACCATGGACAGCATGGAGTGGTTGGTGGTTGATGCACTGGAGGGCAGGGCTGCTGTTCAGAGAGATATCAGCCAGTTGCAGAAGGGCGCTCCAGACCCTCCTGAGCTTAGCAAGGGCAAAGGCAGAGTCTGCACCTGGGACAGGACAGCCCCATGGCAAGTTGAACATAAGTTAGTAGTGCACCCTTGCAGCAAGTAAAGCAAAACATGTACTAGGTAGCATGAAGAGTGCAGCTGAGAGGCTGAACAACGTAGTTATTCCCCTTCATGCAGGCTCACCAGGCTACATCTGGAGCTCTGTGTCCAGGGCTTACTTAGCAGGAGGCAAAGGCTGCAGAGAGATCCTGCTGCTGTCTTTAGTGGACTGACGGGAGATTATAGGGTCAAAGTCTTCTGTGAGGAGCACAGCAAAAGGACATGAGGCAACAAACATGGGTGGCAGTGTAGCAAACTCCATCAAGCTTGAAGGAGAAAGAGTGGTCACTGCAGGAACAGGAGCCCTGAGAGGTGGTGCAGCTTCCATCCTTGAAGATACTAAAAGGTCAGGTGGGTGCAACTCTGCCCAGCCTGCTGTACCTTTGGGATACCAAAGATCCCTTCCTACACAGACCATCCCGTGCATCTATGATCCTAATCTACTTTTAGTTGGCAGGATGTGAAGCAGAAAAGGACCCCTAACACTGAAAACCTGTAATAGTGTTGTTATACGGCAACACTTTGCATTTCTGTAATTGTCACTTCCAGGTCTGTTGCTGGGATTCATGAAAACAAGCATATGCTGTGCTGTCTCCCGTGTCAGGGGACAGACAGCCTGATGCTGGAGGTCTTAGAGCCCAGGTGGGAAAGGATGGAGAGCCCCTGCAACAGTCCCAAGCAGCAATGCTCCTCCCTCCCTGAGAGCTCTTGCATCTCACCAACCCAGCACAGCAGCAGCTGTTGAACTCTGTGTTGTGCCCGTTGAACCTCATCAATCACAGATGTACGACCACCAAAGCCCACACAGGTGTCGTTCTCCTTCCCTCCCCATTCAGAGCTGCTGGTAGACTGTGGGGAAGAGTTGTTTTTCTGTCCGTGGTTTGTGGCTCCAGAGGGCTCTGTGTGAATGTCTTCCAGCTGCCTCGGGAGAAGTAATGCAGAAGAGCATGTTCCATGGGCATGTGTTCCCTGAACAGGGATCTGCATCTCTGCTGAAAAGTGCTTAGAAAAATCCACAGCAGGGTTTCCTCAGCAGGCACCACAGGTCCCTGCCTGGCCAGGGACCACATCCCATGACCCAGGACAGGTCAGAAGAGATGCTTAAACTTAACCCTTGTTATGATGTGACAGCAGAGGCCAACCCAGCCTGATGCTGAACTGAACCAGAATGGAATGGTTTAAAATGTCAGGTATTTTTTTATTCCTTGTATATTTTGAACATTCCAATCTCTCCTTCTGTCAGGTCTGGTTAAAGGTTGCTGACAGCCTCACAGTCTCCCCATTGCTGCTGCCAAAGGAGCTGCTCTCCTGCTTCTGCCTTCTCTCTCCATCCTCTCCATCTTTTTACTCCACTCTCAGCTCCTCCTGCTTCAGCAGGCAGCTTCAGGGAGGTGAGCTTGCCAGGGTGACTGTGCATGTGTCTCCTTGCTTGTGTGCATGCAGGCATGAGACAGTCATTTGCAATCACAGCTCTTCTTCCATACCCACAGTGATTCACTGAATCCAGATACTCTGGTGAAGACTGAATAAATTTCAATGTGTTGTGAAACATTCTTCTGAAAAGTGATGCTGACTTTGTAAAGCTTCTCTTTCTGGTTGTGCTGTGGGTGAGGGCAAGACTCAAAACTCTTTTCAAGCAAGGAGTGCCTTGGTGGAAGGAAATCACAAAATCACACTTTTTTTTTTCCTGTGCCACCTTGGCTTTGAAATTGAAAAGTATCATTTTTCCAGATTAATGTTTATTAAACAGCTTATCTTAAAAAAAACCTGCTTTCCTTGTCTGACCATGCAGGGCTGCCCATCAGCATCCATGCTGGTCCCTCTGCTGTACCAACCCTTCAGCACAGAGCCTTTTGTTGTGTTTAATGTACCCAAAGCTACTCGAAAGGCGACGGGCAAATTTGCTTTCCCTGGCTGGTGTTTAATGCCTGCACAACTGACCTTGGGCTGGCCACCGAAGGGAAGGACAACCAAAGAGGAAGGTTGTGCAGGAGCATGGGGGTGGTAAGAGGAGGAGAGGAGACCATGACCCAGCTTCCACCCCGGGGCTGGCAAGCTGTGCTAGCACCAGTTTTGAGGGGAGCCTGGGACACTCTCCCACGCAGCGCTGGAATGGTGGTGGCCAGGCCTAGGCAGGCTCTGTGCATTTTAACTCTCTGGCTGACATAGGTGTGAGCAAAGCAGAGCCCTGCCTCAGGAAGGCCTAGACTCCAAAGAAAGAATGGAGAATGTGTTTGGGAGAGCTGCACAGCTGCAATTGGAGGTAGCTGAACTTGTATGTACAAAGAGGGAGGTAAAGCTTAAGTAACAAGCGTGAAGACCTCTTCTGGAGCACTGTGCCTTAAAGGTTGGAGACAGCCAAAGAAGTTATCACTTGGAGGTGTTAGCCCAGGCATTCCTTAGTGCTGGCTAAGCCTGCTTCAGGCAGAGCTACTCAACGCTGTACCTACTAGACTTGCTTTAGATTTGCCCAGCACCCAGTGAGAGCTGCCTGTCAATGTCAATAAAACATTAACTTTGTTCACTCATGATAACGGCACCAACTCCTCCCTCCCGTGGAGGCTGCATGGGAGGTGGTGGCTGCAGGGGAAGTGCCGAGAGAACAGGTCAGAGCCTGCTGCCTCACTGGAGCAAGGCCAGCACCATGATGAGGGGTCAGCCTGCGGCTTTTGGATTACTCTGTTGCACTGCCTCTCTGAGCACCCTCATTTCAGCCCAGCTCCCCAGCAGAACTGTGTGGTATGAGCTGCCTCGGGGCTTCCCCAGAGAGCAGGAGGAAAACCCACCCTGGTGTAGCAGGACATGGAGAGGGCCCCCTTGGGCTCCCTCCCTGCTGCACCAGGGGGTTGCTGATGGGGTCATAGGTTAGGGATGACATTTGAAGTGCATCTCCTGAGGGAGAAATGAGGTGTTTAAGCCTTTTGCTTCAGCCTGTGGCTGTCTTCATGGCCTCTCTCATGGCAATGGTAAAGAAAATCGTCTGCAAATGTCTGAAGTCTAAAATTCAGAATGTAAGAGAACACATCAGAAATCGATGCCAGCACCAAAGACCGTGGAGCATGGTGAGGGGATGCTTTTCACATCCAGGGGTGTGTTTCTTTAGTATTTTTTTTAAATTGGTTTTAGCTCTGTTTTAGCAATCTTTCTCATTTGCTTCTCTCCTATGTTTCACAGGTTGACAAGAGAAAACGTGCTGGCACCTTTCAGACTTGGGGAACACAGTTATTCCGTGTTTGACAATAAAGATATCGGATCTTCAGCTTGAACAATTCAATGGAAGAAAATAGTGAAAACATCTTGAACTGAATTGATATTCCCACTGTTTCCAGCCTCAGGGCAGGTGATAAGAGGAAGCAGGGAGTCTGACAAAAGCTCATCGCTGGGCTTACAATAGCACAGAATGATCAGGGCTGTGGAAAAGACAAAATAGCCTCTCTTCAGGGCTGACCTACCACTCACCCTTGCTCTCCAGAAGGAGCTTGGCTGGTCTCTGCTTTTCTGTCCTGCTCCTGTTTGTCCAAGGGCTGCTGACCGCACTAGGAACCCAGCCAGCTGCCTGCATATCTCCTCTGCCTCCTTAGAAACTAAAGGAAAATTGTTGCTATGAAAACACGCTGAGCCAAATGCAAAAATAAACCTAGCAAAACCCAGTGATGTTCCTTTCAGACATGGTTGAGTGTCAAAGCCTGCTGTTGTGGGGGCAACATGGCCTCTTTTGGATGATGATGAGTAATGAGGTCCTTAGGAGTGTTAAACATCCCATGAAGCATCTCCAGCTGTTCTGGCTTCATCAACTTTTACCAAAGGGATTTCTCCATCTGCACAGACTATCACAGGCCATAGAATTTCATACAGCTTTGCAAGGAAATAAGCCATACACCCAGCCAAATGCCAGCTGCAAAGCTGCACCCTGGCTCTCCTTACACTCAAGATCTTGTTCATGGGCAAAAAGTATGCTCATCAAGTAAAGCCAAGAATTTTTGTTAGTGTAATTGACATCTTAGAGTCTAACCACCATTGCTCTAAATCTAGCTGTTGCAGGGATGAATGCAGTGAACATTGTACACACACTTTTTGGCTTCTAACTCCTTTTTCTGATGTTATGCTCCTCCTTCACTGGCTCCTTGGGGTCCTGAGGTTGGTAGTGTCTTGCTGATTGGTCTGGTAGTAGGGATTATAGAGAGTCATGAGCATCTGAACTCCTGCACCAGGAACAAAGTGGTGTCTATGTGAAATGCTTCTTTGGCCTCACTTAAGGAATCACATGGGGCCGTTTCTGTTTGTACCTTATTCTTTCTTCACTGGTCTACAGTTTCACATTGCACCTGCATTTGCTCTGCATGGTGCGTGCTGTCCTTGTTGTTACCAGATATTCTACCCTTTTAGGCCTGGTTCCTCTGCTCACAAGTACCTTCTTCCCACCCCTAGGCCATGTGTCCTCACCTGCCCCTCCAAGAGCTGTTAACAGCTGGGGGAGGGAGTGGTGCTGGGGAGGCGGGGGATGTCTCTCCATATGAAACTATCATAGAATGGTAGGGGTTGGAAGGGACCTTTAGAGATCGTCCAGTCCAACCCCCCTGCAGAAGCAGGGTCACCTAGATCAGGTCACATAGGAACATGTCCAGGTGGGTCTTGAAGACCTCCACGGAAGGAGACTCCACAACCCCTCTGGGCAGCCTGTGCCAGGGCTCCCTCACCTCAACAGTGAAATAGTTTCTTCTTATATTTAAATGGAACTTTTTGTGTTCAAGCTTCATCCCATGACTATATGGCTACTATGGCTATATAATACAAAGATAAAACACAAGTAAAGCAAACGTGGCCAAGGCCACCTAGTCCAATAGAAAAGCGGCTGTATATAAATAAAACTAAACCAAGTAACCCAGAGTTGACAGCAACTATGGTCAAGAGAAGCCCAGACTCAGCACACCTGACAGACCTCACTCCTGAGACTCAATGCCAAGCCTGTGGCTGGCCAGTGGTGATGGTAGCCTTGTACCAGGCACACTCTGTCTCTCCAAGGCAGCCCAGAGAAATCCTATCATATTTAAATTACAGTAGGCTAAGCCTTTAAATCTTTACATGTGTGCTGGTATGGGCTTCTCCTTAACTCTGGCCTCACCATGGCTGTAGTGGGACTGCTATCTTGCAAGGTATTGGTTCCCCTCACCTTTCTCTCCTTCAAACATTGTTCAGGTACTGCTTTGCCATGCTATTAACGATTTATTGACTCTTCAATCTTACTTCCTGAGCCAGTTCTCCTACATCTTGTTCCTGCTGTTTTCCTTTGAACTTTTCACAGCTTGTCAGCTTCTTGGGGATAATAAGGTGTCCAGAATGGGATGGTATTCAAGGTGTGGCCTCACCAATCATGAGCCCACTGAAATCAATGGCAACATGCCCACTGACTTAAATTTATTTGGGAATCTGGCCCAAAGAGAAGAATACTGCTTTTCAGCTTGGTAACATGATGTCTCAGCATTAGCCACTCAAAATTACTTTAGGCTTTTATATTTATTTGCTTTGTTTTGTTTTCACATAGCCCTGTCAAGTGGCAAATTTGCAGATTGCAAATTTGAATCTCCATCTAATTCAGCAAGTTCTCCAAACTGCTCTGAGTGCTGCTTCTTCTCACAGTCCTTCCTGCCATCAATTTTTCACCATTCACATACTTGTCCTCTGGTTTAGTGTCTTGTACTTTACCACACTGAAATGATGTTATTTTATGCCCCAGTTTCTAATCCTGACAGCGCTCCACTTTTGTTGCCAAAGCACCCCACAGACAGGCTGATCCTCTCGCTTGCATCAGTGGCAGATATGTGCTGGTTCCCAACTTTTAATGGAGATGAAAAAGTAAGACCAGCAGAGACTGGGTCTTAATTTTAACATGTCTTGCTTAGCTCTTCTCCAAACATGTCCAAAGAGCCCCATTTTTAAAGGACACACAGCTCAATTCCTGCATCTGATTTTGAGAGCAAGGGTAAGGTACTTTGACATTTGTTTACCTGCTAAGGACAAGAGATTGGGAAAACTGCATGTAACAGCACTCAAGCAACACCTGCCACCATGCTGACACATTGCTGCCTTGTTCTGGTGCAGCAGGTCTCTTCACTACAAATTGCATCCTTCCAATTCATGACTGCACTCTTCACCCAGCCTCTGTTAGGTAATTAACGACATTATTCAATAAAACAGTCGGTAACTCACATAGTGCATTACCAGTGATGTAATGGGAAGGAGGTAATGGAGTACCATTTCATCACTAAACCTATAGTGTATTTTTAGGAAGAAAAATTCCTTCATT
Source organism: Colius striatus (assembly GCF_028858725.1). Classification (NCBI taxonomy): domain Eukaryota; kingdom Metazoa; phylum Chordata; class Aves; order Coliiformes; family Coliidae; genus Colius; species Colius striatus. The sequence continues at coordinate 61,352,500 of NC_084759.1, forward strand.
CAAGATATACCCTCCTACTTTAGAGGAAAGCATGGATAAGTACAGATAGCTGTTGAAACTCCTCTTTGGGAATAGGTTTTCTAACGCTTATGAATTCGCCTAATGGTTATTTCACCTAGACCTTGTTATCAAAGTTACATTGGAGAAATGCTAAGTGAAATGATTTAAAACCTTACCTAAATCATGATATGCCAAGTGTACCACCAAGTGTACCTCCTAGGCAAAGCAAGAAATGAGAGTGCTCTGGCATTTTCTGGCACTTGAATCACTGTGAACTGGTAGGCATTTAGAAGCTGATTGTGTAATACTTCTTCTAGCCTCACTGAAGTGAGACTGGATGATTTCCACAGATCCTTCCTTTCTCTCTTTAAACAAAGGTGGTGTATTTACCTGACCTTGAGGCCCTGGACAGGAGGCTGATCTTTGACAAGATTTTCAGAGAAAGCTTTGGCTACTTGTTGAGTTGCTCTGCTTTTGACCAGCTGGAAATCACTTTGTTTATCTACACATTCTTTAACTTGATCTCACTTTTTTCTGGCTTGCACACAGTCTTGGCTTTGTCTGATACTGAGTTGCTGCTCTCTGCCAACTCCTGCATGAACTTCCCCCAGCTAAGGGGTGAATCAATGTGCAGTTTGCCCTTCCCTCCCAGCCACAGCAGACGAAGGATGCCATCTGGTATCAGCCAAAGTGGACATCTCCCAACTATAGCAGGGCTCTGCCAGACCTAGGTGATGAGATGATTATTTTCTTTATCACATCTTTGGAGCTGGGTCCTCAGCGACCACTGAAGACTTCTGCCCTGACCAACTGAGGTAAGGATCAGCCACCTGAAATTGCCTGGAGGCATCAGGGTTTGTCTGCACATGGTAGGTCTAGGCAGCCCTTGGATGTGCTGGTTTGGATATCAACTCTGCCTCAGACCTGGCAGGGAAAGGTCAGCCTCAATTGGGTGAGAAATCAATACTGGGTGGAAAGTGGCATCTCAAGCTGTGGATGTTAAAATACCATTGGGGAGACCTGCTTTTACAGATGCTCCTCATACTCACTGACAATTTCCCTCAAGTATACATGACTTTGCTGTCAGTCTGAGTAATATGGTGTATATTTATTTCTATAGATATATATGAAAATATAAATAGAATAAAGGCATTTTTCCCCCAGACTGATAGGAGGATAGAAGGGCATCTAGAAAGTGTAGAATTATCTTCCAGTGTACCCACTGCTAAGTCTTCAGCAGTTAACAAACTCACTTTAGCATGCAGATGTCCTTTTACAGCTCCCTGTCCCTCTGAAGCTGCTCAGCCTCCTCCTGGCCTTTTTATGACAACAGACTGTCACTCTTTTAATTGATGTGGCTCCTTTCACTGCATAGATACATGTTTGTGCCAAAAATGTATTCTGAGCTATTGAAAAGTGTGATGTGATAGTGCTATGCTATAAGGGACTTCCTAAACTTAGGCTGGATTGCTCCTTAGGCTGGATTGTTCCTCAAAGTCACTTCTCCCCACCTCTGCAGCAGTAGGGGTGTCAGTGGAACTATGTTGCTGCTGTCCTCCAGGGTACTGGCACAGGCAGCCACTGAGGCATCCCTTCAGGGCTGCATAAGAGGATGCAGTGCAGGGAGAACACCCTCAAGAGTAACCTCCATGGTGGGTTGTGCATGATTACATGGCTCTGGAAACCACCACAAAGCTCCCTTTGCACGTCTCCTAAGCTGTGCATGATAAGAGGTGTCTTAAAGCGGTGCATAAATGACTAAGGAAATGGCAAAAACGATGTATTCAGTCTTTATCCAGAGATAGAAATACTTCTCTTGTTCCAGTAAATTCTGGTAACTGGGAAAAGATGAGAGTTTCTCCTTGATAGTGGGACTGTAAGTACAAAGGAGGGATCCTTAAAAAAAGGAAGTGAGAGAAATCTGAGGACAAGGGCTGAGCACAAGCAGGTTTTAGTATTAAATGATCTCTGTATGCCTATTTGTGGAGCTATTAAACCACTGGTCTAAGCTACACCATCCAATATCTTCTGTAACAATCTTATCTTTATCTTGATATTAAAAAGGTACATGGCTACAGATGAAACAGTTCTACTTTGGCTATTTCACTGCAAGGAAAACCAAACCTCTGCTTTCAGAGAGACAAGGTGAACAGTTTTAGTGGAGATGCCAGTAATGCAAATGCTGTCTGAATCAACATTTCAAGGGAAGGCCAGATTGAGGAAAAAATGTTTTTAAAATGTTTCACTAAAATGGGTTAGGAGCATTTATGGCACTTTTATGTTTAGCTGTCATCCTGCTGAGATGGGAACATTTCAGAATATGGTTGTGCGTCAGAATTTAACTGTCAGTGTATCTTTATATTGATCTGAGTGCCTGGGATCAGCATCCATAATGGATAATGAAGCTTGTGATCCCAAGACAGCGTTACAAAGCCCCAGTATTTGGAATTAACTACTGCAATCAGCAGAAGTTGTGGAGATACTTGTGAATACCAGGCCTGGTTTTAAGAATATATCCCAGTTACTATAAAGAACCGGGATATGGCTCTGTTCCTAAACTATAAGACTGTCACAAAAAATGTGTTTGTTGCATTTATCATTTGCCTTGTACCTGTGCTTAGAGTCATTCCTTCCTAGGAAAGAATGTATTAACATTGGCACACTTGTCAGGATCTGTGGCAAAGATAGCCAGCTATGCTTTAAGACAGTGAGTCTGCCAGCAAGCCAGACTTGTAAATCTGAACCACCAACTGAACAGGGCAACAGCAACAGATGTGATTTAGCCTTTAATTTACCCCAGTAACTTCAAAGACCCTGTTTGAGATTCATTATGCCCACCACCACCCACTCCCTGACCTCACTGAGTAGGACTTTTCTTGCAGAGAGTGTTCATTGAAGTGAGCCACAGCGAGCCAATGGCAAGTCCAGCTGCTCAGCTGCCAGAGCCATGCTTCAGTGAGTTTCTTTTATTGAAGGAATAACAAATGAAAACACCATTTGAGTAAGTAAAGAGGTTTTGATGCTGACTTTAATGCTATTTTCATGCTACAGGGAAATATGCAATAGATTCAGTAAACCCCTTCAGAGATCGATGCTGAGTGGCTCAATGTGTAAGAGTATATCTACTGCCAGATCGCTGGGGCAGTATTTGAGAAGTATTCTTACCTCTACATTAACCAGTGAGAGATGCCTGAATAATGATAGTTCTCAGAAAGCTGCTGCTATCAGGGGAAAAAAATTGTAACAGGTACAGGAAGGAAAGTAACAGATCACAGATTTGCTTGTTGGCATCTTTTAAATAAGGGAAAGAAATTTTAAGCAGTTTACACAAATTGAGGATCAGCCAGAGGCACATGATGACCATGTCATCTACCAGGGTCACACAGCATCTTTCTGCAAGGCTGGTGTGCTCTGTCCTGGGGCTGTCTCCAGCCAGGCACCACATGCAACTCTATGACCTGCAGTGATGCCCGGCAGGCACTGGGAGGCTCCTGAAAATCAGGTGTTTTGATGGCCTGAGAGCAGTCTGGGGGTGTGGTCCTCTTAATGAGTAACAGCATTGCTTCAGACACAGAGATCTACTCACCCAGGACCCTAAAGGATGAGGAAAGGCTGCGGGACCTGGGGCTGTTTAGCCTAGAGTAGAGAAGACTGAGGGGAGAACTCATCAACACTTGCAAGTACCTAAGGGGTGGATATCAGGAGGATAGGGCAACACTTTTTGTCTGTAGTGTCCAGCAACAGGACTAGAGGTAATGGCTGTAAGCTGGGACACCAAAAGTTCCATTTAAACATAAGAAAACACTATTTCACTGTTCAGGTGAGGGAGCCCTGGCACAGGCTGCCCAGGGAGGGTGTGGAGTCTCCTTCTCTGGAGGTCTTCAAGACCTGCCTGGATGAGTTCCTGTGTGACCTGATCTAGGTGGACCTGCTTCTGCAGGAGGGGTTGGACTAGATGATCTGTAGAGGTTCCTTCTAACCCCTACCATTCTGTGACCATTCTAAAGCATTCTCAAAAGGAGGGCCAGCACCCCTATGTGCTTACAGAGGGGGACACAGACACAGGGTACATTCATGAGACTTACCAAGAACTCATTTTGGATACAACCATGTTTGATAATTCTAGACAGTCTTTTTCCAGCCCAGAAACAGATTTTACCTAAGGTTTTTTATTTTCCTCCCTGGCCAGATTTTCAACTGAGCATGAAAATGAATCATAAATCTGTCTTTCAATTTAGAATGATAATTTCAGGGCTTTCCATGAAACTGTAAGAGCTTATTTATTTGCTCAGTGAGTGAGTCTGAGGAGGTGGTCATAGCACTTTTTCAGGTTATTCTGACTGCAGGGATATTTGTACTTTATATTTCAGGACACACCTGGGATGAAAAAAATATCTTGCAGATGCAAAATTGTGATGAAGACCTCAGGCTGCAACGTGGCAGTGAATTGGCAGATGTTAGAGACAAGGTGATAACCTCCTGCAATCTGTACTGATTACTATTTTTGCATGAATAAAACTGAGTAAGAAATGTCTTCTAAATAACTTATCATCTTGGCACTGCCGTAGGCGGTTGTCCAGAGACATAAAGGCACAGGGTCTTTGGTCTGATTGTTGGGGTGGTTTTGGGGTGGGGTGTTTTTTTTGCATTTGTGTTTAGCAATTCCTCCTGCCCTTTAAGATCCACTTTGCAATCCATGGCTGTGAAATTGTTACAAGCACAGTCTGGCTTTGCACTTGTAATGCAGCTGGGTAATAATCGATCATTTGGAAAGTGTCTCGTGTAATGGCTAAAAACAGAAGGAGTGGAATGACGCACAGCAGAACCAGGGGGAGACAGGCACAATAAGAGAGGATGTAATGACTAATAACCTACAACAGGCAACAAGATGCTTTCCAATTAGGAAGCCAGGGAATTAGCCAAAGAGCTTCTTTCAGTTTAGAAAGGCATTAAGGTTTGTCATGAGGATAACTGTGTACACAAAGGAGCCCAATAAAACTTGGTTTTACTTCAAACCTACCATAGGGCAGCAGGGAGGATTGCAACAATAGCCCAAGTGCTCCACTGCAGGCTGCTGAAGAAGAGAGACATCTCAGGGATTGTTCATGGAGAAATCAAGCTACTGAGCAGTAGTTAGTGGTTCTTTAGCCTCTCTGTTATCTGTGTTATATCCTTGACTCTTCTTGCTCACGCAGTGGATAAACAGATCTCCAAATGGCCTCACACAGAGTCTACTGTCATTTTGTCATATTGGAGCGTTTTTTTTGTAGTCTGCTCTTGCTCCTGTCTGTGATGATATGATACTTTGTAGTGCTTCAGTGAAAATTAGGTGCTTATCTATCTTTGGGGGATCCAGACCTGAGGCATGTAGGTGCTGGTGCCTTGCTGAAAGTGGATGACTCTTGGGTATGTTCATGATGCTGGCCTGTTGGCACAGGGACAGGGAACCTGCATGACCAGCCAGGGCTTTCTGCAGAGTCAGCAAAGAAACATCAACAACTTTAGCTTCTCTGAAGCTGAGTATGAATTACTTATTTGGGATTATTTCTGAATTTCCTGAGGCTGGGTGGAGTCCACCTGGGGTGAATCCCGTCCCTGCTGCTCTGCTCACACGGGGTTTGTTGGGGCAGGAGGGGAGCTATATGTAAGCACACATAATGGCCCCTTGATGAATACCAATATTATCATGGTATCTGTGCAGGCACAGCTGGGCAGGAGATCAGTAGTTTTATTCATAGGCTTCCTCAGATTTGGATGTTTTCAAGTTCCCACACTAGTAAGCAAGCTCAGTCTCAACCCAACTCGGATGAAGGTGGGATCCAGGTACATCTTCCTTTTGCCTTTTTGTTTGACAGAACATGAGCAGAGACTATGGGACAGGAGGGTCAGGCTGCAGCTGGACCCTAGAGAGGTCAAATCCCTTTGGCACTCAGCAATGCATACTTTTTACTAAGTAAAAGTGATCTGCAAACTTCAGGTCTGGGATGCTGAGATATACTTTCAAGCTAAATTTAGATTTACATGAGAATCCCTTAAAGCTCATGACAAATCTCAGTGAAGCTTTGTTATGCTGCTCTGCTGCTGAACTCCCAAGACTGTAGATCCACAAGAAATACCACTTCCCATAGCCAGAACTTTGTCCTGCAGTTACATATGTGAGTGTCACCACTGTTGCACCTTACGACCTTGCAATATTCCTATGAGGATGAGGAAATGGTTGTCATCACCATTATCAGGTTGAGAATGGAGGCAAAGATAGGCTCAGCCATTTGCCCAAAATCACACAGGTAATGTGACAGAGGAGGAACTTGCAAGTCCCCGAATAAGCCCTACATTAATGGCTGCTCCAGTTGATTGTAAGGGCAGTCATGACCTCAGTTGTATGTGAAGAACCAAAATGTTCTAAAATCCAAGCCCAATCTTCCTTCTTCAGCTGCAAAAGCCACAGAATCATTTAGTGCATGAGAACAACAGAGCAGAGCAAGTGTGAGCCAGTCCTGGGCAGGTGTTTTACTGCTCCACAGACCTGTGTGGTGTGTCACAAAACTAAAGGTGAGCAGTGTGTTCAGCAATGGTGTTATGTTTATTTTTGTAAGAAAAATGGGAATCTCCTGGCTAAACAGCTTCAGGTCCTGCAGCCTTTACTCTTAGAAAAAAGTTGCTCGAGTCCCCTGATCATCTTGGTGGCCCTGTGCTGGACTCTCTCCAGAAGTTCCCTGTCTCTCTTGAGCTGAGGAGAGGCTGGTACATAGGCTGTTGGCTACTCTGGGAAGGACAGTGTGGGCAGGCTGAGCTGGGTCATGCAATTCCCCAATGTTTTGCTGCCCCCCTCCAGTGAGCAAGTACAACTGCACATGAGACCGTTTCCAAGCCCTCCCATGTCCCCATGACCCAGTTTTCTTTAACACCCACGTTTTCCTAACCTTGGATCATTTCCATAGATGTGTTTCTGCTGGTAGATCACGGAGGAGGCAGTCTATGGCCACTGCTGAGTAGCTGGAGATGGTGCTTCCCTGACCCTTCGGGGCAACAACCTGGCCTGTAGCCCTGGCTGCAGCTTTGGAGGCAGCAGTGGAGGTTGCAGCTGCCCAGAGGCCCTTGTGATTTGGCTTTATATAAACCACATCACTTCCATCTCTCCCACTCCATCCTTCAGGTGCTGCAGAGCTACAGCAGCATTTTTGAAGGCTCCTTGCAGCAAGAACTACCCTGGTAACAATGAATACCTACACCCACACAGACAAAAAGTTGATGAAATATGGGTAATTTCCAGTTCCACCATGTCCCATCACTAGAACACACATGTCCTCAGAGCTTGGGGCTCTGAGGCCTGGATGAAGCTCATGAACTTTGGGAGAGAAAGTTTTTGATGCATCTTGAGGATAGCAAAGAACTCAGTTTTGCTCTCTGTTGAGGTTGCTCTCTCTTTCTCCCTGTCTGCTGTTCTGTTTCTCTCCTGTCTTTCACCTTCTGCTTCCTTGTATCTCCCTTCTGCTTCAAGATCCTGCTCTGAGATCCTGCTGCTCACCCAATTTCCTTTCCCACCAGCTTCATCTGCCTTATGCTGCTGCCTATGGGATAATTTTGTGAGTGGCACTTGGCCTTGTTCCTAGACATGACAACTGTCTTCACCTCACAGGCTGTACTAAGGTTGTTGGGTTTTGGGGTTTCCATCTCAATCATGTTAACTGCTTGAGAGGCTGTCATGGCTCAGACCACAAGGCCAAGTGCTCAGTAAGCAATATTCCCCATAAGCTGCCAACCAAAATGCCCTGCAAAGAGGATGCTTGTGCTCAGCAAGTGAGCACATGCTTGCTGGCAAAGCATATGCTAAAAACGTGCTTGCTGGCTACTAAGTGCCTGAGAAGTGTGGGTTTGCTAGAGATCTGTCTTATTTAGGAAGTAATTAAAATAATCCTTGTAAATGTCCAGAGTGTTCCTAGTTGAATTGCAGGACTCACTGACAGATACCAACACTAACCCAGAGCTCCCATACTCCCCAGACATAATGGACATAAACATCTCCCCGTTACTGACCTGTATGTGGTCACATGCCATCAAAACACATAAAGTCTATGTTGCAGGGAGTATGGGAGGGGGAGTGTGGATATAGACTGACAGAACTTCTTCTCTTTTTGTTTATGTCCACGAGGAGTGCATGTGCACATATCTGCTCCTTCCTAGGCATTTCTGCAGATATATGTATAAATCGATGTCACTTCAGCTAGTCAAGAGGATCAATAATCACTAGCACTCAGTATACTCTACAGCATTGATCCCCCTCTCTTACCTGCACAGCATGGAGTACAAGCTGAGTGTGTGTGTGTCAGCTGTTAGAAGTTGCCTTTCAAGCGATACATTTTAAGGATGCTCATGTGCAATTGTCCTGATCTGAAGAATTAAGGGCCACTTTGATGAATATATACCTTCCTCCTAGACAGTGAGAATGGATGAGATGGCAGGTTGTAACCCACAGACTGCATGTGTTACCTGGTACTGTATTTCCAAAACAGCACCACTGGTGCAAAGGTTCAGCGTGAAGAGCAGCAAGTGGAGAAACATGTCAGGTCATTTAGCTTTTTTTTCAAATGTGGGAGCAGTAGCTGCTGTGGAAGGGCCTTTCAGCAAAATCAGACCTGCTTCTGAGGTGAGAACCCACCTGAATGGGTGTCCTCAGAGCTGAGCAGGAAGCAGAAAGGCAGCAATTTTTTGGCATTGGTTTTGTTTGGTCTCTCATTACTGCTCACCTTGAAGGTATGATTAACAGAAAAATAAACCCCTGTATTCTAAATGTCTTTTTCCATTGAAGCTGCTTTTACTGCTACTTAGGGTACTTTACAGTGTGAAAGCTTGGGGAAATTAAATTTCTTCTGAGGTTTATGTACTTACACCCTCCTTGGGAACTTCATCCATAGGTTTTCAGGTCAGTTGTAAAAAGCTCCTCAAACTGTAAGACAGGAGATCTTACCCAAAGAATGGGTGGAAATTCATGGTGTGTGTTGTATAGTGAGGAGCAGGAGCAACCAAGAGGGCTTTCTCTGGGCAGCAATGGCACCACAAAGCAGCTTGGAGAGGGTAAGGAAGAGTTTTTCAGGGACAATACTGAAAGCACAGCCTCTCAGTAAGCAGGGAAAGCAACGCTAAACATTATGACCAGCAAGGATATGGACTAGACATCCTCTTAGGTCTTTCTTGCCTGCTGTTTCTTAGGTTCTAAGAAATGCAACTCATGCAGTGAATGTGCAAAAGGAAAAAGTTTTTACTTTTTAGCTTTTAAAATATGTTTTTACATATTATAAACAATTGATTTTCCCTCATTTTCTTCTTCTCTCATCAGTGTAATGGGTTTGCCATGTTTGGATGACTTAAGACACCCCCAGTTTCATTACCTCCATTGAGACTCCCCTACGTGCAGCACCTGTGTTGGCTTTGTTCTAGAAGAGTTTTACACAAGGAAGAAAAGTGACCTTAGTTAATACAATATATTCAGGAATTGTTACTGTCTTTCCTACAACATGCTGTTCTTTTCCTCCAGTAACAGTAACACAGCTGTTGATTCTTACAACAGACATCCAGAAACTCCAGATCATGGATGCTGTTGATGCCAGCAGGATGCCTTTGAGCTCTGCTTTTGCTCTTGAAAACATCCCTCCCTTTCAGCTCTCAGGGTTGATCTCGTGCAGGCTTTTCGGTTGCCAAACCAAACCGATGGAATCATTAGCTAATGTAAACCTGACTATTTGAGGAGCAACCTGAGGAGGGCATATAAGGTGTCACCAGTGCACGAGTGGCTATTATCATGTGTACTCAAGGCCTAGGAGGGAGGCTTGGAGGCTGGGATGAGGGGATGGTCTCCCTAGCACACAGAGTTTGCATTCAAATAGCTTTGGGTAGGGTTTTTTTTTTGTACAAATGGTTTGCAGGACATTGCAGAACTGCTATGATATGTTTTTTTTCTGCAGCTCAAGTGGCTGAGCCCTGGAGGGTACCCTTGGTCTGACACCCAGCCAACTGCTCCATATCCTGAGATCACTTTTTCTGTGATGTCTAAGAGGAGGCCCCTCCGGTCTCATCCAGCCTCATCATGTGCCATGGGGTAGGAAGACCCAGAGCATCCCTGTACTTCACAGGCAGACATCACAGGCTGGGCTGGGGGTGGGAAGCAGCTGTGAGGCTCCTGGTAGCCTTCAGCCAGCTACTTGCTATGATGTCTGAGCGTAAGGCACAGACCCAAATACCTCCAATGGGATAAGGGGACAGAGAGACATTGCTTACCACTTGAACCACTGATGTTGACTCTCAAAAACAGTAACAGATCTAATGGCTTTCTGAGTCCAGGCAACCTTTTAGCCTACAAAATGTCTCTGATGTGGCAGCCCACAAATTACCTGTATATTATGTACACAGGTCTTTTTCTGTCCTTTAAAACTGCTGCTTGACAGACTTGCTTGCTGCCCTGTGCTTCCAGGATTAGAAGATACAGCCAGCAACTTTTCCCTGCTGGCTTTCTTCCCACTATTAATGGCCTTGCTGATCTCCCTCATGCCATCCCTGCCCATCTCCTCATCAAACAGAGAGCCCTCCTTGTTTTAATGGTTTCACAATTTCAGAATTTCAGAATGTTAGGGGTTGGAAGGGACCTTTAGAGATCTGGTCCAACTCCCCTGCAAAAACTGGTCCACCTAGATCAGGTTGCATAGGAACTTGTCCAAGTGGGTCTTTAAGACCTCCAAGGAAGGAGACTCCACACTCTCCCTGGGCAGTGTTCAGGGCTCCCTCACCTGAACAGTGAAATAGTTTTTCCTTATGTTTAAATGGAACTTTTTGTGTTCCAGCTTCATCCCATTACCCCTTGTCCTGTTGCTAGCTACTGTAGAAAAAAGGGATGTCCCAACCTCCTGACACCCACCCTTTAGATACTTGTAAATGTTAATAAGATCTCCCCTCAATCTCGTCTTCTCCAGAATAAACAGCCCCAGTTCCTGCAGCCTTTCCTCGTATGAAAGATGCTCCAGTTCCCTGATCATCTTGGTGGCCCTGCACTGGACTCTCTCCAGAAGTTCTCTGTCCCTCTTGAGCTGAGGAGCCCAGAACTGGACACAGAACTCCAGATGAGGCCTCACCAGGGCAGAGGAGAGGGGGAGCAGAACCTCCCTTGACCTGCTGGCCACACTTTTCTTGATGCATCCCGGGATGCCATTGGCCTTGGCCACGAGGGCACATCGCTGGCTCATGTTTAGTTTATTATCAACCAGGACTCCCAGATCTCTCTCTGTAGAGCTGCTCTCCAGCAGCTCAATCCCCAGCCTGTACTGGTTTGAGGTGCTGAGGCCACTTGTTATGTTTGATTATCCTCACTGCTGATGCACAGATACATCCTGATGGACCTCTGCATCTTTTCCAGTTCTGTTGTAGTTTTTGGATGTAGGGAGAAGCACACAGTAATCAAGAAACATCTCCTTCCCCTAAAATCAATGTACGTGTCCACCGCAATATTAACGATGCCTATCAGTCACTTACCGAGCAGAATGCCGGATGCATCCAGGAGGGGCAGACAGCTATTCAATCCCATTAAGGCCCAATAAATAAATGATAGATTGCCTAGTAGAGCAAACTGGGCTATCAGATGTCCTTTCATAATAAGGGAGCGTAAAGCTTTGTATCCTGCTGGGAGATGGTTGCCCTGCAAGCAGCACTAATCTGTCTGAGGAGGTATTACCAGCTGCTGTGTGTCACTTGCTATGTTCTGATGGACAACTTTGCCTTTCCCTTCATATACCTGCAGTCCATCATCATGCTTTTCAGTAGGATCCATAATTTTTCCAAGATATTTATGAAATATTGTGGCACAAATTGGCATATTTGTTTTCTAGTCAGGAAGCTACCCAGTACATCACTATTTGTGCTCAATATGTCTATGTCATATGGACTGTGGGGACAAGAAATGCCATCCTCTTTTGTAGAATGACACAGGCTGTTTGAGGAGCAGAATTCATGACAAGAGGGGAAGGAAGCTGACTTACTTTTTGCTAGATGTCCCTTATCTGTAAGTGCTTGGCTATAAGTGCTCAGCAATTGATTCTTGAAGGGAACAGTGCCAGGGATGCCTCCTGAACACTGTCTATTGAAGTCATTTCCAAAACAAAACCAAATCTGATTCTGTAGGTAAGATAAAACTGAACTGGACTGAACTAGTCCAGCATGCCTCATCTGTTTGTGAATCCATTGGGAAACTGAAAGCTGGAGAAGAAACTCATCTTCATGCAGACATGTGCTTGATGTTGTCAGTGTGAACAGTCCATCTGAGCTTTTGGAACACACACTCCTCAGACAAGCTGCTCCACGATGAGCAGAGTCAGCAGAGGATGTTTCCTGCATTTCTTTCCCCTGTGTAACTTCTCTAGTGCCTCTTGATGTGGTTGAAGTCTGCTTGAAACCCTTTTGCAGTGAGTGCACTGACTTAATCCCTCTCCCTTCCTTATCCAGTTGCCTCTCTCCACAGCTATGTTATCCTTGAGAGGTCCAGCCCTCTGCCAATTGTCACTATGTTTAGCCCCTGGATTAAAATGTTATTACAGGGGATTGATCATAGAATCATTTAGGTTGGAAAAGACCACAATTGCACAAGTCTCAGCTCGAGGGGAAACAAGGATAAAAATACCCCAGAGAAAACAAAAAGGAGAAAAACAACCTGATTTAAGAAATCTCTAAGCAGTCATTGGCTAAAATGTGGGTTGAGCAGGGCTTTCGCAGGCCGTGCTCCAAGTGGGAAAACATCCCTGCATTACAGACAGAGTTATCACACAAGGCTGGACTTACAGATGTTGTACAGACAGACATGTTATCTGCATATCAGCTAACAATAACCTGCAAAAGACAAGGGCCTTACAATTATTTATAGTGTAGAGATGGTAAAAAAACATGAGTTTGGTGCCTGTGCCTTCATTTCAAAGTGCAAAAGAGTGGTAGACATTTAACTTAAAGTGGCCTCAGTTTCAAAGAGTCCAAGCCTCTCCCAGGTTTCAACAGGCAAATCAGCTGCATGGAGGATTTTCACTTGTAGTTGTATTTTATCTACCTCATCTAACCCAAGCTCTCCAGTCCTCGAACATCACGAATACAGGGTGGGTGTACATGTGTAGATGTACTGTATATTCCTACATCAGAGATGGACTTCTGCCAAGTACTCTAGCTCTTGTATCACAAACCTCATTAGGATGCATAGATTTGCTTTCTCAGTTCAGTGAATGTGACTCAGGAACCAGGGTCCAAAACATCAGAACATTTCCATAGGTGAGCTCAACTTCTTGGTGACTGACTATTTAGGAGGGAGGTATCTTTTTTTTCACCCTGGAAAAAAGACAGAAGGTCTCAGATTCCTCCTGACACCGGATGAAAACTCATTTTTTTCCATGCAACTGATTCTTGTTTTGTAACTTCATTGCCTCTTTCTGCAGCAATGTCCTTTAGAGCATACAATGTATTAAACCAACTCTTTCTAAAGGAATGAGATATCATCCTGGATAGTCTTAGAGCTCCTAACTGGCAACCTAAGAAACCAAGCATTATTTATAAATGAAAGCAAAGTAATCGATAGCAGCAATACAGACTTGGTATTCAGTTTCCCTGTCTGAAATTTCCAGCACTGCCACGCTTGGCACCACAGCTCAGGGCTGGCTGCTGCTGGCTATTTAGCAAACTAATAATGCAGCCAATACAAATTTCATTTTCATTCAATATTTGCTAGTATTTGCCAGGGTGTTTGTGGTACTTAGGGATTTGGAGTCTTTTTGCTTCTCCAGAGAAGCTTTTCTTCCAGTCAAGCTTTCTTACTTGTTTCCCAGCTTCCACACCAGCTTCTTACATGCCATGGTGCTTGCCAGTTTTTCTCCTTTCTTGATCTGTAACGTGAATAGATGGATTTATCATCTCTTTCATTTATTCCTCTCTTTGGCTTCAGCCTCCAAGTAATGGCCTAATCATTCTCCTGGCAAGGAGGTTTGGCTGTCTCCTGGGACTGTAAAAAATAAATGTAGTTACTTCAATTACATTGAAGCAACTCCTGTCTGGCTGCATAGAGGAGTTAACGTGAGGATTTGTAGAAGGCAATTGACTACATATATGAAACATTTCTTATGAGTGCATTTTGCAACCCACGCCACGCCATGCACTGCTCACACTATGCCAGTGCCTCTGGACCACAATGCAAAATCCTTGCTGCACCTAACATCTGAGGGCTGGCAGCCACCATTACATTTTATATTTGCCCTGTTGAAGACAGACAAGGCAGTGTGCTACTAAAACCGATTCGCATTTTGTAGCTCACAGTGCCTTCACTATTGGGCCTGCTGAGCTATTTGGAGACTGTCACTGCACGCAGGTTGTGGTGATTCAAGGTCTTTATCCCCTGAGGTAGAGCTCAGATCACCAGTGACTGTAGGAGCCACACCTCTTCTTGGCCAGTGTCAGAATGTGACAAGCCAGAGCTTCAGGCAGGAGATGAATGGTACTTAGACAAGTGTAGCTGTCAAAACCCCCAAAATAATCCGTTGCACCTGAAGATGATAGGAAATAATTTGGGGCCTTGAGGCAGGTCTGTTGCAATTATAGAGAAGCTATCCAAAAGATGAAAAGCAGATGAGGGAAAAGATGGAAGATGATTAGAAGCAGTGGTTAATAATCAGATAGAAGGCACAATTAAGAGTGACTGTTCTGCAATGACGAGTGGACGAAGGAAGATAATCCGATTCCAGAAGCACTGCAGAGCACCACAAGACTCTGCCTGCCATTTATTTAGGCAACAGGAGAGCACCACCAAACACACATCATCGTTACAGAAAAGAGGCATTCATTTCTCTCTTGTTCATTGTGCAATTAATTAAAAAGTTAGCTTTTCTTTGTGAAGTCATCATAAGTTTGGGGTCAATTTTTGGCTTGATGAATGCACAATCACTGAGGAGTTAAAATGCTGCAACATTTATTAACTACCTCTCTCCTGCCTCTCCTTAAATGCTTCCTTTGGCATTCTCCTTCCTCTGCCAAGGTCTTGCCTTGTATGATCCTGTCCCTCACTATATGTCCATCTGTTCCTGCTCCCGTGCTTACACAGCCTAAGCATCTCAGAGGGTGTCCAGCCACCTGTGTTATGTGCTTCAAGATGAAGTCCAGGGATGCCCCTTTGGCCAAGGTTCAAAAGTTGTTAGTAAAACACCACCTAAAACACATTTGCAGGCAACATGACTGCTTCAGTTGCACTTCCAGATGAGAAAGTCAAAACAAAAACCTCTTGAATACACAGGGCATGGGCAGCCTCCAGCCTGCTAAAGATTTTTATGTCCCTTTTCCTTTATTTCCATTTATGTTTCTCTTTAGGTTTAGGCTTTCTAAAACAGTCCCTCCTTTTATCCTCAATTGAGAAGCCAGGACATGTTGAGTGCTGCATGAACAGCATATATACAGTAGACTAACTGTACGTGTCCTCCTAATGGTGTCCTTCAAAATGAAAAGCACAGAAGTTTCTACAAACATCAGTCATATACAAATAGATGAGGAGGTAATATTAAGAATGACCTGGGATCCTTGCTTGGTAGAGGAAATGTAAGATGCTGTATAGCAGGAAATTTTTAACATAATAGGAAAATTGAAGCTTATAAATCAACAAATAACTTCTAGTTAAAATCCAAAAGCCTAAGAAAGAAGTAAAAAATGGAACAAAGTGCTCTAGGAAGGAAATGCTTCACGTTTATTTATAGTGCATTATAGTCAAAAGGGCAAAATAAATGGCAGGCATTTATATCCAAAGCAAAGCTGAACACGCACAAGCATGCACGTAAATTGTTTGCTGATAATTAAAAGTCTCTGAAGGCTGGGCTAGATTAAGCTTTGTTGTCAACAGGTGGCCATAATATTCCTGACTGATGAAGACAGTTTTGTTCAATTGTATGGAAGTCCTCTAGATTTATCAGGATTCTGTAGTAATTAAACTTATTAAATGTTTATGTTCAGAAAGAACAACCTAAATACACCAGAAATTAGAACGAGATGTATATTTATTTTACTTCTGTCAAAATTCACTTGCAGTATAGCAGGAATCTTGGTCTCAGCTCTTGTTTTATTCACATTGTTTACGCTGTTTTATTATAATTTTTCAAATTAAACATCTTAGTTTTTTTTCCAGTGAAGTGGAAACTGGCCTTGTGTTTCTCATAGATAAAAACCGTACACGAATGCAAGACAGGATTCTGATATATAGAACACATTTAAACTCTAGTTCAAGTCATAGTAAGCTAGGTGCTTGCCCATAAACTAAAGATCCTATCAGTTCTGCCCAAATAATTTCAAACCTCTGCAACAGAGGCAACTTAGCAACAGTTACGCAGAATATATGAAGTTAGGCTCTCTCACATGTCATCCCAAATGTTGAGCACGCTGAAGAGGGACCATGAAGGGCTGTTTATAGCAATCCTATACTCCAAGATTCAGATACATCCACAAAGGCAGATGCCTCTGCCCATTTAGTCCCCTTTATACTGCAAATATTCTTTGCCTTTGCTTCCAAAGCACCAGTGGAGCTCACATTTTACTCTAAAAGCTTGGCCAAACATGGAGGATGTGGATGGAGTACATTACAACAGAGCACTGTATTTTAGTGTACTTGCTTGATATAGGGCAATTGTGATCCATATGTCAGGAGTTATTTGTGCATTTTTCATTAAAAAATGGCAGGATAAGGAACTAAATTGGTGCCTCCTTGCTGGCTGAGGCAGTAATGATGGTGCATCTTAGTTAACAATTGTACTCCTCCCAAAGTACTATTGGCCTAGTGAACACAGGCTGTCCTCAGACAGAGGCTTCCTGCACCCCGAATGACCACTCTTGCCACGAAACTATTAAATAAAATGTGGTTGCCATTCTATTTTGAAAAGGCCTTTGGTCTGAGGAGAAGTGCTGAGCTGCTCCAGCTGGGAGTGACCCCAGGGGTGTGCAGAGCTGACACGCTGCTGCTGGAGTCAAGAAGGGAGGTGCCTTCATTATCATCTGCCTGGGGACTTTTTGGGTAACAGCTTTGGCCACCAGCTAATTTCAACATAGTTTCAGTTCCAACCCTTCAACTGTTTCTTCTCACCCTAAAAGGCTACAGCATTTCATACTAAGTGCAAACACTCAAGACTAGCCTAGAATGACCAAAGGAACCAAAAGAATTTGTCTTTGTAGTTTGGATTTTGCAGTAACTGTCTCAGATGTAACATGTTACAATCCTAGTAGTATTGGGCTCCCCAGCTCAAGAGGGACAGGGATCTTCTGGAGAGAGCCCAGCACAGGGCCATCAAGGTGATCAGGGGACTAGAGCATCTTTCTTATGAGGAAAGGCTGCGGGAACTGGGGCTGTTTAGTCTGGAGGAGAGTAAGGGTGCACTTCACTAATATTTACAGATGTCTAAATCAGGAAGTTAGGGCATCCCTTTTGTCTATTATATCTAACAACAGGACAAGGGGTAATGGGATGAAGCTGGAACACAAAAAGTTCCATTTAAATGTAAGGAAAAACTATTTCACTGTTCAGGTGAGGGAGCCCTGGCACAGGCTGCCCAGAGGGGAGGCTGTAGAGTCTCCTTCCTTGGAGGTCTTCAAGACACACCTGGACACATTCCTGTGTGACCTGATCTAGGTGGACCAGTTCTGCAGCGGGGTTGAACTAGATGATCTCTAGAGGTTCCTTCCAATCCCTACCATTCTATGATTCTATGATTCTGTATCCCACCACAGTCCAGGGCTACTGACGACTTGGATTAACAGTGTGCTCACTGTTAATGGTGAGTACAGGCCATAGCCCTATGACACTCAGTTGTCTGCTGCTAATAAAGGAAGTGTAAGGTTTGAGGGAATAATTGCCAGCAGTTTACAGAGAGAGAGTTAAGGTAGAGGTATATGGGAATAAAGAACTGGTAATTATCAAAAGAATGTAAACTGACCTTCAGATTATGAGACCGATTGTGGGCAAATGAGGTAACATTATGGAATGCCTTACTGCAAGTGTGAGATGCAGCAGTGTGAGATTGGAAAACAGGCAAAATCTGAAGGTCAGCAGGATGTTAAAATAAAACTGAGATGATGTAATTCTTTATAATAAATAGACAGCTTGCATACAGGATTGTAGCATATTGCTCATGGCAATGCTCCCCTTCAGCAAATCTGAGTGGGTTTGGTACATTTCAGTGCACCACCCTGATCCTGGCTGACCTGAGACCAGCAGAAGTATGAAATGATGCCTGACAAAAGGAACTTTTCCAAAACTAGGTCTTTAAAACCAGGTCCTACATGTTGATATTAAATAACTCATATTTATACCACAGTTAATGAGTGACTTTTGTTGATATTCCAGCTTAGCTCATTCTGAGTGCGTTCAGGAAACCTGTGCTCATTTTGAACCCTGAACACCATCAATACTTCCCTTGTTTTATTCTGAACTGTGGGAGATTCTGGATTCCAAAGATTGTCACTTGAAGCTTAGCTCATTTGACTTTGCTAACCTGAACTGTGCCAAATTCTGACATCATGCATTAAAGCTTCAGTACAGATGTAGGAGTGGCCAGACTGAAAATCCTAAATTATCCTAAGTGTACTGTCAGAGCAGAGAGCCCTTGCGTCTGATGCCACTTCCCTCATGTGTGCCAGGCTGGCATCATGCTTAGCACGAATTTGGATGAAAAGCAAATGCAAAATCAAGGTCCATAAAATCAGACTTGGTTTAGGATATTAATGCTCCTGATTAACTAAAAAGTGACATTGGAAATGTACATCTTTAATTTCTGCTCAGAAGGCCCCCTAGGGACAATAGCCAAGTGAATCAGTAAATTTAGGTGTTACTAAATAAGTTATGTTGAGAGAAGAATGTCTTTAATTGAAAGACCCTAAATCAAAATTTAACAGCCAAATTAAGGCCCTTTTCAAAGTTTTATTAAAGGACAAAGCAGTAAGTACCTGTAGCACTTGAATAAATTGCTATATATGAGTAGCTGGGATTGCATCTGCCTACTCATTTGGACCCTGGGGTATTATTTGAAAGGTAAGACATACATAGTGTGTGGAGAGACAGTTATTCAAATGCAGAAGGCAACTATTTTTAACTAGGTCCTCCATTTCCTTTCTGTTTTCTGCAGCCCAGTAGATACAGGGAACCACAATACTGTGCCCCTCCCGAAATCTAGAGCTCCCTTTTGTAAATGTTGATGCAACTCAGGCTTAGTGTGGTATTCTAGTTTCAAAATCTATTGGTTTGCTTTTACTAGAATGAGACCTATGCTAGATTAACAAACTTTTCTTCTTTCTAAGTCCTAAATTTGTAACTTTTGTTGCATGTTGTTCTTAATCTCTGTGTGGGTGAGATTTTTTGTTTGCATAGATGCTCAAGAAATATCTATTCTCTGTATAAACACATGGATTGATGAGTGAACAGTAGTATATTACTCATGTCAAATTGTTACTCAAGTTCATCTTAAAAGGTGTATTTTCCCAGGCAAGGCGCAGGGACACTGGGACAGGAGCAGGTAGGAGCACACGAAACAGGGGTTGTGGTCAGTCCCTCACAGATGGTCTCTGCTGTTCCTTCCTCGTCAGGGGAGGAAGACTCCTCACATTCTCCCACTGCTGCAACTCTACGTCCCTCCCACAGGATACAGTCCTTAACAAACCTCTCTGTTGTGAGCCCTGGGGCTTCAGCTCCTCACAAACTCCTCCAGCATGGGTCTCCTCCATGGCAGCTCAACTCCAGGCACATTCTGCTCCAATTCTGCCTCCCCACAGAGTCACAGCCCCTCCAGGCACAGCCACCCCCTCTGCCCTGGGGTCCTCCATGGGCTGCCGGTGGAGCTCAGCTCCAGCACTGCCCTCCGTGGGTGTCATGGTGAGCTGTCACCTCACCATGGGATGCAGGGGGGTCTCTGCACTGGCACACCTCCTCCTGTCTTCCCTTACTGACCTTGGGGTCTATGTGGTCGCTTTTTTCTCATCCAACTCCTTCCACCACTTCCACCTTTCTCTTCTGGCTGCTTCTTCTTTAAAAAGTGATCACAGAGGTGCCCAACTGGCTCAGCCTCAGAAGTGAGTCCAGCTTAGAGCCAGAGAAAGGTTCAAGCAGCTTCTTACAGGAGCCATTGTTAACAGCCCCTTCCCTGTTACCAGAAAGGGCTCCACACAAAACCAACACACAATGCTAAATTAACTAGGATTAAATATGGTAACAAATATATGTGTGGAGCTTAAGATCAATTTGAAAAGAAAGAGACAAAGTAAATTCAAAGATTTACAAATAGCTGAAAAAAAAAGAAGTCTTACTTACTCTGAGCCTCACTAAGGATTTATGGTATAGCTCATGTTTTTATGAATCCAACAACATGTAGACATATTTAAATAGAAATAGATATGCTTATATAAAGGAGCTATGGCAGTGTGACAGCTTTAGCTATATGCAATTACAGCTCATTCACCAGGCATTTTTTAAAGCCTCACCTGCACCTTGTCCTGTTAATCTGTATCCTTTGGGCCCAGTTTGCACAATATAAATCCTTGATACTTT